>NC_041399.2:25556644-25863690 GCF_900747795.2 Erpetoichthys calabaricus
ATTTGGATTTTTCACTGTTTTTATGGATTATTTATGAACTTTGAGAACTGCACTTTTGGACACAAACTGTTTTGATATTTTTATTGTTAATAAAAGCACTTTTGCACTTTGCACCATCCTGTTGCTTAGCATGTGTTTTGTCCCCGTCTGTCAGCTCATTCTGTTATGTAATCGATGTTGTTGGGTTCAAGAGGAACCGGACCTGCACCATCACACACAGATACAGGCAGAATGTACAAACTCCATACTGACGATGACACAACGCAGAATTTGAACCCACCCCAGTAACCACTGAGCCATGCAGGAGAAAGTCATCTGTCAGTGGAATCAGACCAAAGGATCATAGTGCGGTTCAGTCATAGCAAAATGTGAAAACGAATCATAACGTACGTGTACAAAATTAGCAGTACTGTACTTCATTTTGTTCATGAAAACAACAATTACTTGAATTGCATATTCTGTGCGGCATTCTTTAAAATAACACAGCTCTAGCTGGATCAAAACTGCAAGCGCATTATACATTCAACAGGGTGCTTAGCAGCAAGAGAGAGCCCACTATGACAGAGCTATTTTTTATTTCTGATTAATTCATTCTAATTAATTCCAGCTCCTAGAGGTAGCCAGCCTTTTTAGACTTTTGAAATCTGTCATTGAGTTTTTCATGTGGAGCTGCGGGAGAATCCCAGTGGGCACACGCATATCTAAAACCACGCCGGCCTCACTTCCACGGCTCTGCTCCTGTCAGGGTAACAAGGCAAACTGAAGACAACTGCAAAATGAAGTGTGCCAACTAAAGTGGCTCCCAATACTGAAGGAAGGGTTTAAAAGGAAAGAAAATGATGCCAGATAATTAAATCACGGGTGGCACAGGGCTGCTCACAGTCCTGGTCCAAGCACTGACTGTGTGGATTTTTAATGTTCTTCTTTTGTCTGTTGTGAAAGGCGCTATATAGGTGCCCGACCCGACACAGACTGACAATGGAGGCACGTGTAAAAATAAAAGAAAAAGATTTATTTTTCCTCATGTGTGGGATACGCCTTCCTCGTACCCACAGACACAACACAGTCCCGTCACCACAAACACACCAAAACACAAATCCAACAGAAATATCCTCCCCTCCTCCCAGGCAGCTTCGTCCTCCTCCTCCTCCTCCCGACTCTGGCACGTGCCCTGAGTAGTGGCTGCAGGCTCTTCTTATAGCCCACCTGGAACTGCTTCAGGTGATAATTACCCTAATTCAGGCTGCACATCCGGGTGTGGCTGCATTCCAGCCCACACGGGCTCATTAAGCCATGCAGCTCCCCCTGGCGGTGGCCACGAAGCCCACCAGAGATGAGCCCTGGGGTTCCATGATTGTGGCCCCGATGTAACCCAGAGGGGCTGTCACCAAGCGTTCCAGGGGACGTAGTGTGCACCCCATGGCTGCTCCCCCGGATCTGGTGTCAAACGGATGTCCCAGTCGTCCACCACACTGTGCAGAGATGTTCTCCTAAAGGCTAAATTAAAGTGGCAGCTGTGTAATTGTAGGTGGCATGGAGCAGGTTGGCACACAGTTTACATACTGAACTTTATCTACACTGTGATTGCATGTTCTCACTGTTTCTGAACGAAGTTGTATATTCTGGCTTTCCATAAATGTATGACACAAACTGCAGTCACGGATCAGTTGGTTCCTACACAATTTGCAGAACTGCAGCATTTTAATTTGGGTCTTACAATGTGGAGCACTGGAAGTAGTCAGTCCATGTCCTTGTGGTGGAAACTCTGACAATATGCTGCTAAGGAGGGGAACATTTTGGACTTTCTATTTATAATGCCTCCAGAAAGTATTCAGACCCTTTACTTATATCACATTTAATATCACATCACTGCTGCTGGAGAATGTGAATTTCCCCTTGGGATTAATAAAGTATCTATCTATCTATCTATCTATCTATCTATCTATCTATCTATCTATCTATCTATCTATCTATCTATCTATCTATCTATCTATCTATCTATCTATCTATCTATCTATCTATCTATCTATCTATCTATCTATCTATCTATCTATCTATCTATCTATCTATCTATCTATCTATCTATCTATCTATCTATCAATCATTTGGTTATGATTTGCTAAATCATTTAAATGCATTTTAGTCCTTCAACAAACAATATTTAATTGCCCCAGAATGACAAAGTGAAAACAAAATTTAAAGAAAATTCTGCAAATTTATTAAAGATAGAAGAGGTCAGGTCAGGTAAAGTTGGGGAGCATGCACTGTTACAGCTCGTTGCTGCACCCACCACACAACAAAAAAGCTCAGGATCCTGATTGGCAACTCCCCCAGGCAGACAGTTGGTCCAGTCCTACCCTCCGGAAATGACCCTCTATCTGCTGCAGCCAGGTGTTGTGTGGACGTCCCCTTGGCCTGGTCCAGCCAATCATTGCATCAACAATGAGGATCCTGTGAGCTGGATCACTCTCGGGGAAACGCACCACATGGCTGTAGTGCCGTAACTGATGCTCCCTCACAATGCAGGTAATGTGCCTCATTCGGGACTCCATGAGAAATTGCTCATTCAACACAAAGTCGAAAGATTCTCCAAAGACACACAGTATTGAAGGAGTCCAGTCTTTGTCTCAGGTCACTGGATAGCGTCCATGTCTCGCCACAAGACAGAAAGCACCAGGACTCTAAAGACCATTAAAGATAAAAATCTGAAATATCCCATTGACACCCATACTCAGAGCCTTTGCTATGACACTTGCAATTTAGTTCAGGTGCATCCCTTTGTATTCATCACCCCTGAGATGTTTCTACACCTGGATTGGAGTTCAACTGTGGTCAATTCCATTGATTGCATATCACTGGGAAAAGGCACGCACCTGTCTAGGAAAGCTCCTACAGTTGACCATGTGTATGAGAGAAAACACCCGTCCATGAAGTCGAAGGAATTGCATGCAGAGCATAAGGACAGGATTGTGTCGAGGCACAAAATCTGGGGAAAGCTATGTAAAATTCTAGCAGCACTGAAGCTTCCAAAGAGCACAGCAGTCTCTAAAATTCTTAAATGGAAGGAACAAGTTTAGATCACCTTCCTAGAGGTGGCTACCTCGCCAAACTGAGCAATCTTGGGAGAAACAGCCACGGGAACAGAGGCGAACAAGAACCCGACAGTCACTCTGGTTTAGCTCCAGAGAACCTGTGTGGTCAGGGGAGAACCTTCCAGAAGGACAAGCACCACTGCAACTCTCCACTAATCTAAGCAGAGTGGCCAGACAACATACGGAAGCCCATTTCCAAACAAGCATCGAAAGGACTCTGACTGGGGGAAACATGATTTTGTGGTCTAACGAAACCAAGATTAGGGCCAAGTCTGGAGGAGAAAAGGTACTGCTCATCACAAGAACTTATGAAATCTGACCAATGAGACAAGACCATTCAGTCCATCAAGCCCATTTTGTTTAGCTAATAGCTAAGGTGTCCCAATATCTCATCTGGATTCTTCTTGAAGGTTGTCAAGGGTTCTCCTTCAACTCCATGTCTCGGTAGTTTGTTCCAGAGTCCCACAACTCTTTGCGTAAAGAAGAGCTTCCTGCCTTTATTCTTTAAATGCACTTCCCCTTAATTGTCACCGATATCCTTGAGCATGTGATTCATCCTTAAACTGAAAGAATGATGCTGGATCTACCTTATCAACCCAATCAATTTCAGCTCCAAAGGTGAAACATGGTGGTGGTAGCATCATACTATGGGGTTGTTTTAGGAACTGGGAGATTAGACAGGGTTGAGGGAAAGACGATCAGAGCAAGCACATGACGAAATGAATGAAAACCCGGTCTAAAGTGCTCATTTAGCAGAATGCAGTTCTGAAGTTTGAAAAGGGCACGCTGTTGATTGCGTAAACACATCATGTCCCCAACAAGGCTGTTCCTCTACTTGCTATCCTACCAGAAAACGGGTAAGAGCATGTCAGGCGGGCTGCAGCATACAAAAAAGCGAGGAAGAGCTCTCTTTACTTCAACTTTGATTCTGCTCACACACTTAAAGCCAACTGCCAGCTCGACCTGGTCAAAGCTGCAATGACAAAGTGTATGAAGAAGAGCAATGCGACAAGAGGGAGAGAGACGGATCATCTGATAAAGTAAGCCACTGTGCAGATAACCCAGAAAATGGAGCAGTGGATGCAGATCAGAGTTAAAATAATGAGAGAAAGAGATGAACGTGCAGAAAGAGCAAGGAAGCAAACCCATTATCCACTCTGGTTCTAAAAATCAGACGCAGATTATATGTTAAAACCTTGGAATTTTGGTTGTGTTTGTGCACTCGGCGTGAATTAAGAATGTTGAGAAGTTGGTGCTTGAGGGGGCATAATGAGCTTACACCTCCAGTTCAAAAGCCTCACTCCATCACTGGATGAGTAGGAAATGCACGTGTCGAAACAGGGCAATGTGAGCATGATGGATGGATTAGCTAAAACCAAAAAAAAGGCGAATCAATAACAACTTTCACTTCAGATTGTTTGTGGGATTAAAGATCAAGAGCAAAAATCATTATTGCAAAAATAAAGAAAAGATAAGTAAAAGAAAGCAATGTATGATGTTTGATATAAAAAGTGACACAATGGGTAGCACTGTCATTGTGCTAATCTTGTATCCTGGTTCAAATCCCAGACTTGATCACTGTGTTTGGGGAGTTTGCATATCCTCCTTGGCCTGTATGGATTTTATTACCACCTTCTTAAAATTATGTGTGTGTGTGTGTGTGTGTGTGTGTGTGTGTGTGTGAGATGATGCCAAAGCCAAATTGGCCTTGAATGAGTGTGTGATCTCTTTATGGTGGAGGGCTGATGTAGACAGGGCTGTTCACTGCTTTGCTCCCCGAAAAGTCTCCGGCTCCTACATAGGATTAAGCGATTTTGACAACGTATATTTAATATAAAATAAAATAATAATAACTATGAGATTCAAATACAAACTTTAGCCTATATAGTTAACATATACTCAATATTCAAAAGATCACTTTTTATTTAACAAATACTTTTATCTCATTAACCTTCTTGCCATACAATAAACACCTCCTCTTACTTCGAAAATAATATTCAAACAATATCCGCCTGTGCTTAAAATACAAACAGTGGGAGAAATTTTAAAAGAAGCATCTCACTGTTTTATATTTAAAAAATCTGCATGTTTATTATAATAAGAAATATTTAAAATCAATCCACACTAGAACTTTTAAGTTGACTAAACTGCAGCTACTTTTAATCCAGTAGTCCTTCACGTAGTTATATTATGCAAAACTGCAGCCTGGGAAATGCTGACCCCTAGTGGCTTCCTGCATCTCACAGATAAAGGGATTTGGTCATTTCTACGATGACAAAATGAATGTCTATTACTTGTGATCTCCAGGGAAGGATGAGAATTTGGGAGCTAAGTGGCCAATTCAGTGCACCTCAGTGATGGAGGTTCGTCTGTGAGCTTTAGAATCCCTCTTTGGGGCACAGATCATAACATTAAAGTGAAAGGCCTCATATAGTGTCTTTCAGATCTATCTATCTATCTATCTATCTATCTATCTATCTATCTATCTATCTATCTATCTATCTATCTATCTATCTATCTATCTATCTATCTATCTATCTATCTATCTATCTATCTATCTATCTATCTATCTATCTATCTATCTATCTATCTAATTATACGCAAATGTCAAACAAAGGCAGAGACCAGCCGGAAGTCTGATCCATGGAATTGGCCCTTCATCAACATGTCTTGAGGCATTTCTCTACATTCAAAACAAAGACAATTATAAACACAATGAACTCAGAATTAAATGGGTTACTCAAGCCAAGCATAAGAAGGTCTTAATAAATTAGTGTGAAACCAAACAAGATCAACACAAAGAGCTATGCTGCCCTTGTGAGCCTCATACCTTGGGTGGGCCATTTCTTCTAAAGTTACGCATTGATTCCTTTGGAATGACACCCCTGAAAAAGTATGATGGCAATCTTTATTAAATTCCCTTTATGCCTACTTCCTGCTCTATTTTGATTCCATTTTTGGGATTTGTTTCCTTGTCCCTGCTTTGCTTTGCCAGTGCGTCATTTGCTCTCCACTTGTGAGCTGCTGATTTTTCCCTCGTCTGCTGCCCACCAATCCTTTGGCCAATTGACTCTGCATGGCGACTATTGATGTCTCTCTGAAGTAGCCAGTGAATTAAGCTGCTGCTGGTGACCAGCCACCTCCATTCAAGCAGGACTCTGCCAATTCCTGGCCATCAGGATGGTCCTCGTTGCATTCTTATTAAAACAAGATCACTGAAATGCCAGCTCTAGCTTGTGGCTCATTTGCTTGCTTTACTATTTTTTCATCAGCATTACTGCAGACTGTTTTGATCATTTTTATTACTGGCCTGCAGTGTGTGGATGAGACCGCAACTGTAGGTTGAGGGACACCCAGTCTGTGTGAAATTTGCATTGTCTCCCTGTGACTTTTTGTCCATGTTACAGTGAACTGATAGATAGATAGATAGATAGACAGATAGATAGATAGATAGATAGATAGATAGATAGATAGATAGATAGATAGATAGATAGATAGATAGATAGATAGATAGATAGATTTTAGTATAGTAGGCAGGATAAAATAGATAGATAGATAGATAGATAGATAGATAGATAGATAGATAGATAGATAGATAGATAGATAGATAGATAGATAGATAGATAGATAGATAGATAGATAGATAGATAGATAGATAGATAGATAGATAGATAGATTTTAGTATAGTAGGCAGGATAAAATAGATAGATAGATAGATAGATAGATAGATAGATAGATAGATAGATAGATAGATAGATAGATAGATAGATAGATAGATAGATAGATAGATAGATAGATAGATAGATAGATAGATTTTAGTATAGTAGGCAGGATAAAATAGATAGATAGATAGATAGATAGATAGATAGATAGATAGATAGATAGATAGATAGATAGATAGATAGATAGATAGATAGATAGATAGATTTTAGTATAGTAGGCAGGATAAAATAGATAGATAGATAGATAGATAGATAGATAGATAGATAGATAGATAGATAGATAGATAGATAGATAGATAGATAGATAGATAGATTTTAGTATAGTAGGCAGGATAAAATAGATAGATAGATAGATAGATAGATAGATAGATAGATAGATAGATAGATAGATAGATAGATAGATAGATAGATAGATAGATAGATAGATTTTAGTATAGTAGGCAGGATTAAATAGATAATCCAACAGATACTTATCAGTTTCATTTCAACCATTGCTTGATGTTTTTAAGAGTGAAGAGAAGTAAATTCACAAAACACGCACACTGACAGAAAATGTTAAAAGGTGATCATCTGGCTGCTGCCTGAAAGTCCAGACATTTCTAAGATTAGCACATGAAGTACAGATTCCCCCCCAGGTGGAGAAATGTGCCTTCACATTTCGCTCTCGGAGAAGCCATTCCAGCCGATCACACAATTTCTTACACTCCCTGAACCACGAAAAAGGAGTGTCTGCTTGGAAAAATTGGGCAAATCTTTCAGACAAAGGAAAAATGAAATCAACATCTGGCGTCACAGCCTGAAGGCTTCATCACCGGAGTGAAAAAGTTAAAAAAGTACACATTTCTTCTATCCAGTCTAACGTGACTCAAGGGATTCTTGTGCAATGCTGTTTTCAGCCACTAGAGGTGCTAATGTGCATTCATATTGATAAGCAGTTAAATTTATGAAGGTGTTTTTGGTGAACTGGGAAATTTACTGTAAATTAGGTCAGTCTAATTGAAGGTGGGTGGCACAGTGACATAATGGGTGGCACAGTTGCCCATATCACAGTGATTTGCATGATGATTAGCTGAAAGAATGTGAAATACACCAAAGTAATATTTACTTAGCTGACACTTTTATCTAAGACGACTTACACAACATAATCAAGTGAACACAAGTCTGGGGGTACTGCTTGGCATCAAGTGCTATAAGATAAGATTACCAAAATAGATCATCACAAGTGAAGATCTCAGAACAGAATACAAGTGATTTACAATTCTTAGATTACACACAGCTAATGTCTGCTAATTTCAGTTAAAGTTGTTTAACAGCTAATGTCACTTAGATAGATTTTGACTGAATGCGTCAGACTTTAAACACTTCTTAAACACACTGAGGGAGTCTGAAGATCTGTGCAGTAGGAAAGGAACACAGGACCGCACAAATGTCTCCACTTGCTATTCTGCAGGCAGGTATCAAGGATTTAATATACAGTATGCTGCCATGGGGAACAGTAGTAGAAAAGCTTCTCTCCTCGCAGCTCACATTTCTGTCTTGGAATCAGCCTAGTTGCTCTCCTTTGGGCTTTCTTTAGTCTTTTTTGAAATATGGAGCCCAAAAGAGTATACAGTCCTCCAGATGAGGACTCACTAGGTTATTATATTGTGACGAGTGAGTCCCTGTCTTGCACCCCAAAACACAAGGCTGAGTCTCAGTCCTTTATCAAAACCAGCTTTTTTCCACTTGAAACAGGAACAGCAGGGTTACTTATTGCAGCAGGATCTGCCACTCTCCTATACACAGACACAGCAAATGGGCACAGCCGGGGCCAGGTCAGTGACCAAGTAATCCTGTTCCCTACATTTATAATGTCCTTTGCATCACCCATCGGTGACAGGTGCGTATAGCATGATATCAATCGGCTCGTAGTTGTTTCCGCGGCGCTCTGCTGCAACGCTGCAAACCTGTGGTTGCTTTGGCAATGGAGAAGCAGTCCTCCACAGACACAGCCATCCCATTGGGGGTATCCTAAAAGTTCAGAAACCTCACAATATAATGTCCCTTGACTTGTACTCCAAATATCATGTTATATAACCTAACATTCTGTTAACATCTCAATTGCTCTTCTACACTGTCTTGATCTAGACAGTAGTGAGTACATGATGACTCCAAGGTTCTTCTCATAGGCAATATTCCCTCTAATTTTATGTTAATTCTTAGTAAAGTGCTGGTACTGACTGATTAAAACCTACATTGTGAAGCAGCAACACCCAAATGATAAGCGAGGTGGGTGGAGGAATCCTACCTGTGGAGTTTTGAGCAGCACATTATACTACCACTAATGGGAGACTTGGGGAGGGAGAGTGACCGTCATGATAACAGTTACACAGCAGTTCCAAAGTGGTATGCGGGTGGGAGTGAGTTGTGTGAAACACCAGCAAAGCAGTACAGCACACTGAGAAAAGGCTGATTCTCCATTATCTGCATCTCCATTAGTTTGGTTTCATCTGCAAACATAACCACCTTGTCATTCTTGTGTTAATCGATAATGCATATTAACAATAGCAGCAGCCCCATGTATAATATGATCCAAAAAAGGGTGAACAGAGGGATGTTAGTGGAGTTCACTGGCCACGTTGTATTGGCATGATGTATAAGAACCCAGGGAACTATAGGCAATTGGAATAAATCTCACCAACTATAGAAACACCCTGCATGTGACAGCTTCTCGGTCAGTGGAGTTGCTAGGTTTTTGTCCTGCAGTACTGTAACTTCTCCCATTGTGCGATGACCAGAATGAAGACATATTTGGCCATCACCACTAGCTTATAACATCAGGAATGACCAAGTAACTCCAAAAACTTAAGAAATAAAAACAAATTTTGAAAAAAATTGGCAGTTACTAGGTTTTTCCATTGCACGTGAGAAATTAACAAGTAGTGTAGTGGAGTGAAGGACATTAAGGACTTTACAATTTTGAATTGATGTTATTGGATAGAAATTAGGTGGACTGGATTGGTGAGCTTTGTTGGGCTTAATGGCTTGTTGGCCTGACCTTAACAGGGTTGGTTAAAGCTCTACCACCACATAATTAGAAACAGGGATGGATGGAGTTAATTTTTCAGGAACCAAATAACTGAAGCTTTTCCTTTAAAGTGTAGCTTAAACAAAACAGGGTTCATTTGTGTCACCAAGTGAGAAGACATAAGGTCCTTAAGGCCCAAGAGCATGGCACGCAGGTGCAGTGCCAGTAGGCTTTCATTTAATACTTGAATGAAATTTGGCTTGGGGGGACTACTGAGCGCAATGGCTGCTTAGACTCTATGAACAAATCCCAAAGTTACCTACAGATGTGCTTCTGTGTTGTTGCATTTTTACATTTTCTGAAATTGTACGCTGAAATTGTAATGGCAGTTTTTTTGAATTCCTCTTCTTAAGACTTAACAAAATTATAGAGAATATAATTCAGGTTAAAACAGTCAGTCAGTTTCCAACCCGCTATATCCTAATACAGGGTGATGGGGGTCTGCTGGAGCCAATCCCAGCCAACACAGGGTACAAGTCAGGAACAAATCCCAGGCAGGGTGCCAGCCCACTGCAGGGCGCACACACACACCAACACACCAAGCACACACTAGGGACAATTTAGGATCACCAATGCACCTAACCTGCATGTCTTTGGACTGTGGAAGGAAACCCATGCAGACACGGGGAGAACATGCAAACTCCACGCAGGGAGGACCTGGGAAGCGAACCCAGGTCTCCTTACTGCGAGGCAGCAGTGCTACCACTGTGCCACCCTAAGTTAATACAACATATGTTTAATTTTAAATTATACAAGAGGAAGTGATCAATTCCTTTGGACTGTAATAGGCAAAGAAAGCAGGGTATCCACCAGTCAATTTGAAAAAAGCTTAGTCCAGGCAAATGAGGGATGAAATGGAATCAGTAAGCAGGCAGACATGGCAGAATAGGATGAGATGGAGCCTCACACTCCAATATATCTGTCCACTTTAACCAGCCAGTTCGCAGTCTAGATTGCCAGGATATAAAATAAATCTTTCCCCAAGGCAATAGAGTCAGCCACGGAAGATTTCTCAGTGTATGCTGACAAGACCCCTTAGGTTCTAAATAAAGCAAGAAAAGGAAGATTTCCAAAGGGGTCAAGCTGGAGCAATGTGGGAGATAATAGAATATTTCAAAAAGTGTAAATTCTCTACCGTCGTGCCACTTGTTATACCTCCCTGTTTTGCCTTCCACCTAAAACCCATAATTTTTCAGAGTCAGCCACTTTCTACCTTTCCCAATATCCTTTAACTTTCGCGGCTCATTATCTTTCTGGCAGACATTTCAACCGACGGCCACACTCTCTGCTATTTTTCCCATTGCCTCTGCTCCGTACTCATAGATGAATCTGCTATGATCACTGCACACTCTTCGTTTATCCATCCCTTCATTACCATTTTCTTCCCATTGCTTTCACTGCTCATCATTTTCTTCTCCCCTTTGTACCCTGTTACACTTTCTCTTCTCAATTTGTCTAATCATTAAAAGCTTGTTGTATCCATCGTCATGCATGTTCACACACGGAATGTCTCACGGACATGTCTATATCTAGACGTACGGGGAAGGTTTTGGAAAAGATGCTGTCACATATGTGCACATAGGAGGCAGATAAAGGGCTCAAGTAAAGATAATTCCACACCAGACCAGGGGATGGCAGGGTGCACTGACCCTTTCTCTTTTCATCGGTAGACTGACCACGGGAAATTTCACCAGGATTTGAGGATGTCACTTCCGGTTTCCTGCCCCGAGGACATCACTTCTCCTGCCTGACTTTAAAGCCATCATGTTTGCCTGTCTATTCGTACGTTTGTTGGACTGAAGTCTTTTAAGACCTGTTTAACCTGAGCCAAACTTTCATCGTTGGCAACCTACTTCAAGTATACAGGCGGCTACCCCCAAACCTTTTCCTGTGTTTGTCAAATTCTTTCACAATACCTTCACAATTTCTGTTTCTTTTACGGAGGAAGAGAACAACCCACATGGTTGATGACATCATCTTGCACTCCCACCTTCTCTAATCCCAACCCATCCTCTTCCACAAACCCAGACCAGACAGACAGTCCTTGACATGGTGGACCCGACTTCTAAAGGAGACACACCTCTTCAACAGGAAGCCTTTTACAGCCTGAGGAGCTGCCATTTTGTACCCTGGACCAGTTTAAACCTGACTTCTTTTTGTTTCATTTACTCATCCACCCAGACATTAAATTTAATTTCCCCTGGAACTCCAGACCTTTTTTCACACCAAGCACTTGTAACTTCAAGAATGAAGGATCTTGTGACACTCTAAATCTTTCCAAGCCTCACTAAATTCCACGACATGGCCTGTTCCCCAAAGTACGAGTTCCACAAAGGTTGATTAATATTCATTTGGCTGCAGGTGTAATAACATTGAGTAACACAACTGAACATTGTCACCTTGGTTCAAGCCCAGCTTGGCGTTTACGGGGTGGTGTTTATATATTCTACCCCGTGGTCATGTGTGTTTCCTTCATTGACATATTCAACCATCCAAATCCAATCCTATTCCAAGCACATGCAAATTTCATAAGTTTATCGAGTGTTATTTCTTGTGCTGACAAAAGCAAATAAAGTTTGAGCAATCAGAAGATGAAACTAAAAGTCCATCCTCCCTTACACCAAAACCAAGGGACAAAAACTAAAATCAAAGTCAAAGAACAAAGCAACAAAGAAAATCAAATAAGAAAGTAGAGATCAACAACGAACGGGCAAAGCATGGCTCACGCAAGCTGGAAGAAACGTCCTTACAGGAGAGTAAATCTGCATTTCCTAACACCTTGAACTGGAATTTTGAATTAGTTACACCACAAACAAACATCTTTCTTGGAATACACAGAAACATTACAAGTGGTAAATTAATCCATGAACGCAGTGTTTAAATATTCATTTATTATTGCGGAATTCGTGGTGCGAAGAAATGTGGTTTGTTGATACAGACAGGACGTCCTCTGTCAAATATGACTGTCATGTCTGCACCAGATTGGCTTACGTACGAACAAAGAAATAAATTCAAAAAGGACCTGAGGTCTTTTCATCACTTGCTAAAGGGCAATACCTTTGTAAAGAATACAAAATCTCTCTGGTTTATAAGTCAAGATGCCAAACATCTGCCGTACTTTCAAAGAGAGCATCATTGCAGAGAGTGTATATGAATTGCTATACTGTTCCTAAAATTGGATTATAGATACTGTACATATTCTTAAGCAATTGAACATGCTATAAAGTTCTGAAACATTTGTATGCATACTTTATCTTTTACTACTTTATTATTATTAGATTATTTGAAATTTTGTACCATTATTTTGCAATGCCTTTTTGTCTATCTCTTTCTATATATACAGTATATAAAATCCAATGTCTGTCTGCTTTTCACGAGAGAATTATTTAACGTATTTAGATCAGGTTTTATTCTATAATTTGCTTGAACATTCTGGTTGATTTTGCGACTTCTCTCATCGCGCTATGGATCATAGTTTGCTTGCAGTACCGATTTATTTGAGACACACAGCAGGTCGACAGGCAGAGCCCTCCTCACTCACACACCAGCCTCGGGGTGTGTACATTACCTCCACTTAGCTAGTGAATGAGAGAACTACTTAACGGATTTAGATCGAGTTTTTTCAATAATTTGCTTGAACATTCCGGTTGATTTTGCGACTTCTCTCATCACAAAAAGAATCAGAGTTCGCTTGCAGGAGCGATATATATTTACACTACTCCGAGATAGAGGCTGAGGGCCGAGAGGTAAGTGTTATGTCAGGAGTGGGGAGTCGAGCAGGGCCCTCTTCACTCACTCACCAGCCTCCATTCAAGTCGGTCTACCTCTGCGTTTTGCAGTGTACCTTGCCTCCACTTAGCTAGCTAGTTTGTTTATTGATTTTTAAAGTTTGTCCTGTTTCACTGCTACGTGGGCAGAGCCAAAGGGAATGGATGGTATGTGACAAAATGCATTTAGGGGTCGGTGGCAGGGAGTGTGTTTTAAATTAAAAACAGTGCATCTGAGCTCTAGGCAGGTGTAAATGCACATGGTAACATGAATAAGTGGCCCCGGTTCTGATGTTGAGATTGGCTTGACCTGCATTCACATGCAGATGTGAGCAGTTCAGACTGTTTCCTCATTAGCGCTCTGGGGTTTGCAATTAAGGCACCTGCACCTGCTTACGTACAGGGTGGTCCAGATCTAATTATGCAATTTTCATTATGCTATAACTTATTAAGTTTATTACAAAGAGAATTCACAACTGAATGGAGGACAAGTGGGACATTACATGGAAAATCAGTGAATTAATTCAATGTAAGTCCATTTTCGTTTATTACAAGATATTTCGAACAATTCTTTTGTCTTGCATTGTTTTCCTGCATTGCATTACAAGTTGCATAATTAGATCTGGAGCACCCTATAGAAAGGAGCATGAGGTAACAGAGAAGGATTTTAAAGAGAAATATCAAACCAAATGACACCTTTTATTGGCTAACTGAAAGGATTTCAATATGCAAGCTTTCGAAGCAACTCAGGCCCCTTCTTCAGGCAAGATGTAAAAGAAAGATCGAAAAGAAAAGAAAGAAGCATGTTGGTTAAAGGGAAAGACAAAGTAAAAGGAGAGGCAGGATCGCTGCAGGTCCAGTGCTGCGTAGAGGAGGCAAGCACTCGAGAATGATGTCTTGCAGGGATTGAGTAGACGTCGTTCACAACCAGTGGGCTTCTGCTGAAGGCCGTGAGATGGCGGCAGATGAGAGGGACAGGGCTCCTAGGGTCCTCGCAGAGGCTGAGGGATCGTGGCAAGGACAAAAGGCAGATAAAAAGGCACATGATGTGCAGGAGGGATATCAATTTTAGGGGTACGCACTGCGGCTCATGATAGTTTTCATGAAATCCTAGAAACTCTCTGTAGACCTCAGCGATCAAACTGTGGTGAAGCTTAGACCAGGCAAGGACATACAGCTTTTAGTGTTCCCCAGAGCATAGTGGCCTCAATAACTGTGAAACAGAAAATGTTTGAAACTACCAGGACTCTTCCTAGAGTTGGAAGAATGGATAAGCAGGCAAGAAGGGCCTTGATTTAGGAGGTGACCAAGTACCCAGTGATCACTGTAACACAGCTTTAGAGGTCTGATGGGAGAACCTGTTGGAAGGACAACCATCTGTAAGCGTTATTCTATCAATTACGTGTTTGCTAGATGTGCTAACTTCCGCTTGGAGTTTACCAAATGTCATTTAAAAGGTTCTGAAAGCAAAAGGAAAAAGACACAAAATTGAATTTGTTGGGCAGAACTCTAAGCAGTATGTTTGGTGAAGGCCAGTCACTGCTCATCACCTGCCAAATACCACCTCTACAGTGAAGCGTGGTCGTGGCAGCATCATATTATGGGGGTAATTCTCAGCAGCAGGGACAAGAATATTGGTCAAAATTAAGAGAAGGATGAATGCCGCCAAATAGAATGAGGTCATTGAAGAAAACCTGCTCCAGAGTGCATGTGACTTCAGACTGGGACAACAGTTCAGCTTTCAGCATGACAATGACCCAAAGCATGCAACCAAGATGGCACTGGATTGGCTTCAGGACAGGCCTCTAACTGCAGAGCCGGCCTTAGGGCAAAATGAACGAAGTGACCGCTTCGGGCCCACAGCTGGAGGGGGCCCACTGCGCCCAAGGTTTTTTTTTTCCTGTGATGCGACGCTGCCGAGGAGGGCTCAATGGAGCAACAGACTCCTTCACTCCAACCTCTGTTACTAATTTTTTTACATATATAATTCACGGCAACATATTCCATCACTTAATTACTTAATTATTATTAAAAAAAATATATAAAAAATATAAAAAGCAAAAAAAAAAAGTGCTTGGCCTATCTATTTACCGCCACGTGCTGCCTGGTGGAAACAGCAAAAGCTGGCTAAAATGTAGCTTAGTCCGTTAATGTATCGTCACTAAAGACATTTATGTGGGCCCACTCCGACCTCCATCACTCATACCCTTCACTCAGGGCCTTGTACGACAGTCTGCGCTGACAGCCTGCAAATTTGGCTCTTGTAAGTGTGTTACAGTTACGGTTGTCAGTGTCAAACGGAAATCGTCAAAAAGTAATTGTTGTAGATGCCGGGAAAACGCATTTCTGCAGCTCAGAATGCAGGAAATCGCTTGGCGGCCAGAACTCTGCCCCGAACCCCCTAGCTGCAGGGGTCGGGCCCCAGTATCAGTTTGCTTCGGGCCCGAAATTGTCTAGGGCTGGCTCTGCTAACTGTCCTTTAATTGACAAGCCAAAGTCAAGATAGAAACTTAATCAAATGGAGCTTCAGAGGATCTGCTAGGAAGAACGGGATAAACTGGCCAAATCCAGACGTGCAAACCTTGTAGAGACTTACCCAAAAAGACTTGAAGCTGGAATTGCTGTCAAAGGGGGGTCCTATGAAGTACTCAATTAAGAGTCTTAATACTTATTTAAGTGAGAGATTTTAGGTTTTGATTTTGAAATAATTACAACCCTTTCTGAAAGCATGTTATTATGGGTTACTGAATGTAGACTGATTGGCACAAAAAAACTCTTCAAGACAATAAAGTGTGAGGAAAGTGAAGGGGTCTGAATACTCACACTTTCTGCAGTTCACTATAAACGTGAAGGATTACAAAGCACAAACCTAACAAGTAGTCTGAAGGATAAGAACACTCAGCCGAAACAGAACAGAGAGAGAGAGAGGGAGAATCTTCAATCTGTGAACAGGAGACCCCCAGAATGCGGCCATTATAAAAGAGGTGTCTCTGGGAAAGGAAAGGGTTTTCATGTCCACAATAGTGTCCTGCAATGGTCCTATTATTAGTCATGGAACTTCAGTGCTTGATGTCTGCGCTCAATATAGAAAGCATTTATAAAGACGGTGGAAAGCAGACTACATAACAGAGCTTAGCCAGTAATGGCCTTAAAAAAAAATCAATTAAAGGAAAAATGAATCTGTAAAGAGCCTTTATAAACTGAGAATGAGCCGCCTGCCCATCTCTCCAAAATGGACACTCCACCTGTTCAGTTAAGGGGTCATCATTTTTTATTCTTTGATTTGTCACACTTTTGTTACTCTCCCCTTTTAGCAGCCTAGAATGAAATATTTCATCAAAGTCACTGCGCATCACTACCGAGTGCTGGGGGTGTGGAGTTTGGGCAGCCTACTGACATTTTCCATGAATACACTGCGAGGAAAGTAAGAAGAGCACAGCAGGAGTCTGATGGCTCACAGATCAGCTAATGATTTGAGCTGATTAACTGAAATACCTACTGACATTCCAATTACACAATTACATTTTATGTAAACATTTCTTATGAGGGTACGTTCCTATTCAGTGAAGCTATGCAGATACTTTACTTGAACTTGGAGAAGTAGCTCCCGTTTTTTTAAACGTGTACTAGGAAAACAGATCTGTGCCACTCACATAATCCAATGATCACTCGATATTATTCCTTTCTTGGGTGTGTAACTGCAAAGTTCTAATTCTTATTGATTTGATTTGATATACTTTATTAATTCTCAATATTATTTATCATAAATTATTATTTACTCTGTTATAGACTCATGTTCCCCTGTAAGCTTATGCAGGTTAAGAAAATCGATGGGTGGATATTTGAATGTCCTGGATAATGGACTATCTGTGTGGAAGACTGGGCTGGTAACCTCACTTCAGGAGAGGCCCACCAACTCAATAATCTAATTAAAAAGGCAGCCTCAGTCACGGGACACACACTGGACCCCCTGGAAGGAGTACCAAATCAGAGAATAAGCACAAAACTGAGTGCCATTATGAACAATGCTGCATATCCTCTCTCTCTGACACACCAACACTGAGGTCTTTCAGCTAACTAACTATTCAGCAGAAGTATGTCAAGAAACGCTACTCCTTTATACTAACAGCAATACGTCTGAACAATACCTCGCTGGGACTTGGACAGCTCTTTTATCTTAAGCCAAGTTAGACATTTTGCTTCTTTTTAGTTTTCTTTCATTTTAGCCATTCTGTTGTGTGTGTTTAAGACGGGAGTTGTTGTTTGTCATCTATCTATCTATCTATCTATCTATCTATCTATCTATCTATCTATCTATCTATCTATCTATCTATCTATCTATCTATCTATCTATCTATCTATCTATCTATCTATCTATCTATCTATCTATCTATCTATCTATCTATCTATCTATCTATCTATCTACGAGGGACGTTCCTGATGTTTCCAGCAGGAGACTTTCCCGATATGAAGCTGTGATTGTAGCAGTAAAATATTACAGGCCAACATTTGATTATCTGCTTGTCCTACTGTGCTGGTGTTTTGACTCAAATATGTAATAAAAAACAACTTCTTCATCTTCATACAGTAAAAATCTTTGATCACGATTTTGCTAAAATTTAACACGTTTCTTGAATTTTCATTCAGACTGACTCATTCGTTTTTCAGTTATCATGTTCACAGACTCACATCCCACCAGGCAGACACAGACAAAGTAAGACTCGAATGCAGACACACATCACACCCAATGTGGTCAAATTACATTCAGGGATGCCTAAAACATGCAAATATATTGACAATATTCTCCTTGTTTATATACTTACAGGACAGAGTAAATAACTATTTCTTTCTAGCAAAATCACAGCAGTGGCCATTTTGCTCAGATTTAACTGCTTTCTACCATTTCACAATACTAATAATTACCAAGTGACAGGTTTCTTTCAGAATAAGTTTTGTTTGAATTATTGCATCCACAGACTCACCGATTGACAGACATCACTCTGAAAGTGCTGAAATTGCGTATGAAAATTCCTTTGCACTTCTGCATTTATGTCTGCAGATCACAATCAACTGGAAAAACCTTTTTCAAAATCATTAAACAGGCTTCTAGCATTTTACAATGCCAAAAACTGATCCAGATTATGGTTATATTGAGAGATTTTTAATTATTTGTCTCATAAATTCATGATCTGACACAAATACATAGAAAGTGTGTATATACACACATGTATACATAGAAAGAGTACATTCCTGAACATGTACTGTAAATAAAATAAAAAGTGACAGGTGAAAATTTGAACTTTGTCACAATACTTTAGTACAATTAGAGAAAATGCATTTTTATGGTGATAAAGCTGCTGAGCAGACTGTCAAGTGATATACTCAACGTCAGCATAAGTCAAATCCCTACTTGATTAATACAGAGAATTAATTAGGCAACCCGAAAATTAATGAGCTCTGATGAACTGCAACAGCTTAGTCTAGATACTAAATATTCAAGTATTACATTTTCATTTATATATTCATCCATCATAACAGTGGTACAATTCAAAAGTTGGGCAGAGGGTAGCAGAAAAAAAATATATATATACAGTGGAACCTCGGTTTGCGAGCATAATTCGTTCTGGAAACGTGCTCGCAGTCCAAAGCACTCGTATATCAAAGTGAATTTCCCCATAAGAAATAATGGAAGCTCGGATGATTCGTTCCACAACCCAAACCCATCCATCCATTTTCCAACCCGCTGAATCCAAACACAGGGTCACGGGGGTCTGCTGGAGCCAATCCCAACCAACACAGGGCACAAGGCAGAAACCAATCCCAGGCAGGGTGCCAACCCACCGCAGGGCACACACAAACACACCCACACACCAAGCACACACTAGGGCCAATTTAGAATCGCCAATCCACCTAACCTGCCTGTCTTTGGACTGTGGGAGGAAACCGGAGCGCCCGGAGGAAACCCACGCAGACACGGGGAGAACATGCAAACTCCACACAGGGAGGACCCGGGAAGCAAACCCGGGTCTCCTAACTGCGAGGCAGCAGCGCTACCCACTGTGCCACCGTGCTGCCCCAAAGAAACATGGGAGAACAAAGGGAGCACCCACACTTGAACTGGGGGCACCTTTATCTGCAGTCAAATGCTCTACCACTGAGCTATACCTATACCTCCCTAACCCAAAACTATTCATATAAAAATGATTAATACAAAATATAAAGTAAAAATACATAAAACAAATTAACTTGCACTTTACCTTTGAAAAGAATCATGGCTGGTGTGAATGGGTTTCTAAACTCTTATGGGATTCCACCCAACGGGACGACACGCGGAAGAGCGTCCCAAAGCAATCGCAGGCTCCCAGCGTTGTAGCAGTTCGCCGTAAAAGCAAATCCGAAAGATCGCGGACATGCTGTAAGTGCCTGCCGTCAATGGGTGATACAAGGAACATTATAAATGCGCAGGGCACAGTACTACTTGGCCATGGCCCTGCCTGACTGCTGTGGCTGTGTATAGGAGTGTGGCAGATCCCGCTACAATAAATAACCTCACTGTTGCTGTTTCAAGCTGAATAAAGCTGGTGTTGCTAAAGTACTGAGACTCAGCTTCATGTTTTGGGGCGCATGACAGGGACTCAGACGTCACACCACACACATGCGCACGCACACACACACAGTCAGAATGCTGTAGTAAACAGTATACACTCGTACGGATGTTGACTATATGAGTGAGGCATGCCGACTCAGACGGAGAATAGGAGAAGATTACCCACAATCCCACAGCGAGAGAGAGAGAACCATCAGCTCAGTTGTGATCACATGACGCTCAGCAGACAAAGCGTATACATACTACTCGTGTTGCAAGACCTCCCTTGTTTATCAAGTCAAAATTTATTAAAAATTTTATCTCATCTTGCAAAACACTCGTAAACCAAGTTACTTGCAATACTGTATATATTGTGAGCACGGGTCCGAACACCATCAGACTAACACCAGCACTTTACAAAACACACGTTTATTTACACAAATAAAGTCCACACAACACGCAGCGCTCCCGCACCCAACAGCCTTAACACAGGCCTTCCTCTCAAATTTTCGTGGGCCACCTTTCCTCTCCTCACGGGGGCTTCGTCCTGCTCTCGCTCCCGACTCTAGCTCTCTGATTGGAGTGGATTGGCCCCTTTTATTTCCACCAGGATGTACTCCAGGTGCTTGCTGATGTTCTTCCGGCGGCACTTCCTGGTGTGGCGGAAGTGCCGCATGAGCACCTGGAAGCACTCTGGGTGTCGCTGGAAGGATCGTCCCCCACCTTCCCAGGTGTGGCAGAAGTGCAGAGCTCCCGGGCTTTAGGAGACTTGAGGCACCCCCTGGCGGCAGCCACGGGCCCCCACAGGTTTGTGCCTCCTTGCTCCATCCCCCTGTTTATCCAGGGAGGTTGCCCCTTCTCAGTCCGGGGGACGTACTGACTGCCTCCCCGTCCTTCCAGGCATCCCGGCTGGGTCTGGTCCCTAGCCTCCTGTGACAATATATATTTTATATATTATTAGTTAGGGTTAGGTTTAGTTTTATATATTACTATTATTGTTTGTGCTAAAGCGATTCATATTCTTTAACTTGCTCTGCATGAGTATCGCGCCAATGTTTTTGAACTTCACTATGAAGCCTTTTATTTCAGACCCGGATTTGACTTATGAGCTTTTCAATTCCACTTGATTTGGACTGATTATTACTTTCCTTATTTTCTGAATTTGCACTTAGATTATTATTGTTCTCTTGTGCATCCTTTTTTGCCTTCTTTTCTCTCCAATGCTTTCGTGTCTCTTTTCGACATGCTGCTCTTTCTTCTTCGCTTAGTCGTTCACGTGCCATCTAGAACATATAACATTTTAAAGAGCTGGGAGCACATGAAGTACGTCTGTTAAAAACATTGCAACAACTATAAAATTAGATGTCCGTGAACTTGTTTTAAATTGTTTGTAAGTAGGGTGTGACATGCAAAAGTCACCATCTGCCTCAGTTTGATGAGTCAGAGTCGGGAGGCAGTGGGCTACGCTCTTGGAGAAGGAAGGAGGTTTGTGCTTGGTGCTTTATTTTGTTATTATTTCTGTGAAGGTGTTGGGGCTCAATAAAACCCTTTGTTTGAGTTGTAAGTATGTCTTAGGCTTTATTGTGTCTAAGGTTTGGGGGTGCTCTGGCACCTCCTTATGGTTACTATATACAGTCGACCTTTGATATACGACCGGCGTGACATGCGAACAACTTGATTTACGACCAAAATTTTTGTTTTGATTTACGACCAACATCTTGCGTTACGACCTGAATGCGGTCACGTGTATCCACTTGCGTGATTGTAAACAAACAGCCGAGAGCGTTTGTAAGCGTCAGTCAGAGCCCAGATACATGAGTTTGTGGACGTAATTTCGGTCAGTGCAGTGATTTATATAATTTATTTCGATAATTGCTAAGGAAGGAAAAGAAGGTAACGAAGGTAAAGAAAGCGATCACAATCGAAATGAAGAAGGAAATTGTGCGGAAATATGAGAGTGCTGTTCGTGTGACCGATCTCGCTAATATGTACAGCATGTCGAAATCCACCATCTTGACAATTTTACAAAGAAAAGATTTGTATAAGGAGGCTCCTTCCAAACAATAACCACCTTCCATTTCATTCACTTCCTCCTCCCTTCCTGCAGCCCAAAGATGTCAAATTAAATGGTGAGTACAGTATGAAATTGTTGTTTCTGGTAGGCTAGGCACTTTTTATAACTTTTTGGTTAGTACATTAGAAAAATTATTTGTGTTTTGGTAAATTACGCACATTATACAACCCTTTTTTATTATGAAAAGGTTAAGTAAGTGTTGCTGTGGGAGGTTCGGAACGCATTATGGGTATTTCCATTATTTCTTATGGGAAAAATAGTCTTGACTTACAACCAACTTGAGTTACAACCAGCCCTCGCGAACAAATTGAGTTCGTAAGTCAAGGGTCCACTGTATAAATATAAACATATACACTGCATTTACAGTATAGGTATTGCTTCCAAGACACACCTTTTATCATATATTTCCATATTTGAAATTGGGTTCTTTCTTAAATTTGAAGTATTTCATTGTCACACCATGTAAGACCTTCTGCAGCTAAACAAATACAGGACATAAGCTTGTGTGGGCCTGTGAAAAGGAAGCCAATTCAGCACACAAAGACTTGTCAAGTGAAATTGATTCAACAAAGGGAAAAAAAAGAAATGGTGTCATCAGAGCCGCTTAACTAGACGACACAATCAGCCTCCTAAAGCACCATTTATGAAAGTTAAGGGGCGCATGCTCTGGACAGAAAAGGGACTCCCATCCTGGTCATTGAAATTTGATAATACTAACTGGGCAGTGTTACCCATTGGACACAGTTTAAGAAAGTAAAAGGGTGCGGGCTCCATACACCAAGTAAAATCTGAGAAATGTACACAAGGGGGCGCCGTTTGTGTTATTGAAGGGGTGCTCTGGACATAATGGTCATCTAATAAATCTAATGATACTAACTACACTGAGGGGCGTTGTCTATTCACCTGGCCTGTGTCTTCAAATTGGCTTTTACCAGTATTGGGAGTCATAGCACTGGAAAATGTACTTATGTATACCAGTAATTTTTCTTCTCAAAATCTGTTTTTGAAATTTAATTTGAGTGTGCCTTAATTTGGAATCTATCTATCTATCTATCTATCTATCTATCTATCTATCTATCTATCTATCTATCTATCTATCTATCTATCTATCTATCTATCTATCTATCTATCTATCTATCTATCTATCTATCTATCTATGAATGATCCTCCTTCATTTCAGTTGAGTATTCAAGAAGATAATCCCCCAGAAGCTGGGCTTTAACACTTCTCTTTGCGGTTGGTTTCTGGACTTCACATCTGAGAAACCAGAGACAGATCACATTATAAATGCTCTGCAGGGCCACCATAATGAATTGTGTGTTCAGCCCACTTCTGTTCATCTTTTTGACTCACAAACTGTACAGCTCAAACAGGATCATCAAGTTTGCTGATGACACGAGAGTACTAGACCTCATCTCTCATCTAAATGGCCTTATCCCTTGTGGAGTTGGAGTGTTTCTGTAATGTAAATGGCTCTATGAGTTGAGATGAAACAGTAAGGTTAGCGAGTGTAAGACTGTAAGAGAACAACGAGAGGCTCATTTAACTCATTAATTAATTCATTTAACCTACGTGTCTTTGATATTTGAGAGGAAAACCTAGACAAAATCCTTGTCAACAAAAGGTTAATGTGGCAACTTTTCACCACCAGAATGGAAACGGTGGAAATGAATTATGATCCTGAAAGTCACTTTGAGTGTCGTGTTTTTTAAACACTCTAATGAGACTCTCTGGTATACTGAGGTTTTCCTACCCAGGAATTACAGCAGAATTTCATCTCTTCACACAGTCACAAAAACTTTCTTATGTGCTCACATCATAATTTATATTGACTGATTTAGCGGGGTGCTATGCATCATACTCATTCAATTTCTGTTATCAAAGGTTACCTGTCACCAGCTCCTTGATCTCCAAGTCATTGGTCTTTCTCAGCAGCCGAACCAATGCAGGGATTCCTCCACAATTTTTCAAGGCAATCTTGTTGTCATCATTTGCTTTGCCATACACCAGATTTCGCAAAGCTCCACATGCACTTCTGTGAACTTCTGTCATCCGATGATCCAGCAGGTCTACCAGTAGCTGAATTCCACCCTGCCTCCGGATCTAAAAGGGAAAAAAGGCAGAACACTGAGTCCATCATTTGCTGCAGATGATTCTCCATCAGTGGTGTCTTTCAATAGACATGTCTACCAATGGGTCCTCCCTTCAATTTCCACTGAATTAATTTTTATAAATATATTAAACTGCGTTTGAAGATATTGTGCAATGATTTGAACTAGAAATATATGTCTATTCCAAAATATCTTAAATGCATTTTAAGGTATCTCAAATATATTTTAGGGTATGTTAAAATGACATCCTGCTCACTTTGAGATTTTGTAGATGAATTTTTTAAAAATTTATTCTTTATTGATTTTAATTAGAAGCAGATAACATTCCATACAATCAAGTTAAACTTAACAAAGCAAAATTCAAACCCCACCCAAGAGAAAAGAGGTGAGCCAACAGCCATAGCTACTCTATAAACGCAACAAGAAAGGAAGAGTATCCTTTTCCTCGATACAGAAGCTTATTCTAAAATGTTATTGATTAGATCCTGACATATTTTAAAAAAAGTATTGAACAAATCCTTTAAGTGAGAATTTGATTTTTTCTAGTTTCAAGTAGTATAGAACATCGGTTACCTACTGACTTAAGAATGGTGGGGTGGGATTCATCCATTTGAGCAAAGTAGGCCTACGTGTTAGTCGTGAGGTAAAGGGAATTACGAATTGTTGGTCCTTCTCTACTTTAAGGCTGTCTGGGAGTCCACCGAACACGGCTGTTATTGGGTTAGGGGTGATTGTGATGCCAAGGCTGTCTGATAGGCATGGAAAGATTTTTGTCCAAAACAATGTTCATTTGGTGCACACCCAGAATTGTAGATGCATTTTAAGGTATTTCAAATATAATGAAATAATTTCCCATACATTATGAAACATCTCAAACACATAATACCAGCTAAGTCCGCACCCCAAATAATGCACGCTGATTCCAGAGTGATGTACTGCAGAGGCATCAACTAATTGTAATGAGTTACCCAGGGTAGGGGACGAGGACCTCTCCTTTCCTGCTTTCCCACAGGCCTCCTATTTTGAAGGTTCGGCCATACACATTTATCTAAGCCACCTCTAGCTTTTAATTTCAAGGTTAACCAAATTCTTTCCAATAAACTAAGTACTGCGTCACAATTTTGTCTGACGTTACTAATAATTTCCTTTGCAATGGTGTCTGAATGAATGTAAATTGCATATCCTATTATGCAAAACCATTATCAAGAACAATCATGTTATGTACTGCCAACTAAGTAACGTAAAAGAAACTGAGAAACAATAAAAATGAAATAGAAAATCACCGGTACACGAAGGATACAACTGAACACACCGTATTATATGTCTCACATTAAATAAATCAAAGTAGACAATGAATTGGGAATACAAATTATCACTCAATCATTCACAATGAAATTCGTATTTCAAGTTGAGAAGCAGAGGAGGTGTTATTCTAGGGAAACTAAAACTTCTTCCAGAATTTATTGTTGGGGTGTCATTACTACTGGCTACTGAATGACTCTTGTGAGCTGTCATAATTTCCAGCAACCGCTATGTTCACATACTGCAAATGCATTATTTCCGCACTATTGTTTACTTCGGTGCAGGCACAATTATAATACACTAGCTGTGTAAGCCCATGCTATAAAAAGCCCAGGGATCCTACAAACTATTGAAATCGTCAGAAAAAAAATTGAAATGTAGCGATGTCAGGTAATTGAAAGGAACTACTCTGGGCGTCTCTCTCCTAGGAGGTTTCGTTTTGCCGATGTGCTCACATCGCTTGTGCATTAGTGGCTAAGCGACTGTCTCTTTCTTCGGAGGTTTCACTGTGCTGATGTGTTCGCCTCGCTTGTGTATTAGCGGCTAAGTGAGTTTCTGTTTCCTTGGAAGTGGAGCCCTTACCTCGACTCCACCTCTCACTTCCGGGCCCTTAGAGACAGACACACACACTTCCACGCGTAGACGTCTACATATAAGATTCGCTCGTACAGAGTTGCCTCTACATACTTTGAGACATAATGCAAAATGCAATATGAATATTACTCACCAAAAAGTATTAATCTAGCACATAGTAACTGACTGATGTGATGGTATAAGACATACGTACTTATGTATCCAGAAAAGCTCTAACAATGACTGATAACGTGGGACCAGACATGCTTTCTTATGGGCCAAGTAAAACTCCACTAGCAGACAAGTGTTGATTGGTACAAAGGGACCAGACATACTTACTTGTCTACCTGGTGAAACTCTCACGTTGATGGAAATGGAGGGACCAGACATACCCAGTAAAACTCTTGCATTGACTGATACAGAGAGACTGGTCATACTTACGTACTTACGTGTCATGAAGGGATCAGACATACTTACTTACTCAGGACAACTCTTGCATTGGTTAACGCAATGGAAATGGATATACTTATTTTCCTACGCTGTAAAGCTCTTGTGTTGATAATATAGATGGCCCAGGCATACTTACTTATCTACCCAGTAAAAATCCTGCATTGGTTGATACAGAGGGACTGGACATTCTTAACCTACCCAGTAAGACTTTTTCATATGCATATGAATTCTCAAAACCATGTAATTCATTTCAGGGTCACAGACTATCATGAAAACACGGACATACAGTGGAACCTCGGTTTGCGAGTAACTTGGTTTACGAGTGTTTTGCAAGACGAGCTAAAATTTTTAATACATTTTGACTTGATAAACGAGCGAGGTCTTGTAGTACGAGTAGTATTTATACGCTTTGTCTGCTGAGCGTCATGTGATCACAACTGAGCTGATGGTTCTTCTCTCTCTCTCTCTCTCTCTCGCTGCAGGATTGTGGGTAATCGTCTCCTATTCTCCATTTGAGTCGGTGTGCCTCACTCATATAGTCAACATCCGTACGAGCGTATACTGTTTACTACAGCATTGTGACTGTGTGCGTGTGTGTGCTGTGACATGCGGGTCCCTGTCTTGCACCCCAAAACACGAAGCTGAGTCTCAGTGCTTTAGCGACACCAGCTTTATTCAGCTTGAAACAGCAACAGTGAGGTTATTTATTGTAGTGAGATCTGCCACTCTCCTATACACAGCCACAGCAGTCAGGCAGTATCGTGGCCAAGTAGTACTGTGCCCTGCATATTTATAATGTTCCTTGTTCCTTGTATCACCCATCGACGGCAGGCACTTATAGCATGTCCGCGATCTTTTCGGATTCGTTTTTATGGCGAACTGCTACAGCACTGGGAGACTGCGATTGCTTTGGGACGCTCTTCTGCATGTCGTCCCGATGGGTGGAATCCCATAAGAGTTTAGAAACTCGCTCACACCAGCCATGATTCTTTTTAAATGTAAAGTGCAGGTTAATTTGTTTTATGTATTTTGGGTAGCGCTGCTGCCTCGCAGTAAGGAGACCTGAGTTCGCTTCCTGGTTCCTCCCTGCTTGGAGTTTGCATGTTCTCCCCGTGTCTGCGTGGGTTTTCTCTGGGTGCTCCAGTTTCCTCCCAGTGTCCAAAGACAAGCAGGTTAGGTAGATTGGCGATTCTAAATTGGCCTTGGTGTGTGGGTGTGTGTGTGTCCTGCTGTGGGTTGGCGCCCTGCCCGGGATTGGTTCCTGCCTTGTGCCCTATGTTGGCTGGGATTGGCTCCAGCAGACCCCCGCGACCCTGTATTCAGATTCAGCGGGTTGGAAAATGGATGGATGGATTTTTATATGAATAGTTTTGGGTTGTGGAACGAATCATCTGAGTTTCCATTACAGTGCATCCGGAAAGTATTCACAGCGCATCACTTTTTCCACATTTTGTTATGTTACAGCCTTATTCCAAAATGGATTAAATTCATTTTTTTCCTCAGAATTCTACACACAACACCCCATAATGACAACGTGAAAAAAGTTTACTTGAGATTTTTGCAAATTTATTAAAAATAAAAAAATTGAGAAAGCACATGTACATAAGTATTCACAGCCTTTGCCATGAAGCTCAAAATTGAGCTCAGGTGCATCCTGTTTCCCCTGATCATTCTTGAGATGTTTCTGCAGCTTCATTGGAGTCCACCTGTGGTAAATTCAGTTGACTGGACATGATTTGGAAAGGCACACACCTGTCTATATAAGGTCCCACAGTTGACAGTTCATGTCAGAGCACAAACCAAGCATGAAGTCAAAGGAATTGTCTGTAGACCTCCGAGACAAGATTGTCTCGAGGCACAAATCTGGGGAAGGTTACAGAAAAATTTCTGCTGCTTTGAAGGTCCCAACGAGCACAGTGGCCTCCATCATCCGTAAGTGGAAGAGGTTCGAAACCACTAGGACTCTTCCTAGAGCTGGCCGGCCATCTAAAATGAGCGATTGGGGGAGAAGGGCCTTAGTCAGGGAGGTGACCAAGAACCCGATGGTCACTCTGTCAGAGCTCCAGAGGTCCTCTGTGGAGAGAGGAGAACCTTCCAGAAGGACAACCATCTCTGCAGAAATCCACCAATCAGGCCTGTATGGTAGAGTGGCCAGACGGAAGCTACTCTTTAGTAAAAGGCACATGGCAGCCCGCCTGGAGTTTGCAAAAAGACACCTGAAGGACTCTCAGACCATGAGAAAGAAAATTCTCTGGTCTGATGAGACAAAGATTGAACTCTTTGGTGTGAATGCCAGGCGTCACATTTGTAGGAAACCAGGCACCGCTCATCGCCAGGCCAATACCATCCCTACAGTGAAGCATGGTGGTGGCATCATCATGCTGTGGGAATATCTTTCAGCGGCAGGGGCTGGGAGACTAGTCAGGATAAAGGAAAAGATGACTGCAGCAATGTACAGAGACATCCTGGATGAAAACCTGCTCCAGAGCGCTCTTGACCTCAGACTGGGGCGACGGTTCATCCTTCAGCAGTACAACGACCCTAAGCACACAGCCAAGATATCAAAGGAGTGGCTTCAGGACAACTCTGTGAATGTCCTTGAGTGGCCCAGCCAGAGCCCAGACTTGAATTCAATTGAACATCTCTGGAGAGATCTTAAAATGGCTGTGCACCGACGCTTCCCATCCAACCTGATGGAGCTTGAGAGGTGCTGCAAAGAGGAATGGGAGAAACTGGCCAAGGATAGGTGTGCCAAGCTTGTGGCATCATATTCAAAAAGACTTGAGGCTGTAATTGCTGCCAAACGTGCATCGACAAAGTATTGAGCAAAGGCTGTGAATACTTATGTACATGGGATTTCTCAGATTTTTTATTTTTAATAAATTTGCAAAAACCTCAAGTAAACTTTTTTCACATTGTCATTATGGGGTGTTGTGTGTAGAATTCTGAGGAAAAAAATGAATTTAATCCATTTTGGAATGAGGCTGTAACATAACAAAAGGTGGAAAAAGTGATGCGCTGTGAATACTTTCCGGATGCACTGTATTTCTTATGGGGAAATTCACTTTGATACACGAGTACTTTGGACTGCGAGCACGTTTCCGGAACAAATTATGCTCGCAAACCAAGGTTCCACTGTATTTTAAAATAAACTTACGCATTTTGAGATTCATGTGAAGTGCGACTGAAGAAATTTCAAAGTGACATCTGTTAATAAGATTACATGTCACTTTAAGATATATTGAAATGTACATTAATTTTTATTTTAAAAGATATCTCAAAATGCACAGGAATGTATTATAATAGATCTGGAAATTCATTTCAGATATCTCAAAATGCATTTAAGATGTCTGAAAGTACAATGGTTATTATGTCAAGATATCTTAAAATGTCATCAGGATATCTTAAAATGGATTTCTCCTCCATTTGAATGCATTTCAAGATACATTTTAAGATATCATTAAAAAGAGGAATTTATTACAAAATATCTGATCACTATTTTGAGATATCCATAATACAATTACGAGTATCTTATACATGTTTTGAGGTATCTCAAAATGAGTTTGTTCTTATTTTAATATATTTTAAATACATATTGAAAGCAATTGCAGAAAGTGATTTTGAGACATCTCAGTATCATTTTCTAGTAACTTAAAAAGCATAGGGGATTACTGACATTACAAATATATTTGAAATATCTTCTAATGATTTAGACATCTCTGTTGTATTGTAGGTATGATAAAATGGAGAAGAATTTACTTCAAGATCTCTTAAAATGGCTTTGAGATATCTGAGAAGCTGAACTGTATTTTAAGAAAGCTGCTTTGGCTGAATGTACGACCCACCCGCCTCACCAGTAAGATGGGCAGGCCTAGCAGCAAGCAGAATGTGTGGCATTTCAAGGCTTAACATTATCTTAATCTTAATGCTAACATAATCTTAATATTTATAACTAATAATATTAATAGCATTAATAGTAGGGCGGCATGGTGGCGCAGTGCTAGCACTGCTGCCTCGCAGTAAGGAGACCTGGGTTTGCTTCCCTGGTCCTCCCTGCGTGGAGCTGGCATGTTCTCCCCATGTCTGTGTGGGTTTCCTCCCACAGTCCAAAGACATGCAGGTTAGGTGCATTGGCGATCCTAAATTGTCCCTGGTGTGTGTGTGTGTGTGCCCTGTGGTGGGTTGGCGCCCTGCCCAGGATTTGTTCCTTCCTTGCGCCCTGTGCTGGCTAGGATTGGCTTCTGCAGACCCCCATGACCCTCTAGTTAGGATATAGCGGGTTCGTCAATGACTGACTGACATAAATAGTCTGTAAAAAAGGTAATCGTAATAATTATATTAAAAAAAAAATTGAAGGAGAGCTTCTGTAAATGCTGCCACATGTTTGCTAGGGTCAGGCTACTCTAGGGAGAGACCTAGTTTTGGGTGGGCCGGTTAGGATTCTGGTCAGTTCTCTGTAGGCTTCATCTTGTCCATCTATTTTCATGCCAGAATCACAAAAGAGAGGACCGGTTTTTGGTTGCAAACTTTTGCTTGTTTACACTTGTTGTATCTTTCAATCTCTATTTAAAAATAAGGGGAAAATACTTTCTCTCTCCCTGTCTGCCATTTTAACAGATGTTTTTGGGTTAACTCATGTTGGCCACCTGATCTCTGGTACATGGAAGCATAAGACAAAGTCATGTCATGACATTGGAAGATGGCGCCGACTGGTGTGGCTGGCCGTCTGCTCGTCTCTCTAGTCTATGTTTTAACTTTGTTTTTATGTTTTAGTTTATCCCAACGGCCACTGTCCTATGATCGTGAGTCTTTACTAAACATATTTTCTGGCTTGCTTTCCTCTCAATTTTTATCTCCTGGTTGGATTTTTTGTGAACCTCCACCTTTGTTTCATTCATCTCCTGACTTCTTCACCTGGATGCCGGTGTTCACCTGTATCAGTGAGTTGAATGCCTCTCGGAGACGCAAACGCACCCGCCGGCGTCGTGGGAAAAGAGCTGGAATTGCTGTTAAACAACGCCGACTCAAGTCCCAGAGCTTTGATTCCCGATGCCTGAGAGTCGTGTATGACCCATCTTCTCCTGCTCAGGACTCCATCACTTGTTCATGGGCGCTGGACACCGGATTTAATCTCTCCATTTCAAGACAGCATCACTTCTCCTTGGCCTACAATCGAGTAGTAAATACTGATAATCTTTGCACACTCACCCATGCTCATCCTGCAACGAGCTCTTCTACCTCTAGCAAGGCTGCTCTCTTGAACGTGAGATCAGTGTCTAATAAAACTTTTATTCTGCAAGACTTTATTACCTCAAATAATCTGGATTTCTTCTTCATCACTGAGACTTGGATTTTAAATGGTGACTCTTCTTGTTTTACTGACATGACTCCATCAGGTTATTCATTTTTAAACTCTCCTCGCCTGACTCGTTGTGGGGGAGGAATTGCCACTATTTTTAAAAATATGTTCTTCTGTCAGAGCCTTACAAGGGGTCCGTTTAGCAGCTTTGAACTTCAACTTTTCGAAGTGTGCAGCTCCCCTTCTCTGCTGTTGGCCGTGGTTTATAGACCTCCTGTAATTAATGATACTTTCATCTCTGAATTCTCTGATCTCCTGGCTGATATCACCCTCTCTCATGATATAGTTTTTATTGTTGGTGATTTCAACATTCACGTTTGTTGTCAATCGAAACCTTTGGTCAATGACTTTTTATCATTTTTGAACGCATTTGATTTTATACAGCATATTAATATGCCAACCCACTCTCTCAGTCACACCCTTGATCTCGTTCTTACTTGTGATATTTCAGTGAATAATATTGATTTATGTGATGTTTCTTTTACTGATCATTTTTCTATAATGATGGATCTGAATATTACTGTTGATGTCCCGACTAATAGCTGTCCCCCACGCTGCTTGTGCTTTTAAAATTCTTCTATTATATCTGATTTTAAAACCATTTTCTCTAGTCTTTATGTGCATGACCAAAATAATGGTATTGATGATTCTGTCGTAAAATTTAATTCTTCCTGTAAAACGATTCTAGACTCAATTTCTCTGCCCAAGATACACAGTAAAAAGGGTAGACCTGCTCCCTGGCTAAATGAAAATACACGATCACTGCGCCGCGCCTGTCGAATTGCTGAACGGCATTGAAAAAAAGATGGACTGATTGTCTCTAAACAGATTTTTAGGACTTCTCTTTTCAATTTCCAGGCTGAAGTTAAGATAACAAAACAAAACTTCTTTGCCGATTTAGTATCCTGTCACTCAAAGAATCCTAGGGTCTTATTTCAATTAATGCGGCCATTCACCCTACTCTGTGGTGGGATCAAATAGCATTGTTCATTAATGTGACCAGTTTCTATCATTCTTTGTCAGCAAAATCGATACTATCCGCCGTGGCATTGTTCAAACGAGATATGAACTTTCTACTGTTTATCATGACATTGTCTTAGAATCCTTTGATCTAGTCTCACTTTCACAGCTAAAAAGAACTATTAACACCTTTAAACCAGCCCCCAGTCCTCTGGATATTGTACCACCACGTCTCTTAGTGGAAGCCTTTGATGTGTTGGGCCCACCCTTACTAGCCATCATCAATGATTCTATTAGCTCGGGGGTTGTGCCCTCATTTTTTAAACATGCTGCAGTCCGTCCCCATCTAAAAAAGGCAGAATTAGATCCTGGAGTTTTAGCCAATTTTCGTCCAGTTTCCCAACTGCCATTTCTGGCTAAAATTCTAGAAAGAATTATTTATAATCAATTGGTTGATCACCTCAACTCCAATAATTTATTTGAGATCTACCAATCTGGCTTTAGGCGTTATCATAGTGTTGAAACGGCACTCCTGAAAGTGTTCAATGACATCTCTCTTATTACTGACTCAGGTGATGCGGCAGTCCTTCTCCTCCTTGACCTGTCCGCTGCCTTTGACACTATTGACCATGAAATATTGCTGTTGCAGCTTGAACATCTTGTTGGGCTTAAAGGGGCTGCATTTAACTGGTAGACACTTTTCAGTGACTTTTAATTCCTCTTCTTCATCTACTGCTCCTCTTAAATATGGTGTTCCTCAGGGATCCATTTTGGATCCTATTTTATTCTCTATATACCTTCACCCTATTGGAGCTATTTTTAGGAAATTTAACATTTCTTTTCACTGCTATGCTGATGATACTCAGGTTTATATTCCTGTCTGCAACTCTACAACAAATCAACTCCACAACTGTCTGTCTGAACTAAGATCCTGGATGGCTAATAATTTTCTTGACCTAAATCAAAATAAAACGGAGGTGCTTATAGTGGGTCCATCGACTAAAGCCCAAATTGGTCTTGGACTTCTCGGCTCTTTCTCTGTCTTTTCCAAACCTCAAGTCCACAATCTTGGTGTTACCTTTGATAGTAACCTCTCTTTTGAGAAACAAGTAAATTCTGTAGTCAAGAGTTGCTTTTTCCAACTTCGTCTATTAGGTAAGATAAAGCCTTTTTTATCTTCTAGGGATCTTGAGATAGCTACTCAGGTGTTTATTTTTTATCGCCTTGATTACTGCAACTCGCTGTATTCTGGGATTAACAAATCCTTGATACACAGGTTACAGTTGGTACAAAATGCTGCCGCTCGCTTTCTGGTTGGGGCAAGAAAGTATGACTCTGTTTCTTTACACTGGCTGCCTGTCAGTTTTCGAATTGATTTTAAAATCTTGTGCTAGTTTTTAAATCTTTACATAGGCTTGCTCCTGCCTAATTATCTGAACTGTGTGTTTTACATCAGCCATCCAGAGTGCTTAGATCTTCTGGTCAGTTGTCTCTGGTTGTCCCTCGTACCAAGTGTAAAACTAAGGGGGACAGGTCTTTTGCAGCTGCTGCTCCTCACCTGTGGAACTCTTTACCTCATCATATAAAGGAGTCGTCTACAATTGAACTGTTTAAAACAAGATTAAAGACTCATTTCTATTCACTTGCATTCTGTGACCTTCAGTAATACTGATGGTTTCCTCTTTGTGATTATATAACATTACTTCTATTTATTATGTATTTTATTTTATGTTCATATATTTTATTTCTATTTATGTTTTATGTTAATTTGTTTTGTTTTTCTTTTATTCTATTATTGTAAAACACTTTGGCCACAGCATTACTATGTTGTTTTAAATGTGCTATATAAATAAATTGACATTGACAATTGACATGTCAAAATAAACTTTACTGTGATCTCAACCAAACACAAGTATACAGAGAGACGGAATATTAACAAAACTCAGGGCTCACAGCATAGATAGATAGATAGATAGATAGATAGATAGATAGATAGATAGATAGATAGATAGATAGATAGATAGATAGATAGATAGATAGATAGATAGAGACATGAAATGTACTATATGATAGATAGATAGATAGATAGATAGATAGATAGATAGATAGATAGATAGATAGATAGATAGATAGATAGATAGATAGATAGATAGATAGATAGATAGATAGATAGATAGATAGATAGATAGAGACATGAAATGTACTATATGATAGATAGATAGATAGATAGATAGATAGATAGATAGATAGATAGATAGATAGATAGATAGATAGATAGATAGATAGATAGATAGATAGATAGATAGATAGATAGATAGATAGATAGATAGATAGATAGATAGATAGATAGATAGATAGATACTTTATTAATCCCAAGGGGAAATTCACAAACAATACAAACAATTCACAAAGACAACATGGACAATACCATGCAAAATGATGATATAAATAGTCGCAGAGGACTCGTCAATGTCACCTTCCAAACTGTGTTCAGAAGCCATTAAGAAGGCTAGCAGAATATTAGGTTATATAGCACCTTGATGTGTGGAGTACAAGTCACAGGAGGTTCTGCTCAACCTTTATAATGCACTGTTGAGGCCTCATCTGGTGTGCTGTGTGCAGTTTGGGTCTCCAGGCTACAAAAAAGGACATAGCAGCACAAGAAAGGGTCCAGAGAAGAGCGACTAGGCTTATTCAGGGGCTACAGGGGTTGAATTATGAGGAAAGGTTAAAAGAGCTGAGCCATTACAGTTTAAGCAAAAGAAGATTAAGAGGAGAGATGTGATTGAAGTGTTTAAAATTCTGAAGGGAATTAGTCCAGAGGATTGAGATGGTGACTTTAAAATGAGTTCAACAAGAACACGTGGACACAGTTGGAAACTTAGTAAGGGTAAATTTTGAGCAAACATTTGGAAGTTTTTATTCACTTGGACAGCCATAGACACTTGAAATAAGCTACCAGGTAGTGTGGAAGACAGTAGGACCTTTAAGGAACCTTCAATGAAGGAAAGCGCTCAGCAATTGCAGGTTAAGGGCCTTGCTCAAGGGCCCAACAGAGCAGAGTCCCTATTGGCATTTATGGGATTCGAACCGGCAACCTTCCGATTGCCAGTGCAGATCCCTAGCCTCAGAGCCACCACTCCGCCTTAAATGTGCATGCATTGAATTAGGAGATTGTGATCTAAAAAAGGGGTGGAAGGTCATAGGGACCACATTGTCTTGAGGTTTCTGACAGCCTGGATTAAAAAACAAAAAACTTTTATTGCCAGGTGTGCTTCATGGTATTATGGGAAAAATTTGAAATAACTTGGCCATCAACTACAATGGGATTAAGCATCCTGTCTCAAAGAACTTCAATACAAATAAAACGTAAATTATCTTTAAACTCATAGATTTACAAGGCTTTGGCTCAATGCAGGTCTAATATAACATGAAGAGAGCCATTCTTACTATTGAATCCTGCAAAAATCCTACTGTACTAAAGATGTGGCAAAGAGCTTCTGATTCCATAAGGCAGTTGAAAGGAAATAGAATGCCAAAAATGAAAGAAAGTCTTGTACTTTTTAAGGAAGACAGAAGACAAGAAAATAAAGTGGTGTGCACAAAATGTTTCATTTCACTAAGGGATGATTCAATTGAATTTTTATTTTGTGCCATTAGTTAGATGACATGTTGACAGAATAACTTGTTCCATTCCCAGTGGAGAAAATTAAAATGATTACTTTTCTCGTTTCATAAAGTAGAAAGGCTTTTTGATTATAGTGAAAAAAATTGTGGCTGTACTGGAAAAGGCTGTGCTGTAGGCAGTGCCAGTTCTTATTAAAAGTGAATTAAATAATAGCCTAGCATGTTGGCATGAATAGGTAATCTGCAGAAGATAACTTCACCTCGGAAGTGTGCAGTGATCCTTAAAGTCCACGTTTTACACATTTTAATGACAAACCTTCCGTCATATTTCATCTGGTTTAGGGTCACAGCACCTTTCCCAGCAGCAATGGTTACAAGGGAAACGCAGAACCCTTATAATTGTAATGTTGTTTGATGAGGAAACTTTAATTTAAATGATTTTATCACAAGGCTGCAACATAACAAAATGTGAAAAAAGTAAAGGGGGGTTGAATATTTTCTGAACGCACTGTATGGCTGCAAAGCCCTATTTTCAGTAGCCAGTATGCTAACAGTAAACTCTCTGAGCTGATCCTTACTTCCTGTCGTTTAAATGCTAACTGGTTATTAGAGAAACCTTCATAATTGTGTTTGCACAGCTGACACTTGTATTGCTGTTCAGTAAAGCCAGGAAATTGTCTTTGCTTGGTTTGCAAGGTACTGGCCTTCCTAAATTTTAATTCTGAGTTGAAAATGGCCAATTCTCAAGAATTATGTCAATTTTTTGTTTTTTTGTGAAATGAAGGTTATTCTGTGCAGCAGACTGCCAAGAAACAGAAGATTTCACACAAAGGTGACAATTACTGCTTTGAGAGAAGACAGCAAATGGCATCTAACCAGAATAGACAAAGTAGGCAAAGGCCCAGATGTGCAACTTGTAAAGACGACAAGGAGATCACAGTTTGTAGGCTTGAGGAGCAAACGCCTTGCAGGTCCTTAAACACACGGCAAATGGCAGTGCATTCTTCTTCCTCTTCTTTCGGCTGCTCCCGTTAGGGGTTGCCACAGTGGATCATCTTCTTCCATATCTTTTTGTCTTCTTCATCTTGCTCTGTTACACCCATCACCTGCATGTCCTCTCTCACCACATCCAAAAACCTTTGCTTAGGCCTTCCTCTTTTCCTCTTCCCTGGCAGTTCTATCCTTAACATCCTTCTCCCAATATACCCAGCATCTGCGAATTTCCCATTGGGATTAATAAAGTATCTATCTATCTATCTATCTATCTATCTATCTATCTATCTATCTATCTATCTATCTATCTATCTATCTATCTATCTATCTATCTATCTATCTATCTATCTATCTATCTATCTATCTATCTATCTATCTATCTATCTATCTATCTATCTATCTATCTCTCCTCTGCACATGTCCAAACCAACGCAATCTCGCCTCTCTGACTTTGTCCCACAACCGTCCAACTTGAGCTGACCCTCTAATGTCCTCATTTCTAATCCTGTCCATCCTCATCACACCCAATGCAAATCTTAGCATCTTTAACTCTGCCACCTCCAGCTCTGTCTCCTGCTTTCTGGTCAGTGCCACCGTCTCCAGCCCATATGACATAGCTGGTCTCACTACCGTCCTGACACTCTTCTCCACCCATTCCACCCTTCCTGCACTCTCTTCTTCACCTCTTCCACAATCCCCATTACTGTACTGTTGATCACAAGTATTTAAACTCATCCACCTTCGCCAACTCTGCTTCCTGTATCTTCACCATTCCTCTGACCTCCTTCTCATTCACACACATGTATTCTGCCTTGGTGGTCCTACTGACCTTCATTCCTCTCCTCTTGAGATCATATCTCCACCTCTCCAGGGTCTCCTCGACCTGCTCCATACTATCGCTACAGATCACAATGTCATCAGCAAACATCATAGTCCACGGGGACTCCTGTCTAATCTCGTCTGTCAACCTGTCCATCACCATTGCAAATAAGAAAGGACTCAGAGCCGATCCCTGATGTGAAAATGTAACTCTGAAATGGTACCATGAGGCCTTCTTGGACAGGGTTTGTCTTTGTCTGCTAGTGGAGTTACTAATCCAGCTGCCCCTATTCCAGACCCATTCTCCCTCTCATGAATCTTGGTGTCTACACTTACTGTCCCTCCGGCTTGAGATGGCCCTAAAGTCCCACCTGGACACCAATGTTTTTAATATCCTGTCCAAGCATTGTGCCTTTACTAAAACTAACAAAATAGCTAAATGATTATTTTAAAAGTGCTTTTCTATCTGCAAAAAAAAAAAAAATGATAAAAACATCATTTAACATGTATGACAGCAGAAACAAATGTATTTCTGCAGTACTTAATGATCTAAGCGGTAAAAATAAAGCTTTATTGCTCTTCAGTCGCTCCTTTCATTATTGTTCGCTTAAGGCCACACGGTAATGACTGTTTCCAATATGGAGGAAAATCCTTACAAAATTGCTCTTTGTGTAATGGCTCTTAATGATTCTAATTACATGGAGAGCTTATGCATGAGAAATAATGAGCAAATACGAAGCAGCATTATGAGAAGAAGAAGAAAATAAAACTGGCAATGTCAAGGAACACAAATCTGAAGAACAACATAAAGGCAGAAGTGACTGTGACTGACTTGGGTCCAACATGATTTTGTTTCTGTGGGATCATGTTGGTCATTTAATGACTGGAATAAACTAATATGAAATGGTTAAGCATGTCACCTTGAGTAGTGGCTTAGTGGCACAGCAGTTACAGCTACTTCTGACGATTCAGGTGAGAGGCCTTTTGTCTCAGCTGTCAAGCTGAGTGGAAGTGCAGTGCATGGTGGGTAAATTGAAACACAAACTAGCACTACAAAGGTTCTTTTTCATTATTGTATACTAACTAACCTTGAGCTTTCTGATAACAATGTCTAAGCATTTTCTGCGCTGTCAGAAACTGGAAAGACGATGCAATTTACAGGATCTGTGAGGGAGTGCCAGAGTGTAAATGATGCTTGAGTTCCATCCAAGGATGGGTTCTGCCATGTTAGTGTTGCTGCTCAGACTGGCTACACTGGAAAACATGTTCAGAAAATGGATGAGTGGATGTGACTATTATACAGTGCATCCAGAAAGTATTCACAGCGCATCACTCTTTCCACATTTTGTTATGTTACAGCCTTATTCCAAAATGGATTCAATTCAATTTTTTACTCAGAATTCTACACACAACACCCCATAATGACAACGTGAAAAAAGTTTACCTGAGATTTTTGCAAATTTATTAAAAATAAAAAAACTGAGAAAGCACATGTACATAAGTATTCACAGCCTTTGCCATGAAGCTCAAAATTGAGCTCTGGTACATCCTGTTTCCCCTGATCATCCTTGAGATGTTTCTGCAGCTTAATTGGAGTCCACCTGTGGTAAATTCAGTTGACTGGACATGATTTGGAAAGGCACACACCTGTCTATATAAGGTCCCACAGTTGATAGTTCATATCAGAGCACAAACCAAGCATGAAGTCAAAAGTTATTGTCTGTAGACCTCCGAGACAGGATTGTCACAAGGCACAAATCTGGGGAAGGTTACAGAAAAATTTCTGCTGCTTTGAAGGTCCCAATGAGCACAGTGACCTCCATCATCCGTAAGTGGAAGAAGTTCGAAACCACCAGGACTCTTCCTAGAGCTGGCCGGCCATCTAAACTGAGCGATCGGGGGAAAAGGGCCTTAGTCAGGGAGGTGACCAAGAACCCGATGGTCACTCTGTCAGAGCTCCAGAGGTCCTCTGTGGAGAGAGGAGAACCTTCCAGAAGGACAACCATCTCTGCAGCAATCCACCAATCAAGCCTGTATGGTAGAGTGGCCAGATGGAAGCCACTCCTTAGTAAAAGGCACATGGCAGCCCACCTGGAGTTTGCCAAAAGGCACCTGAAGGACTCTCAGACCATGAGAAAGAAAATTCTCTGGTCTGATGAGACAAAGATTGAACTCTTTGGTGTGAATGCCAGGTGTCACGTATGGAGGAAACCAGGCAAAAGACTTGACACTGAGAGCAAATAAAAAGCTAAAATTGCTGTTATCCATTCAGGAGCTCAGTAGCACACAGTAACTGAAGCTTAATAATTAATTTGCGTGTTGTCATGAGTGTTGCAACAGTGGAGACAGACAGACACACACACACACGTAGACCACTGAAGCTACTGGGCTTGACACGTTTGAGAAGTACCACTGTCTTCTACAATATCCTTCTATCGTTTTAACTATTGCATTACTATCTGAAATAACAACAGCAAACTGAGTTTAGATACGCCTTGTGGTCTAAGGATATACAATGTGTTAAAATGCTGCAGCTATTTTGTCATGCCACGTTTACTTTTCAAGTTAGACGGTAATGTTACATTTCTTTAGTTATTCATTTAGACGTGCAGTCAGAATGTGGATGTCGGGCAGACTTATCTGTACACCTGCTGGTGTCGTCAGGCAGATTTGATGATTCGGATGTTTTGAGTACTGAAATCTGCGTCTCCTTTGGCTCTTCGTTATCGGCTAGCTCTCTTAACGGCAGCCCTCTTAGTGGAGAGTGGCACACAGTTTACTTCAAATGCATATTTTGCATTTTATATTTTCACAAGTACAGCTGGCATTTCTTTCAAGCTTACATCGACTCTTATACTATCGTCGAAACAGTGAACAACAGTGAGTACACACAGCACCGGTGACAACGTATTGTTCATGTTTATCACTTGATGCTGTCGAATGCCAGTGTATAATCTGATACTACAGAAAGGTATTCCCGTACATCAGGTTATGCTTATTTGTAAAATGTGTTATCTGCTCTCTGCACACTCAACACACATTTATATGTCTAACTAGCTATCCCCCGTGGCTCTGCTCATGTAGTAGTGAAACAGGACAAACTTTAAAAATCAATAAAAAACTTTACAAAAAATGTAATTCTAGCCAAGAAGAAGGTAGGTACACTCCAATGTCAAATGTGGCCACTATATCAGATCGTGTTCGGCTCTGACGGGAGAGTGTCCCCCACGTGGGGAGAGAAGCACGTGGCCGTGATATCTCTGCCAGTTAACAGCTACCCTCTAAAACACACGTACTGTAGTTCTGATCTCTCTCTCAAAAACGTCTAACGTTACTTCTTAACATTCTCTAGATGATAATGTCTGCTGAACAAAAAGGTATCGCTAGCTAAGTGGAGGCAAGGTACGCTCCCACACATGGCGAGAGGTAGAGCGACTCAAACGGAGGCTGGCGTGTGAGTGGGGAGGAGGGAGGGCCCCGCCCACCCCACCCCACCCACTTCCTCTTTCCCTCGGCCAGCAACCTCTCTGTTAGATTTGCACAACTAAATTGTGATACTTAGCATAATGAGTGAAGTCGCAAAATCAACCAAAATGCTCAAGCAAATTATAGAAGAAAACCTGATCAAAATCTGTTAAGCAGTTCTCTCGTGAAAAGCAGACACACATACAGATAGACAGACAGACAGACAGACAGACGTTGGATTTTACATATATATACTGTGAAGATCAGCCCGGACCATAGACAGACCCCAGGACACACAGATGTCCAAAACACATCTGTGTTTATTTCCCTCTTAGCACACAGCACACTGCCCCCAAACAGTCACAATTACTCAGTCCTTCTGCCGCCCTCACTCCTGCACTCACAAGTTCTGTCCTCTGCCTCCCAAATCCTGGCTCCTTGAATGGAGTGAGGCAGACCCTTTTATGTTGCTCCAGGTGTACCCTGATGAAGTTCCTGCACCACTGCCTGTGCTGCATGGGCACCTGTAAGCACTCCAGGTGCGCTTGAATTCTCTCCTGGCAGCACTTCTGGAATGGGTTCTGGGATGGTTCAGGCGCCCATTGGTGGTGGCCACGGTCATCAACAGGATTGAGCTTCTAAGCTGCCCCGATATAAAACAAGGAGACTTCCCTCTCATGTTCTGGGGGGGAAGTATTCTCTCTCTCCCAGACCTTCCATCCTGCAGGCGTCCCGACTGGGGTCTGCCACAATATACTGTATATAAATATAGGTAGGGTTTTTTTTAAGAGACTTTTCGACTGTAGATGCTTCATCGTAAACACAAGGTTTTTCTCTGTCAGACCAGGATTAATAGATAGATAGATAGATAGATAGATAGATAGATAGATAGATAGATAGATAGATAGATAGATAGATAGATAGATAGATAGATAGATAGATAGATAGATAGATAGATAGATAGATAGATAGATAGATAGATAGATAGATAGATAGATAGATAGATAGATAGATAGATAGATAGATAACTATGTATAATGTTAAATGTTAACGTTTACCCCCCCGGATGGAATTAAAGAGTCGCATAGTTTGGGGGAGGAACGATCTCCTCAATCTGTCAGTGGAGCAGGACAGTGACAGCAGTCTGTCGCTGAAGCTGCTCTTCTGTCTGGAGATGATACTATTAAGTGGATGCAGTGGATTCTCCATAATTGATAGGAGCCTGCTGAGCGCCCTTCGCTCTGCCACAGATGTTAAACTGTCCAGCTCCATGCCAACAATAGAGCTTGCCTTCCTCACGAGTTTGTCCAGACGTGAGGCGTCTTTCCTCTTAATGCTGCCTCCCCAGCACACCACTGCGTAGAAGAGGGCGCTCGCCACAAGTGTCTGATAGAACATCTGCAGCATCTTATTGCAAATGTTGAAGGACGCCAGCCTTCTAAGGTAGTATAACCGGCTCTGTCCTTTCTTGCACAGCGCATCAGTATTGGCAGTCCAGTCTAATTTATCATCCAGCTGCACTCCCAGATATTTATAGGTCTACACCATCTGCACACAGTCACCTTTGATGATCACGGGGTCTATGAGGGGTCTGAGCCTCCTAAAATCCACCACCAGCTCTTTGGTTTTGCTGGTGTTCAGGTGTAGGTGGTTTGAGTCGCACCATTTAACAAAGTCATTGATTAGGTCCCTATACTCCTCCTCCAGCCCATTCCTGATGCAGCTAACGATAGCAGTGTCATCAGTGAACTTTTGCACATGGCAGGACTCCGAGTTGTATTGGAAGTCCGATGTATATAGGCTGAACAGGACCGGAGAAAGTACAGTCCCCTGTGGCGCTCCTGTGTTGCTGACCACAATGTCAGACGTGCAGTTCCCAAGACGCACATACTGAGGTCTGTCTTTAAGATAGTCCACGATCCATGCCACTAGGTATGAATCTAATGAGGGCACTTCTGATCTTTGCAGTTAAAAGAGGCAGAGTGGTGGCTCTGAGGCTAGGGATCTGCACTTGGCAATCGGAAGGTTGCCGGTTCGAATCCTCTAAATGCCAATAGGGACTCTGCTCTGTTGGGCCCTTAAGCAAGGCCCTTAACCTGCAATTGAGTAGTGAGAAAAGCGCTATATAAATGCAAAGAATTAATTGTTATTATTATCAAAATCACCACCAGTACTTTGAAAACCACCTTCATGATGCATTGGATTGGTTTAGAAATGTGAAATTCAGTGAGACGTCCAGCTTTGAGCATAATTCACTCATCATTGTCTCCAAAAGTATAAATATATGTCTGGCTTCAGTGAGACTAGGTGGATTGGTGATGCTAGTGTGTGAGCATGTTCACCCTGCGGTGGGCTAGTGTCCTGTCCAGGGATTGTTTCTGCCTTGTGCCCAATGTTCGCTGGGATTGGTATCCTGCAACCCCTGTTCTGGATAAGTGGGTTTAGATAATGAGTGGATGGATGGTTGAGCCAAACACGTCACTCAGATAACTTACAGCAGTTACATTATGCATATCTCATGGCTGAGGCCATCAGCATCAAGGTCTTCAATTTGATTTAAGACATGTTGCCACCTGTCATGTACTTCAATCACTGTCTGATTCGACTGTTACTATGGCAGCCAAGTAGCTTGAAAATTAAGGAAGCTGGCACTTTTGTATTGGTGCATGTTCCAATGGGAGCATTCATGCATATAATTCTAATTCAGTTATGAATCTATCAGTATGGTGGACGAGATGTGGACAGTGGAAGAGCTACACGCTTCAAGTAAAAAAGAAACCAAGGTATGCTAGGAAAGTATCAAAAAGATATAACATATAATAGGCGCAAAAGCAATTTTCATGGCCAAAGAAATATAAAGCATTGAATGTTGGAAAATAGATTAATTTCTCACAAAAAAATGCTTTTTTCCTCATCCAATTTCATGCATAAGCTTCAGTGTAAGAAAATTTGAAGTCTCCTCTGAGTCAAGTTATATTTGCAGGATGCTTAGAAAACATAAAAGTGCAGTTGCTCTGTGGTGAATAATGTGAATAAATCATTTTATGGCTAATAACACTTGCTTTATGGAATTTGTAAGTAAGAGTGAAAACTGACGGAAGGAATAAAAATAAAAGGATTACGTCTAAACAGCATTAGGTATTTGGACGATATTGTGTTCTTAGCCAGTACTGAACCAGAGCTGCAAGTTCTGTTGGACACAAATGGCAGATAGGGTCTTCTTTTGAATGTGCAGAAGACAAAGGTCAGCGTTGTAAATCAAAACAGGATCAACATCGATATTAGAAAGTACGACGCTCGAATCGAAAAAGTTCACAAAAACAAGTATCTGGGAAGGATGGTTGATGACCTCTGGGACACTAAGGTGGAAGTAAGAGCCCTGTGACGTGTGCGTAACTGTCTTGCACTCCAAAATATGAGTCTCAGTACTTTAGCAAAACCAGCTTTATTCAGCTTGAAACAGGAACAGCAGTGTTATTTATTGTAGCGGGATCTGCCGCTCTCCGATACACAGACACAGCAAACAGACAGGGTCGTGACCCGGTTAGTGGCCATGTAATTCTGTTCCCTGCATTTACAATATTCCTTGCATTACCCATTGACGGCAGACGCTCATAGTGCAACCGCGACCTTTTAGGATTTGTTTTCGCAGCGAGGTGCTACAGCGCTGGGAGCCTGTGGTTGCCACTAAACCGGTATGCAGATGCTGCAATCACGATTTGGGACTCTCTTCGGCGTGTCGTCCCATTGGGGGGAGCCCCAAAAGAGTTTAGAAACCTTACAGCCTGAATAGACAATTAAATCAAAAATCGAGTTTTAAATATTATTCAGCACTTCTTTACAGTTATGAGCCATGACATCTCATTTAAATCAGACATCTCAAATGCATTTGTCCCAAAGAGTTCAATTTTTGTTTCATCGGACCGGAGAATCTTCTCCCTCATGCTCGCAAAGTCCTCTGAATTCTGTTTGGCAAACTCCAAGAGGGCTGTCATACAGTAAGTGACTGACTGATGGAGTGCTCCTGAGACGGTTGTCCTTTCAACAGCTTCCCCCAATCTCACTAGAGGACTTGTGAAGCTCTGTTAGAGTGATAATCGGCTTCTTGATCATCTCCTTGACCCAAGGCCCTTCTTAGATAGATAGATAGATAGATAGATAGATAGATAGATAGATAGATAGATAGATAGATAGATAGATAGATAGATAGATAGATAGATAGATAGATAGATAGATAGATAGATAGATAGATAGATAGATACTTTATTAATCCCAAGGGGAAATTCTTCTTGCTCGGGTACTCAATTTGGCCAGTGGACAACTTTTGGAAGAGTCCCATTGGTTCCAAAACTCCTTCCATTTTATTATTATTGAAACCACTAGGCCCCTAGGAAGGCTCAAAACTTTAGAAATGGTTTCATATCCTTGTCTTGATCTACGCCTCACCACCAAGTTATCATGGCGGTCTGCAGAGTGTTCCTTGGACTTCTAGGAGGGTTTTTCGGCCTGACAGGTCTTCTATACACAGGTGTGTGTGCTGTTCTAAACCATGTCCAGTCATTTCAGTTTTCCACAGCTAGACTTCGATCTAAATCTGGACACATCTCAAGGAGAATTAAAGCAAACAGGATGCTCCTGATCATAATTTGGAGTGCCACAGCAATGGGTCTGAATACTTTTACATGAATGAGACATTTCAGATTTTGATTTTAAAGAAATTTGCAAAACTTTCTGAGAATACGTTTTTGCTTAGTCCTTCTGGGTTAATAATTGTACATTTATGGGGAAGAATGACAAGTTAACTGTACAACACAATAAAGTGTGCAGCAAGTGTAGGGGTCTGAATATTTTCGAAATCCACTATAACCAAGCTACTTTATCTATAAGAATAAACCACAACTTTAAATATCCTATATCCTGTATTGTAAGTCATTTAAAGCCACAGAGCACTTTCTCACAGCTTTCAATGTAATTCTAGAAAACTGTGGCAGAAAAGAATATGTTAACATAGTATTGATCTATAGCAATAATAAAAATGAAAAGCTGACAGTTTTCTTGATTACACTTTATGCTTGTCTGGGGGGAAAACATTATCTTGAGTCTGACTAATTTCCCCCCTCTTAATCGATACACTGTAGGGTTTTATTTAAAATAATCCATTTTAGCAAATAACGTGGATATGTAGTTTTCCTTAAATATTTGCTTGCTCCTAACAGTTTCCATGAGAATAACCTAGAATAGATCATAAAAAATAAAAATGGCTATTGCTGTATAACAGAAAGTAGCATACAGAGGCTTACAAATGTGTTAATTAAGTTATATAGCATTTCTGCTCTTTATTAGACCGTTCTAGTTTCTTAACGTGAGTATAAACTTGGGTGAAAACAAAAGGGTAAAATCATTAATCTGAGTCCTTCACAACAACATTAAAACTCATTACATCTGCATTTCAGAAAATACATGCAGGTACTTTAAAGGTCACTCCAAAAACAAAAAGAAATTTATTTTATGACTGAGAGAAATAAATGTCATATAAATGTTCTGCATGACCTGAGCTTTGAGATGAGCAGTGAATTTTACATCAATGCGATGAGCGTGTAAATGACCCTTCCCACTGTACGGCATGTTTAACTAAGTTTTCAGAAGTAATGGAGTTTTATTTTTTTGTTTCGCTATATCCTAAGGTAGTGGACTCAATGACCATGATGTGATATCATATGCTTTTCTTAAAATGTAAGCAGACGTCCCTGAAACTGACACTTACCTGACGGCTTGCGCCTTTGCTTTAATAAATGAAAGCTGTAATGTTGCCTTGTGAGAATAACAACAGAAGTCCCCTTTAACAACTCTGTGTAGCAGTTCACCCAACAAATAAAACAAAATCTCTCAGCTAACGCAAACAAAATTGCACCGACAAACCAGTTATACGCAGTAAAACGTGTCCAAAGAATCCAAAACTTTTCAAGCTAACAATGACAGCATGGAAACAACCATATTGCTTTATGAACAATCCTAACTTAATTTGTTTTTTGAGCATATAGTGATTTTGTTAAAGCTCCTTTTCATGTAAGGTCTTCATTGCTAATTTTATAGGGAAGGCTCAGAAATTTTACAACGTGTATTTCAGTATTTTACCACTAGGAGTCTACTGAGCCTCTCTTTGGAATTCTAATCATCTCAATTAATCTGTCAAAGTTGATAAGTAAATTGGAAAACACAGAATAAGGATGTAGCTGAAGAACACAAAAATAGATAGATAGATAGATAGATAGATAGATAGATAGATAGATAGATAGATAGATAGATAGATAGATAGATAGATAGATAGATAGATAGATAGATATGAAAGTCACTATATAATAGATAGATAGATAGATAGATAGATAGATAGATAGATAGATAGATAGATAGATAGATAGATAGATAGATATGAAAGTCACTATATAATAGATAGATAGATAGATAGATAGATAGATAGATAGATAGATAGATAGATAGATAGATAGATAGATCAAAAACAAAACAAAACACGTTTTGATTATCACTTGCACACAAATCCCAACAAATTTATTAAAACTGCTGTTTTTAAGATACAGTACAGTAGACCCTCGATTTATCAAGCTAATTGGGGGGAAGGTGTGTCCGTTATTGACGAAAGTCAGTTAAATTGAATATGCTCCAAAGATATCTATTAGTAACAAAATTATAGTGAACAGAATATGTTAAAATGTAATTATAATGTATAAGTATAAATAATAAATTATTATAATGTGCAATGCAGTAGTGTATTACTTGTCATGCCCGGGGGTCTTTTGAGCAAGATGCTCCCCTCATTATAATATGTGTGTTTCCTCAAAATTTTCTTTCTTTGGCATGTGGTTTTATTCACATATGTTTTTTAGAAATATTTTTGCAATGCTGACTCACTGACTCGGTCTATTTATGGAATGTTTTTTTTTCTGTACAAAAAATGTGTGTCTTTTGAATCCAAAGAATCGCAGTAACCACCACCTCTTTAAAAAAAAACAACTACTTATCAAATACTATAAAGTGGTCCAAAACAGGTACGTTGTTTCACTTTGTGGTTGCTTTCTTCACCAGCTTCAAAAGTTTGAAGTCCCTGTGCCATCTCTTGTTCTTTTGAGTGTCCCTCCCTCGTTCTTTTAGAATCAAACCCCTCTGGACATTTTACTATTATGCAATGGACTTCTTCTAGCTGCCTCTGATTCTTTCTCTGGAAATACAAGAACATTGGAACTGTTTGATAATCAAGTACATTGAACTACATGACTGCTTGTTTATTGTTGAGTTACAGAATTGAGAATATAACTGTTGCGCTGTTCGTTAGGGGTGTGTTTTTGCTCCTACTCTGTTCAATGCTTGAATGGACTGGGTGTTGTGCAAAGTCGTGGCGTCCAGTGGCTGTGGGGTATCTCTTGGTGAAGAAAGATTCACTGATCTTGACTTTGCTGACGATGCTGTGATCTTCACAAAGTCAATGGAAGCTCTGATCGGGGCTCTCGAGAGATTGAGTGAGGAGTCTGAGTGTCTGGGCTTGCGAGTGTCCTGATAAAAAACAAAATCGAGGCCTTTATTGGTATCTTAGGCACAGCCATCAGCAGTATGTCTGCCTGTGAAGAGAGTGTCAACCTCATTGAGAGGTTTATTGACCTCAGAAGTAACATTCATGTCTCTGGTGACTCTTCCTATGAAGTCAGTAGACTGTCAGTAGTGATCCGATTCACAGGATCCTCATTGTTGAGGACACAAGTGGCTGGACCAGGCCAAGGGGACACCCACATAACATCTGGCTGTGGCAGACAGAGGGTCATTTCCAGGTGGAATTGGACTGTGTGTCTGCCTCGGAGGGGTTGTCAACCAGTTGTTTCATCATGACGTGGGTGCGGCAACGCGCTGTACCAGTGCGTGCTCCCCAACCTGACCTGACTTTTTTTTTTTGTATTTTGCTTTCATATTATGTATTAATATTAAGTTCATCTCCTCTTCCTTTTAAATGCAAAACTCATTAAAACAGGGTCCATTAAATCAAGGGTCTGCTGTCTGTTTATTTGAGAATCCTAGTGGCGGAATACATCGAGCCACGGTATCAACCCTGTCTGCTCTGCATGATGCTGGACAGAAGTACAAGATGGCATGGCTTTTGTTTGCAGTTTGGTTATCCAACAAGATGGAGATAGTCTTCTTTAGATATGCATATCCTAAGTAATAACCTTATTCATTTTGTCAACTCCATAGTCCCCTTAGCAACATTTCAGTGCTCAGTCTACACTGAGGGATTAACACTAGAATTACCAGAGCCTACAAAAAAACTCGTAGATCCGGCCCACCTTAAATCCGTTCGCACCTCTCCCTCAGCATCTTTTGTCCTGTAAATGTGCCGATTAAGACAAGCAGCAAGCAGCCTGTTATTTCATCCCCCACCGCCGCAGACCGTGCACAGACTTCTCCCAGCTCAAGCTTTGATTGATTATCTGGGAGTGAAAGTTTTAGAGTGGAAATAATAGATCGTTATTTGGAACACATGCATTTCATGTGTGTTCCATTTCTACAGTAATCTGTGTAAACACATTGTTAAAACAGAAACGTTTGTCATATTTTAGTAGTAAATAACAAAATGTTGGCATAAACTATAGAATGTGTGACGCCTGAAGTCCAAAGATCAAATAAACACTTTCACAAAAGGTTCAAGGACACTAGAACAGCTTCCGTGAGGTAGCAGTAAGATTATATAGCGCCTTATTCACAAGTGGTAACCTACTGAGTAAAAAATGCACTTTGTGAAATATTAATATGAATGTATTTTTAGTCTATAATAGAGGACACATGACAACCTTTCTTATTTTCCTGAGTATGACAGGCATTTTTGTATTTCAAGTCATAAATAGCAACTTGCAGGCAAACAGATGTCATCACAGTCCATGGGGCCCCCAGTCTTCAAAATGTAATTATCAGCGATGTTTCATACGTAATATCACCTTGATATGGAAGGCTTTCTTATGTCTCTTTTTATACAAGAGTGTGTTAATGTACTGCTCCCGTTGCCAGGATACTTTACCCCATCAGTAGCTCGAGTCTTCACACATTCATTTTCAACGCTTGTTGCTACTTACAGACTTGCCGACTTTTCTCCTGCCAATTAGTGTAATAATTATACAGGCTCAACCAAACGATACACGAAAATGGACTGCAAAGCCTTATAATCCTTTTCACCCCTTAGTTTTAGTGCAGCTCTTCACAGTTACATATAAGCCTTCATAAGTGAAACAAGCTTCCAATTGATATTCTTCCAGGATTTTTTGGCTCACTAGTTTGAAAGACATGGTGGGGGGTGGACACCACATATGGTATGCGGGAGCAGCAGACGTGACTTACTGTCTGACAAGGAGGCAGGGGACTAAGAATTGTGTCTGATTAGATTTAAATAGGAGATAACGTATTTTCAATCAATCAATCTATCAATCTTTATTTTATTCTGCTCTTCTTAATTTGCTTTAAGTGCTTAATAGCAGACAGTAACAGCAACAGAGCAGGGAACCGCGAGACGAGATAACAGGTAGAGGGAAGTGTGATACAAGACAGGAATCTGTTGTGTTTGATACATTCTCAGTCAGTCAGTCCGTCCGTCCGTCCGTCTATCTATCTATCTATCTATCTATCTATCTATCTATCTATCTATCTATCTATCTATCTATCTATCTATCTATCTATCTATCTATCTATCTATCTATCTATCTATCTATCTATCTATCTATCTATCTATCTATCTATCTATCTAAAATATAGCACCTTTCCTATCTATCTATCTATCTATCTATCTATCTATCTATCTATCTATCTATCTATCTATCTATCTATCTATCTATCTATCTATCTATCTATCTATCTATCTATCTATCTATCTATCTATCTATCTATCTATCTATCTATCTATCTATCTATCTAGGCAGGAGCAAACCCAGGACATGATATCACTCGGCTCAAAGACATCCTCTCGAAAACTCCCACATATACTCATATGTTGTTAAACTATAGTCTCCGATGAACCTAAATAATTTTAGGATATACAATGAAAACAAAATGCCTGAGAAAGGTCAGCTCAGACACCTAGAGAGTGTCACAGGCAGCAGCTGGGCCAAGATTCACATTAGCATATCACAGTAGTATGGAAACAGATGATCTGTTGTGGCAACCTCTAAAGGGAGCAGCTGAAAGAAGAAGAGGAGCACAACCCTAGAGATTGGCATTCTGCAAGAATTGTGGTGTCTGTTTTCTCCATGAATACAAAGGTTTTGGTCTCCCTTTGACATTGCTGTTAAGTTTCATATCATCATTAATATTTTCACATTTTGTGGACTATGTCATCCCACTGTAATGATTGTCATTTTATTTCTTGAAGGCCGTCTCTCCCCTGTAGTAAAATTAGGAGAACATCACAAACAGGCCATTTAGCCCAACAAATCTTGCCAATCCCATTCATTCTAAACCACCAAAACAACATCAAGTTGAATTTTGAATGTCCCAAGAATCATACTGTCAAACAGACTCCTTGGTAACTTATTCCATGGGTCTAAAACTTTCTGAGTTAGGGCAATGGACCTGGCTGCAGCACCCATTGCTGGCCCGATCCCTTTCAGTCAGGGTTCTATAAATCTAGACAGTCCCTGGAGGATGGCATCTGCTTTTGGACACAGAACTCAACCCGGAGCAAGCTCCATCATGTTGTTATAGCTTCTTTAAGCTTAAAGTGATTCAGTGTATTGGGCTGAAAATACCATCTTGTTTTGTTGGGGCCATCATGCCTACTCTTGTTTATCTTAACTTTATTAATAAGTGACACTCGGGTGGTGCCCCAACATTTTGCCTTATGCAAGGTTGTCCTCTGGTCATAGCAGATGGATAGACAGATAGTATTTTATTTGTCCCAAAGGAGAAATTCAGCATTTACTAAAAACACTATGACAAACAACAATAATAATAAGTGGCCATCAAATTCACACCAGAACAGCTAAAAAGAGGAAAACGTCTGACTTGGCTAAAGATGAAAATGTAGTTAACTTTTTAATTACAGCTTTACGTTTCCTTTTTTCGTTTTTCTTTAATGACTGGAGTGCCAGCAGGTTTAGTAATAAGCCCTGTGGTTTGAAGTCCTGCTCCCTAGCCCTTCTCAAACTACCAAAAGTTTGATCTGCCCCATGTCTGACAACGGGCTGTATGGAATCGACACCAAACGGTGGGGTTTTTGGGTTAAAGTTTTAATATGTGTCCATAATACAAACAGGACAATTAATATCAAACCTTACATTACAACAGAAAACTTTTCTTGGTGTTGGGTTAGTTATACAAGCAACATCTGCATCTCAGTCCTATGACAGGACAAAAAAAAAAAAGAATAAAATCCAGCTTGTGTGTATTTGCCGAGCGTCTCTATTAAACTGCAAATGAAATGTAACAATGGAGGTATTCAATTTATGTTTCACAGTTTCACCTCAGTAAAGTGTTTCTAGATCTCTTAAGGGAGGTAAACTGATATTATTATTATTACTTTACTGAGAATGCTTTTCACTTCTGTCAAACCAGCTAATTAATTAAGCAAATGTAATACTGTATATAGCACGTCATTAAATGGCTTGTAAAGTCATTAGAAAGGTATACTATAAATACCAGCTGTGTATAATAAAGGAGTAATACAACATTGATAATTATATTACTGCACGTCACGTTCACAGAGCAACAAATATTTACTTGTTGAAAATAATAATATGACGGTGAGAAGCAGGATAGCAAACCTTGTTTACCTTAAATATTGTGTACATTATAAAAGAATGATGGGTAGTGCCACCATTTATAGTCAGCAGGGATCCCTACCAATGCTGAAAATGGTTGTAGAGTAGCCCTGACCCTCAGGGCCTGATTTACATATTTCTACGCCCTAGGCCAACGCACATAAGTCTGCACAAAAACCCCCCAAAAAAAGTTGATTTAACCATCCATCCATTATCCAACCCGCTATATCCTAATTACAGGGTCACGGGGGTCTGCTGGAGCCAATCCCAGCCAACACAGGGCGCAAGGCAGGAAACAAACCCCAGGGGCAGGACGCCAGCCCACCGCAGAAGTTGATTTATAATTTTCAATTTAATATGTAATAGTTTATTTTTGAAATATATAAGCACTTAATACAATCTTTATAATCTTTGAGCCACATCCATCCATCCATTATCCAACCCGCTGAATCCGAACACAGGGTCACGGGGGTCTGCTGGAGTCAATCCCAGCCAACACAGGGCACAAGGCAGGAAACAATCCTGGGCAGGGTGCCAACCCACCGCAGGACACACACAAACACACCCAGCACACACTAGGGCCAATTTAGAATCACCAATCCACCTAACCTGCATGTCTTTGGACTGTGGGAGGAAACCGGAGCGCCCGGAGGAAACCCACGCACACACGGGGAGAACATGCAAACTCCACGCAGGGAGGACCTGGGAAGCAAACCCGGGTCTCCTAACTGCGAGGCAGCAGCGCTACCCACTGCACCACCGTGCCGCCCTCTTTGAACCACATTATATTTTTAATTGAAAACTACACTACTACACTACTTATGAAACTGCATAACATTAACACGTACAAAAAAACTTTCCATCTTATTTCTTCAAGTCGTCTTAAATACCTACTAGAATTTCTTCCTTTGCACTTTTGTCTATGAAAAGGCTTCAGTTGTTTCATTGAAGTCGACAGATCTTGTTAAATCTGCTTCAAGGCAAAGAAGTGCAAGGGCATTCCGCTTATTTTGCTGCATCATAGATCTTAAATGATCCTTGATTCTTTTCAGAGAAGAAAAAGACCTTTCAGCCAAGAAATTCGTCACTGGCGTGTAGAAAAGCATTCTTAATAAAATGTCAACGTCTGGATAAACTGTTTGTAGTCCTTTTTCTTGTAGCCACGATTACTTCTTTGGTTAGTTAAAATTATTCACCCAGATGGCGTATTCGATACGAAAAACAGTGAATAAAATTGACATAAAATGCAAAAGATTTACATCGATTCTCATTTGACAATTTGTAGAATTTTATTGAAATCTTTTGCATTTTGTGCCAAACTTACATAACACCACATTAAATGATGCTGCATAAACAAGCCATAAGTTGTGTATGTTTCATGTTTTGTAATAAAAATCTCAGCCCCCCTTATAATTTGGCGAAAACCCCTGTCAACTTTTTCTGCTTACGGCTTTCAGTCTTACGGCCCTGAGTAAACTAAACAGTATATAAAAGTAGTAACGATATATTTTACATACCTGCTATCAGTAGATATGTAGAAGTCAAGCGATATGAGCGTAATGAATCACTTGGAATCACTATTGTAACACCAAATCTGGAATTTTTATTTAATAGCAAATGCTTTTTGCCTGTGACTGAGCAAGACAGCGCAAGCTGTAGAGATGGGCAACGTAAATGTACCGCTCAATGTATTTAATGTATATGCATGTAAATTTAAAAAACAGCATTTTATATGGCCTTTTCAAAATAATACTGAAAAATTTGTAAATATTTGGTTATTATTTCTTTTCTGTATATACGTCCCCCTGACTGCTGCGCCCTAGGCCATGGCCTAGGTTGTCCTTATGGGAAATCCGACCCTGCTGACACTCCAATTAATGTCATTAGATTCCCATAAGCCTCCAGAGGTTGCTGCATGGCTGACGACACCAGCTCCTGTAGCACTCAAACATACTGTGAAGAACAGTCAAGCTAGTCATTTGCAGTGTGTCTCTATGGTGCGAGAAACCTCAAGGAAAACTTGGGGCCACTAGGTGGAGCTCTAGCCATGCAGACTCTGGGTTTTAGATTGTCCTCTGGGACCCAAGGAGCTGCCCACAGAGAATCCCTGACAAATACATGTGGGCCAAAGAATATCCTACTTGCATTAACTCCTATTGTTCAGAATTCTGTGCAATTACAGTTATTCGTGATTCAGACTCAGGGTGACATGTAATGATCCGCTTTATATTTTTAAGCCTAAATAATCCTTGGGATGGCATTCTGCTACCATCTACTGGATAAAAAAATATGCAGCAAAAAATATCTCTACACGCTTTGTCACTCTAAGTCACAGGTGTCGGACTCCGGTCCTTGAGGGCCACAGTGGTTGCATGTTTTCATTCTAACCACCTTCTACAGTAGTGAGCCATTTTTACTGCTAATTAACTTTTTTTGCGTTTGTTTTAATTAACTTGACTCAGGCCCCTTAATTGTCTCTTTTTCCTTAATTAGTTGCCAAACAATAATGAGACATCAAACAAGCCACCATATGACCAACTCACCTGTGCCCATCACACAATATCTGAAAATAAAGAAAGGTGAACGTCTCAGTGAGATTGATCTCTCAGGTCACCAAAACATTTTGACGGTGTTCTTAGAAAAAACAGAAAAATCAACAAATTTGGAAATGAGAGCAGCAACAAGCCATTGAATTAAATAACGGGCTTAATTAACAGCAAGAATCAGCTTCTCATTAAGAGACTGTTTGGAGTGAAATTGGTTGGAGTTTGAAATCCCAGTTAAGCTGGTCATCTGTTGGCTCGTTTCATGTCTCATTTCTGTTTGGCTGCCATTTAATGAAGAAACAAATCATTTCAGAGGACTGAATCCTTAAAAACAGGGCTATTAAAATGAAGGAAAACAAGTTAATTAGCAGTGGAAACTTGTCACTGATTAGGAAAAGGGTTAGAATGAAAACCTGTAGCCACTGCGGCCCTCCAGGCCCGGAGTTCGACACCCCCGCTCTAAGGTATCTTGTCAATATTAATGAGTGGGGAGGAGCCTGCAATTAAAAGCACAATGGCAAACGAAAAACAGTAAAGGCAGTTTTCGAAAGAACTGCAACTGAACTACTGCTTGAATCAAGAGATAGTGATGATGATGATGTGAACTGATCATCTGATGTTGACACAGAAAGTGAAACTGATATACAGTATGATATGGTACTGTGCAACCAAACCACCACCAGAAATGTCTGGTGAATTCAGTCATGCGGTGTGACAGTAGTTGTGTGACAAAAAGGCAAAGTAATCGCAATCAAGTGCACAGACAAGCAAGATGTTAGCCATCTAAGCACTGTTCACAATACGCCAACTTGTTTGTGTCAGGAGAAAGCCTTGCACTGTGGTAGGCCTAGAATAACATAAGGGGCAGCGTTGATTGTGCGGATCAGGCAGTGACATTCCACCCACTCATGTACAAGCAGCAGAAAAAATATTACAAGAAAATTGCGCAAAGAAACAAACTTCTACTTTTCCGATTGCAACATTGGGCTACGCAGTGGTGACTGTCTCAAAACATATCACACAAAGGAAGAGTAATAAATCTACATCAGTCAATTAGTAGAGACTAGACATGTCATTTCCACTGTATTTATGTTGATGTTTTAGTATGTACATATTTTGTTACTGCGGTGGGTTGGCACCCTGCCCAGGATTGTTTCCTACCTTGTGCCCTGTGTTGGCTGGGATTGGCTCCAGCAGACTCCTGTGACCCTGTGTTCGGATTCAGCGGGTTGGAAAATGGATGGATGGATGGATATTTTTGTTAAATATAATAACATTTTTCTCGTTGAAAAAACTTCAACGTTTTTGGCTCATTTTTCCTGAGGTAAACATAATGTTCAATAATGTAATCTACCGACATAGAACATCAGAATATAAGAAATCCGTCAACCTCGTTTGTTTAGCTAATAGCTAAGCTGTCCCAATACCTCATCCTGTTACTTTTTAAAGGTTGTCAAGGTTTCTGCTTCAGCTACATCTCTCGATAGTTTGTTCCAGATTCACAAATCTTTTTGGTTAATGAAGTGCTTCCTGGCTTCAGTTCTAAATGCACTTGCCTTTAATTTCCACTGATATTCTCGAGTATGTGATTTACCCTTAAGCTGAATGAATTTGGTAGGATCTTCTTCATCAATGCTTTTAAGAACATTGAAAACCTAGACTAGGTGTCCACACAGTCTCTTCTGCTTGAGACTAAGCAGGTTTAATTCTCAGAGTCTGTCAGAGTACGACGTGTCCTTAAGTCCTGGGATGCTTGTGGTTGTTCTCCTCTGAACAGCGTCAAGTTCTGCTCTGTCTTTTTTGTGGTGAGGTGACCAGAAGTGCACACGGTACTCCAGATGTGGTCTCACTAGTGCATTATGTATGATTGTCTGAGAAGAGCGTCCCCCCATGTACATTCAACAGTTTTGTGATAGAAGGTAACATTTTATTTGCTTTTTAATTCTTTCGACACATTGCTTAGATGATGAAATTGTGTCAGTATAAACCCCTTAATCTTTTCAGAGATTGCTTAATTTAGGACAGTGTTTCCCATATTGCAATTGTTAATCGATGTTCCTTTTGCCCATGTGTAGCATTATGCACTTTTCTACATTCAACTGCATTTCTCAAGTGTTTGCCCAGTACCGAAGCTTGTCCAGGTCTTTCTGAATTGTTTTTGCTTCATCCACAGTATCTGCGATCCCTCCAGTTCTAGAATCTTCTGCATAGTTTACAACTGTACCAAAATCTGTCTCATTACTATAAGTTAGAAAAATGAATGATCCCAGAAACAGACACCCATTGATGACCGCACTCCACAGGTAGCATTCTCACCTTGTGTGTCCTCTTTGTCTCCTGCCAGTCAACCCACCCAAGATCCAGTTTTGTAGGTCATCTCCGATACAAACAGCTTCTATCGGGTGGCACACGAAAAACCGAACCATCTCCTACTCCAACGTCGACGTACATTTCTTAGCCCGAACACGAAACGAAAGATATACAATATAAAAATCCAATCGCAATTGTTTGAAGGAGCCATGTGCAATAAAATACACGTTTTCCTTGTCGTTTTCCTTCTGTTCTTGGACACAAGTCATTCTGTACGGCTTCATTTGTAGTGTGTGCAACACACGTTGGCAAGACCTGAACAAAACATTCACTTGTTGTGCCAATTTACGTGTCGATTTCCTAGGGCTTCTGGCCATCCATTCCTGAATATCTGCTAGGACCGCAGGTGTACGAATGGATGGGTCCCGATTCTTTTTGCAGTTTACAACTGACCCAGTCTTACGCCACTTCTTCACCAACTCGTGAATACTGCTCCTTAAAAGATCTGGTAGACACATACGCCTCCACTAATCCAATCCTCTGTTGCAGAGAATACATCTTCCAGATCTCTTTCATGCACGTCTGTACCCACTGGCTCATAGCTTCCTTACTAATGCACAGTTGGGGCTGATGACCCCATCGCAACAACTATGCTCCACGATCACAACGGCACCCGCCTGTATAATAGCTCAATTCAGAAGCTCGGAGATGGTTCAGGTTTTCGTGCGCCACCCTGTAGTTTCAGAATTAACTTTCGGTGTGCAGGATTGCAGCACATAAACATTTTGAAGTGTTGGTAAGGCCTGACGTGACTGGGTGGAGGGCATCCCTCCTGTTGTATTCCTAGCCCTGCACCTTTATTCTGTCATGCTAAATCATTCATTTCATTTGCTTGGGCCTCCTTGGCTTCTTCTGGTTTTGGGGATATCACCGGAGCACCCCTTCTGGTCACAACCTGAACAAATCTAAGGCCAATTTTAATATTAATGTATCCCTTGACTGATTCCTGACTAGGTCAGCATAGTGAGAGTGACACATCATGTGCCCAGGGGCCCATAAATCCATAATAACGCTGATGCGTGAGAGTCTTTTATTTTCCTACCAAAAGGAGTAAGATGAAAAAAAATTGCAGCAATAATAAAAAGTGACAACCTTCCTAAAAAAATGAATTATGGCACTTGTTCTCATCCTGTTCAAATAAACTAGAAAATCATAACACCTTTGACGCATTAATATGCAAACTTTTTGAGACGCAAATCATCCAGCTGCAGTCTGGGCTAAACTAACTAATTAGGTTTTATCCACCGTAAACGAGGAAAGTCGTGACAGCGAACACCGTGCACATAATTGTTCCAGAATTCACAGTGTGAAAGTGCGCAGCCCACAGAAAGAGCTGACGATGTCACATCCATTTCTTTTGTTTCATTTTAAATTTGTTTCTCCAACAAACAAACAATGAAGGTCTTATACCACGCGCTCCATGAAGCTATACAATGCAGTCGTTTAGAATAATGGTTTAATTGCCTTCTTTGTCTGCTCACTAAGATGACAGTTCTTTAATGCTACCAGCTGTTTCCTAGGTTTAATTTTGTTGAGGAATAAATATAATTTTTTTTTCTGTGTGTTAGTGCCATCTCCTGTTCAAACTAGCCTTAGGGAAACAGTTATCCGTTCCCGGCGCTTCAGAAGATGACAGCATGTTCCACTTTTTCCTTCCCATCACCAATCCTATTATCGTGCATGCTAACAAGTGCATTGGGAACAGACTAACACGGACAACTTAAGACAGGTGGGAAAACACCATCTTATAGTTTCAGTATGTAATGCTTGAAAGACTGGCTATTTTAAAATGAAATCTGCTTACTGATTCCAGTGATTATTGGAATTTCACATTCGATGTTAGCTTTAAAGCAACACTCTGGGCTTCTTTTAGCAAATATAATAAGCATCCCGTGGAGCACATTAAATTAACATGTGCTTACTTACCTGTAAAGGAAGTTCTGTCGGCTTGAATGAATCATGCATCAGTTGCACATCCTCACTCGCTGAGAACCTTCAGGAAATGCACCTGCGTGTCTGTGTGGGCCATCGTTCTTCTGTGGTTCAGTTCCCTTTATATTGTAATACTGTAAATGGTTTCCTTACTCTGTCACTGTTAACCTCAGAAAACCAACTTAAAAAGAAGAAGTAGGAGGAGGATGTGCACATAACGGGAAGTTCCACCAAGCTGGAAGAAAACTCTGCAGTAAAGTAAACTGACTTTCTTATCAGGGTGGACAGGATGCTGCAGACCATAATAGTTTTGGGGAGGTAAGGACCTTTTCAGCACTTGTAGATGAAGACCCAAAGTTGGAATTGCTGCCAAAGGAGCTTCTACAATGTACTGAATTAAGGGTTTGAATACTTGCAAGAGTGACAGATTTTAATGTTTGATTTCTAATAAATTTGGAAACTTTTCTGAAAACATGTCTTCACATTGTTATTATTGGTTACTGAGTGTGGACTGATGGAGAAAAATGTCAAATTTATCCATTTTAAATTAAATCTACAAAGCGATACAGTGTGCAGAATAGTGAAGGGGTCTGAATACTTTCTGAATTCACTGTACATGCAATAAATACACTAACCAACATTGTCAGTAAGTGAGTCGCCTTATGATCGGAGGATAAAAATGCTCCTGAAATAGGGGTGTGACTGCTACTGGTTATCTACCATTTGACAGAATTGAACACGGGAGAAAAGTGAGCGTGTGACTAAGGTCTTCAATACTCACACAAATTGACTTGATGAGAACATATTTTGCATAAAAAAGGGGATTTTATTTTATGCAAATGAGCTTACTCTATGCAAATTGGAATGTTTTTGATCAGAGGAGCTGTATAAGAAAGGGCAGAATGGGCTCTATTTTCTTAAGAGACTGCGTTCCTTTAACGTGGGTAGTGACCTCCTTCACATCTTCTACAACTCTGTGATGACCAGTGTGATATTCTACACTGTGGTGTACTCAGCTGGTAACGTCACTTCACTTCATGAACTGATGATCATAAACCAAGGCTGCCCCCAGCTTGCTTCGCTCGCCCACCCCGGGGTTTGGTTAACTGGATGTACAATTTTAAGAGACTGTTATTTTCATGGGAATTGTTACATAAGCATTATTTTCACTTTTACTTTTAAACTTTAGTAAAAACAATACTTGGAATTAACTTTTCTTCAAGATCGCATTGAGTTTTGATTCCGTGTTTGGACTTACATCGTGACAACTCAACGTTTATCTGCCCATGAGTGAATATCGTTTCTTTCTCTCTAATAAATAAAATGACTTTTTCGAATGTTTGTTCATGCTCTTTTTTCTTCGCTTTGTCGTTGACGTGTCATCTAGAATGTATAACATTATTGTCCTGATAAAATTTATAAGAGCTGAGAGCACAGGAAGTGTGTCTGACAAAAGCATTCATACGACTGAGGTTAGATGACCGTGGTCTTGTTTGAAAATATTTGTAAGTCGGGCGTGACTTGAAAGAATCTCAAGTTAAAAGTGTCCATCTCACGGGACTTCATACTGCACCAACATTTTTGGAATCTTTTAATTCTCACTGGCAACATGAATTAGACGATCTACAAGTCTCCAACTTAAAGTTTAAATTCGAACTATATATTCAATATGTTCCATTATTTCACCGACTACTAATTTCTGTTTTTTTGCGCTAAAGTGATCTTTCCTATTCTTTTTTTGAGACTTTGGAATTTTCGTACTTCCATTATCTCTAACCTGCTCTGCATGTGTACTGCGCCAACATTTTTTAAATTCTTTACGATGTTCTACTTTGTCATCTACTCTTTGTCCTTTATTTCCGGCCCCGTGTGTGTTTAAATCTGTTTAACGTATAAGTGTCTCTCTGAGAAAATCACATCTCGTCTCCTTCCAAGATTTCTTTTTTAAAATAGAGAGATGTCATATTCCTATTATCTGGGTCATTTCTTCAGGAGTTGTTTGTGAAAACTATTAAGGAATTCTTGACCTTTACTACTATAATTTTAATTAAGAGTCATGTGCAAATTCCACTATAAGGACACAGCCTATGAAGAGCCTGAAGTGAAACTCCAGCATTGAACAGATGTGGTCACACCTTATTGAATTCAAGGTGTCAACCTGTCAGGAGACATTAAACATCAAAGGGGGGTGGGGGGGGGCGCATAGCTGTTGTTGATGTAAACTCATTTGATTACAGAAAACAAAAATGCTCTACTACATATACAGTTCCTTCACAAAGTATTCAGACTGTTTTCACATTTTGCCATGTTGTAGACTTGTGCTAAAACCGTTTACATTCATTTTTCCCTCATCAAACAATATCCAATACTCCAGAATGAAAAAAAGCAAAAATTGAGTTTTAGAAATGTTTGAAAATTTAATAAAAATAAAAAGCTGAATTATCACATTATCACAAGTTTTCAGACCCTTTGCTATGACACTTGAAATCTGGCCTAGCTGCAACCTATTCTATTGGCCATCATTGAGATGCTTCTAACACCTTTTTTGGAGTTCACCTGTGGTCAGTTCAATTGGTTACACACAATTAGGAAAGGCACATGCCCGTCTATAGAGGGTCCAACAGCTGACAATGTGTATCAGAGCAAAAAACTAAGCCACAAGGCTGAAGGAACTAACTGCCTGCGGAGCTCAGTGACACAACTCTGCTGATCATGCAGCATTGAAGGTTTTCAAAAGCACAGATGACTTCATTAATTTTAAAATTCAAGACATTTCAACAACTGTGACTCTTCCTAGAGCTGGCCACTCTGCAAAACTGAGCAATCAGGGGAGAACGGTCATGCAAAGGAAGATGACAATCTGGCTGAGCTCCAGAGAACCTGTATGGAGATGAGAGAAACGTCTAGAAGGGCAATCACCTCTGCAACAATCCATCAGTCTGGACTTTATGACAAAGTGGACAGACAAAAGCTTCTCCTCAGTAAAAGATACACAGAAGCTCACTTGGAGTTCACAAAAAAGTCCCTAAAGGACTCCCAGACTGTCAGAAACAAGATTCTCTGGTCTGATGCAACCAAGATTCGAGTCATATCTGGAGTACCACTAGGTACCACCAGGGCCATCTTAACACATGGGCATGCTGGACAGTATCCCGGGGCCCCCACAGGCATAGGTGCCCTATGCTAATCTATGTATATTGTGACTTGCTGAGTGGTTGTATAGGTAGGGGCCCCATTGCACTGTTTTGCCTGGAGTCCTATAATGCTGTTAAGACAGCCCTGGGCCCCACTTATCACCTATGCAATACCATTCGAATTGTGAACCATGGTGGTGGCAACATCATGATGTTGGGTTTTTTTCAGCGGCACGGACAAGAAGACTAAACAGAATTGAGGAAAAGTTGAACAGAGTAAAGTACAGTGAAATCCATAATGAAAACCTGCCCCAGAATGCTTTGGACCTCAGGCTGGGATGAAGGTTTACTTTCCAACTGGACAATGACCCTAAGCTCAAAGAAAAGACAACACAGGAGTGGCTTAGGGATGACTATGGGCATGTCCTTGAGTGTCCCAGCCAAAGCCCAGAGTTGAACCCAATCAAACATCTCTGGAGAGACCGTAAAATAGCAGTCCACTGATGGTCTCCATCCAACCCGACAGAGTTGAAGAATGGAAAAATCCCCAAATCCAAGTGTGTGAAGCTTGTCACGTCAAAAGACTCCAGACTGTATTCACTGCCAAAGGGGCTTCAACAAAGTACACACATATATTGTGACATGGGACCCGGCTGGGACACCCCTGCTGCTTATGTTCCGGGGGAGCAACCATGGGCAGCTCAATACCTCCCCCGGGATGCTTGGTGGCAGCCTCCCTGGGGGTCGGTGATTCCCCAACCTCCCGCTGGGCTCCGTGGGAGATGGAGTCCTCCACAGCCTGGTTAGGACCCGGGGTGGCCACTGGGGGTGGGCTGTCTGGATTCAACAGCCAGGCTGGAGGAGTCATCAGCCCCACCCGGAAGTGCAATTGGGACCAGGTGATCAAACACCTGGAACACTTCCGGGTGGGCTATAAAAGGGGCCAGCCACCAACACTCGAGAGCCAGAGTCGGGAGGAGGAGGACTAAGCTTGAGGAGGAGTGGTGGTAAAGGAGAAAATGTTGTGTTGTGGTTCTTGTTGTGCTTTGGGACTGTGTACTGCCTGTGGGTCACGGGGAAGATGTGCGCCCACGGGTGAAGAAAAAATAAACTCTTTGGTTGTTTCATACGTGCCTCCGTGTCTATCTGTGTTGGGTCAGGTGCCTACATAGCGCCTTTGTTACAATATTTACATTTCTTTATTTGGCCAATGCCTTTATCCAAAGCAGCTTACAACTTCTTTTTCCAATTGGAGCACAGGCAGGTGAAGTATTGAGTAAGGGTCTAAATACTTGTTTCAAGCTGATATTTCAGCTTTTGATTTTTAATAAATTTGTTGTCATACATGGGCATCTGACAATCAACTTCCAGGCTCAGATAAAGTAGGAAATACCCCTCCAGGGTAACAGGGGGCACCACTGGTAACAGTACCGTGTCTTATCTCCTCTGCATTTCCGAGAAGCCACCCACTGAGGGCATCTAAGCCCCGCCTTTTACCATTGAAGCCCTGCCTCTTCTGGGTGGGACCATATAAATCCAAGAGCTCCCGGAAGATGTTTCCTCAGTCTGAGGATAGCAGTCTCGCATGACGAGCTCCCTGACCTGGATCTGCTAGACAGAGCTGAATTTTTAAATAAGTCGCCTAGGCTCACACAGCATCCGATACGCCTCCTTTCTGTTGCACCACAGCATGCTCATTTTTGTTCAGTGTTTTGGACAATTGCAGAAAATGAGGTGGCGTGGTTGGTACCCCATCTTTCTTTTTTTGGGACTTTACGTTGTAAACATTTCTAAAATCCTTCCATATCTTTGTCATTCTGGGATATTGAGTTTAAAAAATAAAAATATAATTGAAATGATTCTAGCACAAGGCCGCAACAAAGCAAAATGTATAAAAGTAAAGGGGTCTAAATACTTTGACAATCCAGTGTATATTCCTTTTTATTACTATGTACATTTTAATAATGTGCAGCTTCTGTTCTGCTTATGTGTTAAATGCCAGGTCTATCAATGAGCATACCAACACATTTTTGAGGTCTTATATTCTTGCGAATCCTACATAGCAGCATAAACATTAATTTTGTATCAAGATGACATTTGACATTTAATGTTCATAGAAGAAAACCATTTATTGACTTACAATGTAGGTAAAGGCTGTCCTAGTGCCCAGTAATATACTGCTGTTTCTCAGTTAGTTGCTAACCTATTGCCATTACCTAAGAGCCAACAAATTCTTGAATAGTGTGAGATAAGTTGACGTGTAAACCAGACACTATACAATTTATAGTGTGAACAGAAGTAACCCCTGACATTGGAAAAAAAATCCCATTTCTGATTGTTCTGTACGTGTGCTGAAGAATATTCCATTTCAGATGCAGACTGGAGTCTGTGAGGTGATACGTTATGGGAAATGTCAGTTCCCGTTAATCAGTGCCCCTCTCAAGACAACTTTACCTATTAGACTCATTAGCAAATAAAATCCTTGTAGGCACGCTAATTGTTTTCTGCCCTTTTGTCTTTTTTCACTTTAATTTGCAATTAGTTACTTTTAATTATCCTAACCTAGGAAACTCAGTCAGTTTACCCCAAATGCCCTTGAAACAAAGGAAGGCTTCTTCCTTTCGGCTGACAAAAGGAGAATCAGTTTCCGCTGCCTGATGGGCAACACTGATCTAAGGGATAGTGGGGTTGAATCTGAGCTTTCAATGTTATCAAAAGACTCACATGAAAAACTTGCTTAGTGTCTTGAAAATTAGGATCAGCCCTTTTAATGGGAATGCGGCGCAGAAGGTAGAGCCCAAGAACAGTGACTCAAAGCAGCTATCGATTTTTTGCCTATAAACTACTGTACAGGAATGATGTATGCACTGGCTGAAAGAATTTAAAAATATATCTGAATATTCAAGTAAAATCTATTCCATGAAATGTCATGCTGAAGATTTAAAATGCCACAATGGAAAACTGCAAACCAAACATGATCGAGTATAATTTTGTTTTACTCTGGCCAGAGACTGACAAGAGTTATTTTATGGGGTCTATGCTATAGTTCAGGGGTCGGCAACCTTTCAGCAGTGTTGTGTCAAACCTATCTGACAATTTTACTCCGCGTGCCAACATAATTCTACCAATTTTGTTATATATACAGTAGTATCAAAATTGGTCCGGTTATAATAAAGCCCTTTATGACCGGATCTTATATTATTGGTCATGCAATATTTTAAAATACTAGGAGGCTCGCTTCGCTTGCCTGCCCCCGGGTTTGGTTAACCGGATATACAATTTTAAGAGACTGTTATTTTCATGGGAATTGTTACATATGCATTATTTTCACTTTTACTTTAAAATTTTAATAAAAACAATATTTGGAATGAACTTTTCTTCAAGATTGCATTGAATTTTGATTCCGTGTTTGGACTTACATCATGACAACGCAACACATACCTGCCTGTGAGTGAATATTGTTTCTTTCTCTCTAGTAAATCAAATGACTTTTTCAAATGTTTGTCCATGCTCTTTCTTCTTCGCTTAGTCGTGGACATGTCATCTAGAATGTATAAAATTATTGTCCTGATAAAATTTATAAGAGCTGAGAGCGCAGGAAGTGTGTCTGCCAAAAGCATTCATACGACTGAGGTTATATGACCGTGGTCTTGTTTGAAAATACTTGTAAGTAGTGCGTGACTTGAAAGAATGTTTCACGGGACTTCATACTGCGCCAACATTTTAAGAATCTTTTAATTTTTGCTGGCAATACGTATTAGACAATCTACGTCTAATCTACATCTCCGACTTAAACGTTAAATCTGAACAATATATTCGATCGGTTTTTGCTGTTCCGTTATTTCACTGAGTAATAATTTGCATTGGTTTGCACTAATGCAATCTTTCCTATTCTTTTTTGAGACTTTTGAATTTCCGTACTTCCATTATCTCTAACCTGCTCTGCATGTGTACCGCGCCAACATTTTTGAATTCGTTACAACGTTTTACTTTGTCATCTACTCTTTTTCCTTCATTTCCAGCTCCGGGTGTGGTCTCGTCTTGCGGAACATATAAGTGTCTCTCCGAGGAAATCACATCTCGTTTCCTTCCAAGATTTTTTTTTTCTAATAGAGAGACATAGGATCATATGTGAAAAGAATGTTTTGTCAAATTTTTTGATAGTTAATTCGGTGGGTTTATTTTTGGTTCCAATTATTCCGACTAAAATAAGTAGTTTGTTTCTTAAAGCCAGAAACAGCCCATTTTATAGCTTCACTTTTCTCATCAGAGTTTTTAAACGTGGACTGATGTTAAGTTTGATAATGTCCTTGTACACTTGATGTACGACACATGACGCTTTCAAAGCATAACGCACACACAGCATGTTCCTTTTGTTGTACAAATCCATATTCATTCGTCCAAGAGTCTTGAAAAGAGCGAACAACCTGTTTTTGTCTTTTATGAGTCATTTTAGGGCAGTATATTACTTAATAATAGCAAGAGGTTTGTTTTAACGTATCACGGCCTGCACTGAACACATGGTTACTGTGAGTCGCATGCGCAAAACGTGGGTGGGGGACGTGGAGTGCAAATGCATGCGCTGTAATTACAATATAATAACAAAAGGTTTGTTTAACGTACCATGGCCTGCACTGAACACATGGTTTCCATTTCTATGTGAGTCGCATACACAAAACATAGGTGATGGAGCGAATTCGTGTGCTGTAATTAAAATATATATTTTTTTACTATATTTCAATTCAATCAGAATGCCATTGAAAATCGTTCCATGTGCCAAGCGTGCCATAGGTTGAGACTTTTGCTTTTGGATATGCTCCACAAGTGTTCCATGTGTATTAAGCAATACAAAACCTGAATGCTCAGAGACAAAACTACTGAAGTATGACGAGCTTTAGTTCCTGTACCTCAGCTTTGATTTTGTTGTCTCCAAAACACAGATGTTGCAGGTAAGCAGCAGCGTTGGATTGAACTGATGGAAACTGATGTTGCAGCATCTGGATAACTTCGGGAAGCTCTGGGTCTCTCCATCCAAACTCTCTGAAAACAAAATGACAAAAAGTATTTCATTTAGTTCTCCTTTTGTGCTCTTTTCTATTCAATGTACCATTATACAAAGTAAGGTAATCTAACACTTTCTAAAGGCATATATTGAATTGAAATATTAGAACTATTCTTTTAAAATATTTTTCTTAATAATGATAAAACATTTAATTAGTTATATAATAATAAAGAGAAGACATTCCTATGCATACAGTACACCACATTATGATTCTGTTGTCATATTAGATGGCCAAGCGCAGATTGGCTGGGTGGCCAGTTGGCCTCGGTCTCCAGGATTGTGTCCGACTTTGTCTTTGTCTGCTCTAATTGACCAGGGACCCCCATAAGGTTTGTGACTCTCCCTGCAGCCATGGACGCCACTCTTGGTGGGTCATTTGGTAGTTTGTAAGTGAGGATGGATTAGGGCAAGAGAGGGTCCGCAATGAGTTTGTAGGTGCAATGTGCAAAGAAAGACTTGATACCGTGCAAAAATCAATATAAACCATGACATGAAGAAATAAATACTTATAAAATCAGAGGCTTTGGGAGTTTTGTAAAATCAGGCCATAAAGGAATATAACAGGTAAAATCCAAGAAAGATCAGACAGTCATGAATTCGTTCCTCAGATCCACAACCTTCCTAAGCACGACACACCCAGCGCTCATAAACGGTGCCATGTCACAACATCGCCACCTAAATGCTAAGAGCCTTGAGACAAACTGATCGCTCTGTTTATTCCAGTCTCACATGATTGGGAAGTGTCGAGCCTGCAGATCTCCTCAGACAATCTTCCTGTCTCCTCCGCTCTTTCTCAGCAGAATTAAACATCATCACCAAACTCAGCCTCACCAGCTCTCCCTCTGCTGCTGACTTCGGTGCCCACAGAGAGTCGTTCAGAGCTTCCTATCCCTCCTTGCTACTTACTGTACTTCAGTGGAACAGGTTTACCAGTAGAAGGAGATTTTAAATTAGCTGATTGGCTCACTATTCCCCTCAGTCTTTTTCCGTCTAGGCTCTCTTGCTCCTTCCTTCACTCTTGATTTCTCACTACCATCCCATAGATCTTCACTTTCACTCTTGCTGATACCCGTCTGTCACAAATCCCTCCTGACACTCTTCTCCACCCATTCCACCCTGCCTGCACTCTCTTCTTCACCTCTCTTACTCACTCCCTGTTACTCTGTACTCTGTATTTAAAGTATTTAAACTCATCCACCTTCGCCAACTCTACTCCTTGCATCCTCACCATTCCATGGACCGTTCCTCTCATTTTTACACACATGTATTCTGTCTTGTTCCTACTGACCTTCATTCCTCTCCTCTCCAGAGCATATCTCCACCTCTCCAGGGTTTCCTCAACCTGCTCCCTACTATCGCTACAGATCACAATGTCATCAGCAAACATCATAGTCCTCGGAGACTCCTGTCTAATCTCGTCTGTCAGCCTGTCCATCACCATTGCAAATAAGAAAGGGCTCAGAGCCGATCCCTGATGTAATCCCACCTCCACCTTGAATGCATCCGTCACTCCTACCGCAGACCTCACCACTGTCACACTTCCGTCATACATATCCTGTACAACTCTTACGTATTTCTCTGCCACTCCCAACTTCCTCATACAATACCACAACTCCTCTGGAGGCACCCTGTCATATGATTTCTCCAGGTCTACAAAGGCACAATGCAACTCCTTCTGGCCTTCTCTATACTTCTCCATCAACATCCTCAGAGCAAACATCACATCTGTGGTGCTCTTTCTTGGCATGAAACCATACTGCTGTTCACTAATCATCACCTCACTTCTTAACCTAGCTTCCACTACTCTTTCCCATAACTTCATGCTGTGGCTCATCAATTTTATCCCTCTGTAGTTACTGCAGTCTTGCACATCCCCCTTATTCTTAAATATTGGCACCAGTACACTTCTTCTTCTCCACTCCTCAGGCATCCTCTCACTTTCCAAGATTCCATGAAACAATCTTGTTAAAAATTCCACTGCCATCTCTCCAGCCCTGTATATAACTGAACAGAAAGAATCAGTTATAGATGGACTGAAAATAAGGCCCAGGAGATGAAGTCAGAAAAGCAACCTAAGACTGAGGCCAGCAAGTAAGAAACATAGTATTTTAATCAGAGTCCAAAGCATGAAGCAGAAATCTTAGTCAACATTGACAAAGCGAGAGGGAACAGGAGTGAAGAAGTTGAGTGGTATTTATATATCAATAGAAGAGACAAGAATCGAGGTCAAGAAATAAAAATGAGTGAAAAGCAAGAGATCAAACTAATGAGATACGTCACACGGCAAGTTCTATACAATAATGTTAGATACTTCGATGAGTCAGAATTGTGTGATACTGACTGTCGCGGTGATGACGTTACACAACGTGCACCTCCGGCCATTAAGGTTATCAGCAACCTAACAACTGCAAAACAGCAATGGCGGCGTTTAGGGTTAAGCTTAGGGTTAGGGCTTAGACTTACGGTTAGGGTTAGGGTCGAGGACAAAAGAATTTAAAAAGAAAATTTCATAAAAACACATTACAACAAAGAATAAATGTAACTACCAAATTCCTTGACCTCAGAAATACCCAAGACATTAGCTTAATAACTTTGAGACCAAGAAATTACTTCAAAAAATTAAAAAATGACAGTGCTCTTATTTTTGACTTTGATTTTTGTTGCACGCTTTGGGTTTTGGTGACAGTTCCGTGTCCTTCCAGTTTGTGACATTTTTTGCCTTTTTCTCGCAGTTACTTATCAAATATTGTTGCTAGTTTACTAGCATAAAACTGGTATTTGGGGTAAGGCTGGGTTTTGTTCACCAGGATGTATTTTTAAAGCCCAAAGTTAAATTGTAGGGTATGATCTACTTTGAGTTTGAGGGCCAGGTAGAACATAACAATGATGTACTGCCTCCTGAGCATTTGAGTATGCCAATTACTGCTACAATGTCACATGTTAAAAGTGTTAAAGAGTAAAAGACAAGACAAGAATCAACTACAAATTAGCTCAACAAAATCGCATCATTTCCTGGGCCGTGAAACCTCAAAGATGCAAACCCGAAAACAGTGTAGGAAACACTTGATTAATATGCACACTATACAGGTATATTTTATTTTTTGATTATCAGTATATATTTTGCATGCTAATCAGGAAGCTTAGAATTGAAATGATTTATTGTATCTGATTTTAGAGGCACAGTAATGAGAGCTGCTCCTGAAAAAATCCAGGGTCCCGTGTCCAGCCACCCATGTCTGTCTTTAGCTTGCATGTGCTCGCTAGATATAAATGCACTATATGATAGATAGATAGATAGATAGATAGATAGATAGATAGATAGATAGATAGATAGATAGATAGATAGATAGATAGATAGATAGATAGATAGATAGATAGATAGATAGATAGATAGATAGATAGAACGTCTATGGTGATCTTAAAGCTGTGGCACTGCTCCTAGAAACAGAGTTCTGATATACCAAATTCTGCAAGTAGAACATTTGTGCTAAAGAATCTCATGACATCAAGTAGAACTTGCCACTCTGTAATGGCAGAACAGTATGGAAGGCATTCAAGGATGTTGTTGAGACATTTCTTGCTAACTAAAGAACACTGAACTGTCTCCAGCATGCAAAACCATGAAGTGCAACGTGTCACTAAAGATTCATTTTCTGTGTTCACACTTTGACTCTTTCCCTGCTAATCTTGGTGTTGTCAGTGAAGAAAATAGTAAAAGGTTTTCCCGGTATCGGGGCAAGTGGAATCCATCAATATTGGCCAACTCTTGTTGGAAACCGAAAACCAAAAGCGTCAGAAGATGAGAACAGATGAAAATATAGCAGCAAATAACTTTTAGCTCAATTGACCTAATGCAATGTCAGCATCATTAAGCGAATAAGATTTCAAAATTCAATAAAAATGAATTTCTTGTTTCAGGACAAAAACCAAACAATGAAGCCCAAGGAATTTTTTGTAGACCTCCACGATAAAACTGTGGTGGGGCATAGAAGAGGTCAAGGAGATAAAACTATTTCTGATGTTTTCACTGTTCCCAGGAGCACAGTGGCCTCAATAATTTTGGAACTGAAGGAGTTTGGAACCACCAGGACTCTTCCTAGATTTGGCCATGCAGTTAAATTGAGTAGCCGGGCAAGAAGGGCCTTGGTCAGGGAGGTGACCAAGAACACAATGGTCTCTCTAACACTGCTTGAGAGAGTCCTCTGCTGATAAGGATGGTAGGATAACCATCTCAGCAGCACTCCATCAATCAGGCACATACTGTAGAGTAGCTAGACAGAAGCCACTCTTGAGTAAAAGGCAAATGACAGTTTAAAGGACTCTGAGTTCACGAGGGGTCTGATGAGACAAAACTCAACTCTTTGGGGAGAACTTCCAAGCATTATGTCTAGTGGAGACCAGGCACTGCTCATCACTTTCCTAATACAGTCCCTACAGTAAACCATGGTGGTGGCAGCATTATGCTATGGGGGGCTTCGTCCCTCAGAATGGAGGGAAGGATGAATGCTGTCAAATACAAAGGGATCCTTGAAGAAAACCTGCTCCAGAGATCAAGCCAACCTCAGACTTGGTGTGTCGGTTCACCTTTCAGCACGACAATGACCCAAAGCATACATTAACCAAGATGGCACTGGAATGGCTTTGGGACAAGGTTCTGACTGTTCATGACCGACTTAGCCTAAGCCCACACTTACACCCCATAAAACATTTGCAGATGGGGGTTTAGCGATGCTTTCTATTCAATCTAATGGAGTTTGAGAGGATCTGTTAGGATAAACTGCTCCAATTCAGGAGTGCAAAGCTAATAGAGACGTACCCAGGAAAACTCAAAGCTGGAATTGTTGTCAAAGGGGCTTTAACAAAGTAATGAATTAAGGGTCTGAATGCTTATATGAATAGGAGATTTTAGTTTTGATTTTTTAATAAATTAGAAAACTTCCTAAAAATGTGTTTTCACTTTGTCGATTGATAAGAAAATTAAATAAAGTGTGCAGAAAGTAAAGGGGTCTGAATTCTTTCTGAATCCACTGTATGTCTATTTTATCCAGTTTAGTAACCTTGATATCTTATGAATGTTTACATACTAGGAGATAAATTTTAATATTGTCAAAGTCTTAATCTTAAATTCTTACTTAGCATCTTGGGTCCTGTTTGCTGTAAAATCTCTTAAGGGTCTTATTGAAAGTGCTAAGAATTAGCCAAAAATTTGTTTGTTCCAATAACCACATGCAGTAAGACCCCCTTCTCACCAACAATAAGCCTCGTTTAGGTCACTGGATAGGTGAAGAGAGCCTGAGGTCCCATCGGTCGGGCTGGATAGCCTGGGGGTCCCCCGTGACACGAGTACATGAAAATAAATCTTCAACAACTGTGGCTGTGTGCCTCTGCCAGCATTGTGAATTATAAACACACTTGGCCATTGGATTTTTCTTTTTTTGTTCATAAAACATAAGAACACTTTAATCCATTTTCAATCCATTGATTACCAACATCAATTTCCTTGTAAAACCAAGATCTCATTGACTAAAATCACATCTAAAGAGATGAATGTGTGAATATGTTAGCAGTGACAGCCACAGGCAGTTTTTGACTTTGACTGCTACTGTTTCAGAAAAATAAGTTACTTTCTGCACATAGTTATGCTTATTTATAAATTCAGTAATGGAAAGGCTAGGTATTAATAATAATTGTCAGATTTTGAAATGTGCCTGTATATCAATGTAGAATAAACTAAAAAGTATTACAAACATTCAAGTGTTGATTTTTGATGATTCATGTATCTCACATATTAAATTTTTCTTCTACTAATGTAGGGCGGAGTGGTGGCTCTGAGGCTGGAGATCTGCACTGGTAATCAGAAGGTTGCCAGTTCAAATCCCATCAATACCAGAAGTGACTCTAGTCCATTAACCTGTAATTGCTCCGTCCTGGGTATGACGTTAATTGGCATCCAGCCCCACAAGTAGGCCCTCCAACCTGCAGGGTTGTGTGCATCAGGACTGGCACTCCAGCCACCATTAAAAAAAAAAACCTCACACTGTCCTCATTGCATCTGAACCAGTGTGGTGCTGAGGTGTCACCGGTCACATTGCTGCACTCGGTTTCTAATCTGGGATCTTGAGGTGGTTTGTCACCTACTAATGTTCCCAGATTCAGACAGGCACTGAGTAAGCTGGAATATGAGGGCATGACAAGAACATGCAGATGACATGGCTAAAAGAGCCACTTTAAAATCTACATACTACAGCCAACATCTTGTCATGCTCAGATTTACAAAAATTCTTAATTATTGTCTCATATCAACATCAGTGCACTTTTTGACATTCTGTCACTGGCTTGAGGGGTTAAAAGACAATGTAAGTCATTAAGATGAAGCAAAGTGCAGAATATAAACTAATGTGGACACACTTGTGTGCTGTGACTGTGCTGTGAACAACTAGTCTCATTTATCCAACCATCTATCCATTTTCTTAACCCACTGATCAATGGCAGGGTAGCCGGGAAGCTGAAGCCTATCCCAGCAAGCATCAGGCACAAAGCAGGAACAATCATGGAGAAATATTTTGGATAAATTTAAATAAATACACAAATAAATAAATACATTGTGAAATTTGACAATAGACATATATATATTATAAGAAAGGCACTATATTGTGCCCTACCCGACACAGACTTGACACGGAAGGCACGTATAAAAACCAAGAAACTTTTATTTTCTACATCTGTGGGGCACGTCTTCCCCGTGAACCCCACAAGCAATACACAGTCCCAAGTACAGCACTTAGCACCACCAAAACACTCTTCTCTCTTTTCTCTTTCCCCACCACTCCTCCACAGCTTTGTCCTCCTTCCACCCGACTCTGGCCCCTGAGTGGTAGTTGCTGGTTCCTTTCATGGCCCACCCGGAAGTGCTCCAGATGCTTGATCACCTGTTTCCAATTGTACTCCCAGGTGGAGTTGAAGATTAGTCCAGCTGGGCTCAGGGACCCATGCCGCTCCCCCTGGCGGACACCCCAGACCCCAACAGGGCTATGGGGAACTCCACTTCCCATGAAGCCCTGCAAGAGACTGAGGCACCGCTCTAACCCAGGGGGGCGGCCATCCGGTGTCCAGGGGGATGTACTGCACCGTCCAGGGCTGCTCCCCCTGAATAAACATCGAAGGGGCTAGTATATATATATATATATATATATATATATATATATATATATATATATATATATATATATATATATATATATATATACTAGCCGTGCCTGGCTCCCCACTCCTGATGTCACTCTTCCCACTCCCCTCAGCCTGCAGCCTCTGTCTCAGGTTAGCACGAATATATCGTTCCTGCAAGAGAACTATGATTCTTAGCACAATGACAGAAGTCACAAAATAAACCGGAATGTTCAAGGAAATTCTAGAAAAAAACGATCTAAATCCATTAAGTAAATCTCTCGTTCACTAACTAAGCGGAGTTAAGGGTATGCCCCAAGGCAGATGTGTTTGTGAGGAGGGGCCCACCCCCCTCCCCGCAGCCCGATGAGTCGCTCTCAGATTCGCACTAATAAATTGGTACCACAAGCAAACTATGATACTTAGAGTGATGAGAAAGTCACAAAAATCAACGGAATGTTCAAGCAAATTATAGAAAAAATCCGTTAAGTAGTTCTCTCGTGAAAAGCGGACAGACATACAAATGGGTCTAAAAAACTATAAGAGATTTCATGCTTAGACCACAAAATTTTTAAAACCGTTTCTTAGAGAGCACCAATGGGTCAAAGGTAACCTACATTCCAAATGTCAAGTCCCAAGTCCTCATGGTTCGGGAGATTTTGTGATGAGTGAGTGGTATTTGGCTTTAATATATATATAGAATATACAATATATTATACACAAAAAATGCTAAGGTGGCAGCAACTGTGGCAAAGTCACCTGCTCTGTATACAGAAAATGTTAAGGTCTGTCTGTCAAGTGATTACTTGTATTTGTGAACTAATGGGGCTAGAACCTTCATCTTAATCTTAATCAAACACTTATTAATCAAATCTGTTCCTCTGACCTCTGGTCATTAATTTCTTACCACACGGTGATCAACAGTACTAAGTGACATGGCAGAAAGAAAAAGAAATGGCACCATCTGCTGAGCATCAAGCAAAGCATGGAGGCCGATTGCATGATCAAGAACACCATAACAGGAAGAAAGACAAAGAAGAACAGCAACATCTGCTGAGCATCAAGCACATTGCAGAAGGCGATTAAGTGACGACGAATGAGAAAGAAAAAGCAGACAGGATGCTGAAGTGCATGAGACAAGCAAAGACAAAGCAAAAAGGTATTGTGTTTATTGCTCAGTGAACATTGAACCTTATTAAACATGGGCCACGTGACATGGCTCAGAAGAAAAAGAAGAGGATCAACATCTGCTGAGCATCATGCAAATAAAATGAGTCACCAATGGAAATGCTTTTTATTTTAGGACTGAGGGACCACGTGTTTCACTAGTAAATAATAACATGTGAGTATAAATAATGAAATGTGTAGTGAAATATGTTTTATTGCGTTTTTTAATTATTTATTTACATATGTAAGGATTTCATTTTTCCAATGTTGCTGTGTATGGAGTCCTCCTTGAGTCTGTCCTGGCCTATCAGACTACCTGGCAACTCCAAATGCCTGAGTGTGTGTAAAAGTGAGCTTTATAATGGACTCCAAGCCCGTTACTGGTCAGATCCTGCTTTGAGCTTAATGCTGCTGGGCTGAGATCTGGCCCCTGTGACTCTGAACCAAGTTAATCAGATTTAGAAACTGATACATTTATGTATTTTTGCAGATGTTCTTGTGTCCACAGAAGAACTCACCGAGCCCCAGAGGGAACCTGCAAATGGTACTCAGACACCAAGCAGGCACTTGATTTGAATGCAGGATGCTGGATCTGTGAGGGAGCAGTGCTAACTAACGCACCATCATGCCGTCATTATTTTTTAAAATTTAACATTAAAAAATGGAGTCAGCTTGCCAGCTCTGTGATGTGTCAAACCCAAACTTGCAGCACTGTGGCTCTGATGGTGCCATGATAAGGTCCTGCAGAAGCCTGTTGGAGATGTAGAGGTCTGCAGGTTGAAAGCAAACAAAAGTAGCCTTACAACATCTCACCGGCAGATCTGCTTTCCTGAACACGGAAGTACGGCACAGAATATCAGAGCAGACGTCAAGTCTCAGCTGAAAGTCCTGAGTGGGGTCACCACAACATTACTACACCCAGATATCATCTTGTGGTCCCCCTCTGTCAAGACAGAGGTAACGGTATAGCTCACAGCCCCATGTGAAGAAGGAATGGAGGTGGCTTTTGAAAGAAAGAAAGAAAGAAAGAAAGAAAGAAAGAAAGAAAGAAAGAAAGAAAGAAAGAAAGAAAGAAAGAAAGAAAGAAAGAAAGAAAGAAAGAAAGATGAATGCACAGAACTGATAGCTAAATGAAGAGAAGCAGGGTGGAAGGCAACCATTTATTCCATTGAAGTCGGCTATTGAGGCTTCCTCAGAATCTCCACCTAGCATCTGCTGAAGTCCCCTGGGAGTTAAGAGATTAAGATTATGGAAGGCAATCAGGGAGTTAGCAAAAGAGTCGTAACAAGGGAGCTTCTGGCTCTGGTTAAGAGGGGGAAGGACAGTGTGTGGGGAGAACAAGTGGTACAGGGCCAGCTGCAGTGGACGACAGCAAGATGTCCCAGTCGACACTCCACCACCTCAAGGTGTTCCAGGAGTAAAGGAGTGTAACATCAGTGAAGGGTCAATGGCCCTGCAGCTGGCCCGTGGGCACCATCGGAGGTGCGTCAGGCAGCAATGTCCAGCAGGTAGCTGTGCTTATATGCTGTGCCATGCAACACGTGAACAGCAGCTGGGATCTTGAGGCGATAATTTAAAGACGTGAAGGAGGTAAATTTACAAAATGGAGTGAAGTGCTGCTGATTTCCAAGATTTTGTTGTAAACACATATTGTAGACTGCAATATATTCACGATTCCTTTGACACTAACATAACTGTCCTGTCCCTCAACCTAGGATTCCAACAAGGGATGGGACAAACAGATCAGGGCCTGGCTATTTATTTAGACACATTTTGAACAATTTAAACATCTGTTTTGTGATCTTTTATTAAAATTAACCAACATTCAGATCGGATATTGTCATTTTTTTGGAGTCACTATGCATGCAGGCATTTAGCTAAGACCCTAAACACTATTAAGATGAAGAAAGATTCTTCACGCTAAGATAAAGTACACTTTAGCCATTTTAGCTGTGTCACTCTGTGCAGCGAAAAACAAAAGATAAATAACCACAGAGCATCTTGAAATCTCTTTAATCCACTCACATTACATCTGACATTATTTATTCAGCAGGCCAACATATTGTCTGGAGTATAGCCCAAGAAACTGAAGACAAAGCAGAGCCGTTCTTGTCTGCCCATTTGCACAAAGGAAAGAATCAATTAAAATAATGAACTATAGAAATCCCGGCGCTGCACATTCTGCCTGTTATTTCCAACACATATCCAATAGTACAACTGAAGAGACTTCATTCCTAATGATGCATGCATCAACTGAGAAAAGACGGCGGGATAAATCAGTCACAGTAGATCCATCACTCTTCTACTGATGTGAATTGGAAAATGAGAATGAGTCATTCAAATTGCAGGGTGTCTTCCTGGAGATATGGAAAGAAAAATGATTTTATCTGAAAAGAGACAAGGTCAGTGCCAAGCCAGGAAAACTCCAATAGATGGACTTCCAAAAAGGACTTTTTGACTCGTTACAATTTAATAACTCCTGTTGATATCATCTTAAATCTTTTTTGCTGGCAACATGACCAAGAGTTGTTGGTATATTCAGTACTAGAACTGTGAACACCCATTTATTAAAACGTCATGCATTTGTTCACCAGATGTACTATACCTTCCTTTATCTTTCTCATTTGACATTCTAGCCCGCACATTCTCCTTATTTTATTTGTACGTCTTGTCACCATTCTTCGCCTGACATTCCAGCACAGTTTCAGACGACATGATGCCAGGATGTACGCCACTACGTACAGTTTACCATGTTATGCTCTCCAAGGATATTCCTGCCCTCTTGTGGATGCCAGATGACATTACGCCGGAGCAGGGGCACAGATGCCAGATGGACAGACATCTTATTGCAGGGGTGTCCAACTCCAGTCCTGGAGGGCCGCAATGGCTGCAGGTTTTCATTCTAACTCTTTTCCTAATCAGTGACCAGTTTTCATTGCTAATTAACTCCTTTTCCATTCATTTTAATATCCCTGTTTTTAAGGATTCAGTCGTTTGAATTGATTTGTTTCTTCATTAAATGGCAGCCATGAAACAAGCCAACAGATGACCAGCTAAATTAAACAGTCAAACTTCAGCCAATTTCACTCCAACCAGTTTCTTAATGAGAAGCCAGTTCTCGCTGTTAATTAAAGCCGGTATTGAATATCAGGACTTGTTGCTGCTCTCATTCTACCACAGCCGACTGTTGATTTTCTGTTTATTCTAAGGTCTCCATCAAGATGTTTTGGTGACCCGAGCAGACCAACATAACCGAGACCTTCACCTTTCTTTATTTCCAGGTGAGCTGGTCATATGGCAGCTTGTTTTGGGTCTCATTATTGTTTGGCTGCTTATCAAGGAAAAAGAAACAACTAAGGGGTCTGAATGACGTCAATTAAAATGAAAGCAAAACAAGTTAATAAGCAGCAAAAACGGCTCACTAATTAAGAAGATGGTTAGAATGAAAACCTGCAGCCACTGCGGCCCACCAGTTGGACACCCCTGTCTTATTGCTTGAGGCCGATAGAGAGCGCTATAACTCGGCACACAGACGCAGGAGGCACAAGTCCAAGCACACATGAGGTTTAGTTACAATTTCAGTGTCCTAACAAGCACAAACTTACTCTTTCTTTACTTTACTGTCTTTCTATTCCTCTTCTTTATTTTTCTCTTTTCTTTTCTTCTCATTCTCCTCCACTCTCCTTGGCAAGCTTCGTTTTCTCTTCCCAACTCTGGTTCACCGAGTAGTGTCTGCTGGCCCCTTATTTAAGGTACCCAGAAGTGCTCCAGGTGCTCGGTGATGAACTTTCCGGCAGCACTTCCGGGTGTGGCAGAAGTGCTGTGCTCCAGGGCTCAGTGTCTGCTGCAGCACCCCCTGGCGACACCCACAGACCTCAACAGGGCTGTTTCAAACTCCAACTCCCATGGACCCCTGCAGGAGTCCAAGGCACCGCTATCATCCATTCCGTTCTTTTGGTGGAATAGGCACAAATTTCCACAGACCCACTGCAAAAATCTCGTGGAAAAGCCTCCAAGAAGAGCAGATGGAGGCTGTTATAGCCACAATGGGTGGTCAACTCCATAATAATGCCCATGTCTTTCCTTGCGATCTATGAGGGTCAGAACTCAGGGTCAGCCATTGCACAGCACTCCTGGAGCAATTTATAGGTTAAGGGCTTTGTTCAAAGGCCCAACAACGGGATTTTAACCAGGAACCTTCACGATACCAGCACAGATACTTTGCCCCAGAGCTACCATTGTGATTTACATCTTCGAAAAAAGATTTCTGCTTCTTGTTGGTGCTGGTCAGCAGCAGTCTAAACTGGCATTGTGGTGAAATGGTTAAGAAGCTAAACTGGAAACGAGAAGGCTGAATTTCTGCTGCTCCTGACCAACTGGGTAACTTCATCTCCCTACTATTAATACTATCCCTAATGTCCATTATCCAACCCGCTATATCCTAACTACAGGGTCACGGGGGTCTGCTGGAGCCAATCCCAGCCAACACAGGGTGCAAGGCAGGAAACAAACCCCGGGCAGGGTGCCAGCCCACCGCAGGGTGCGCATGCATACACCAAGCACACACTAGGGACAATTTAGGATCGCCAATGCACCTAAACTGCATGTCTTTGGACTGTGGGAGGAAACCCTCGCAGACACGGGGAGAACATGCAAACTCCACGCAGGGAGGACCTGGGAAGCGAACCCAGGTCTCCTTCTATCCCCAATGAGAAGGCTAAAACTGACTAATAAGATTAAATTAAATGAATGTATTGGTTAAAAAATGAATTAAGAAAACTAATGAATAATCAGACAATTATAAAATCAATAGGGACTGAATAACTACACAAAGAAAAACTAATTAAAGAAAGAAGAACAGCAAATTTTATCTATATAATAAAACAGTAATTTGTGTGCGTGTCTTTGGTCCCTTCAGGCAATCTGATTGGTCAGTTTTGGCTGCTCAGTCAAATGTGACTGAGACAGGAAGCACTGGGATAAAGAGGCTGACACACACATGAGAACATTAAGGAATAGCCTTCCACACACACACTCCACAAATCTCATGGAAAGCCCCCAAGAAGAGATGGATGGAGCCTGCTGTTATAGCCACAGTGGGTGGCCAACTCCATATTAATGCCTCTGGTTTTGGAATGGGATGTCCAACAAGCTCATAGAAGGTGTGATGCTCAGGTGTTCATAAATGTTTTGGGCCATATAATTTGAACAGATAAACAGAACAGGAACAAAGCCCTGCTACCTCTCTGAACCTGTCTAAAGGGGTCTTATCGCTCTCTTCTGGTGGGATGGCCAGTCCTCTTAGCCATCATGTCTTTGTCTTTAGCTGTACTATAAAGAAAAATAAAAAGAAAAGGAAAAATGTCCTTCTTCACGGCTAATTCCAGGATAAATAAGGCATCATGGTGCCTACAGCAGTATGTAGAAAATGCATTCATGCAACCATTTTACATGAACTGGTATCAAAGAGAAATGAAGCAAATAGGTATAGGTAGGTAGTCATGAAAGCTGGAGTGAAAACAGCTGAACAGCCAGAAGGTAAAGGCATATTATTTGCATGCCTAGGTAGCTTTTATGGAGTCTAAAACAATAAATGTTAATCTTAATTCTGATGTAACAGACTGGAACAATTTCATTCAGTTCTTCTACTAAAATAATTGTATAAAAGTCGCCAAACACTCAAGTTTCATCCCAGCAGTATGTTCCGTCTAAGAAGACGAGCTGTTAGGAAGCGCCGGGCACTTATCTATTTTAGTCCAGTCCTAAAACCCGGGGCGTATAATTAAAAAAAAAAAAAGTAGCTTTGATTTCTGTTACTCCAAAGTAGTAAAACAAAACTTTTCTCCGTCCAAAGTATTAAAATGGTTCTCACGAGGGTATGAAAATGACTAAACTGTCATCTCTAACCTTGAGCGGCTGCTTGCAGTTCTTCAGAAATAATTGTCTGCACTTCAGTTACTATGTGGGGCATCCAGGGTGTAATGAACCGAATCTGACATGAGTGAGAAACAAACAGCTAAGTAATTAATCTCAGACTCGTACAAACAAAGAATTTCTACCGATTTTCAAAGCAGGTATCTCCCTCTTGCAAGTGTTTGTGTTTGCAGATATTTAAATACTTGATTTTAAGCCTGTTCCTAATGAAGATGAATGCCCCGATACGCCAAGTGCATTCTTCTCAGAATTTTGAAACACTGAGGGGGGTTTCTCTGTCTCTCTGTCTGTCTGTCTGTCTATCCGCAGCGCCACTACTGGTTTTAACAATAAAGTCTTAAACCTCACTTGCTGTCACATTTCAGTTTTGACACTATGTTCCTGATTCCGCATTGGTATGTGTCCGTCGTTGGGCATCAGTCACCACTGTTAAGCAAGTCTCCAGCCAAACAAAATGAAAGGATGGAAAATGTTCTTTACACCATGAAAAAGCATTTTCCATCAATCTTGTTGTAGACATTTCAACTATGGAGATGCACTGTGGCATCAGGGGACAATACGGCAGCTTTATTTGGTCAGTCATTTTTTTCATTTCCCAACCCGCTATATCCTAACTACAGGGTCACGTGGGCCTGCTGGAGCCAATCCCAGCTAGCATAGGGCGCAAGGCAGGAACAAATCCTTGGGCAGGGTGCCAGTCCACCGCAGAGCTTTTTTTGGGATCTTAGCAATTGAATTTTTTTTTTTTTTTTATTTAACTTGTGGGCTTTGCCCCCTGCTCGCTTCGCTTGCCAACCCCATCCAGTCAGCGCTATGCACCGTTGTGAAGAGGGGGGCTGAACACTCCCCAAGGAGACACGGTCGCTCTTCTGAAACCTCTCTTGAATGGTGATACAATGGGAAACAGATACCTTTTTTGTTTACTTCCTCTTTGCTCGATCAGCTGCACTTCGACCGTTTAAAAGCCTGTACAGCAGCTATAAGTCTTTACATTTATATAGCACTTTTCTTACTGCTCAAAGTGCTCTCCTGTCCTTTTGTCTCACTGCCTTGTCTCTCTTGTCCCCCAGACATCCTCAAACACTATTCGATCTCTTTTCGCTGTTCCGTTATTTCACCGAGTAAAATTTCCATTTGTTTGTGCTAATGTGATATTTACTCTCATTTTATTGAAACTTTCGAATTTTCCTACTTCCATTATGTATAACCTGCTCTGCATGTGTATCGCGCCAACGTTTCTGAATTCTTTACAATGTTCTACTTTGTCTTTTTCCGGCGCCAGGCATGGTTAAATCTCTCGGCACAAAGTCTACTCTCGCTTAAGAGATGAGAGCACAGGAAGTGTGTGTGCCAAAAGCATTTCAACAACTGAGAGGTTAGATGACCGTGGTCTTGTTTGAAAATGGTTGTAAGTAGGGCGTGACTTGCAAAAGTCACCATCTCACGAGACTTGCTTCCAAAGGTTCTAAGTATGACGTGACTTGACCTTCTCACGGGTTGTGAAAGTGTCTCTCTGTCTCTCTTCAAAAGATCACGCCTCGTCGCAGGAAAAAAAGTCTCGTCTCGTCCCAAGATTTTTTTTTATAATAGAGAGATTTGATAAAATGTATTAATCCCCAAGGGGAAATTGTCTTTTCTCAATACCTGACTTCACATATGCTCTTTTGGTGAAATAGGCACAAATTTCCACAGACCCACTCCAAAAATTTTGTGGAAAGTCCCCAAGAAGAGCAGATGGAGGCTGTTATAGCCACAATGGGTGGTCATCTCCATATTAATGCCCATGTCTTTCCTTGCGATCTATGAGGGTCAGAACTCAGGGTCAGCCATTGCACAGCACCCCTGGAGCAATTTATAGGTTAAGGGCTTTGTTCAAAGGCCCAACAACGGGATTTTAACCAGGAACCTTCACGATACCAGCACAGATACTTTGCCCCAGAGCTACCATTGTGATTTACGTCTTCGAAAAAAGATTTCTGCTTCTTGTTGGTGCTGGTCAGCTGCAGTCTAAACTGGCATTGTGGTGAAATGGTTAAGAAGCTAAACTGGAAACGAGAAGGCTGAATTTCTGCTGCTCCTGACCAACTGGGTAACTTCATCTCCCTACTATTAAGACTATCCCTAATGTCCATTATCCAACCCACTATATCCTAACTACAGGGTCACGGGGGTCTGATGGAGCCAATCCCAGCCAACACAGGGTGCAAGGCAGGAAAAAAACCCCGGGCAGGGCGCCAGCCCACCACAGGGCGTGCATGCACACACCCACACATCAAGCACACACTAGGGACAATTTAGGATCGCCAATGTACCTAAACTGCATGTCTTTGGACTGTGGGAGGAAACCGGATCACCCGGAGGAAACCCTCGCAGACACGGGGAGAACATGCAAACTGGTGGTAAGCCAGGTAGTGAAGGCGACTTTATGCTTAGTGACATCCTCACATACCCAGGCATGCCCTGGGTCGAATTCCCAGGCATTCCCAAGCCAGCCAAGAGATCTATTTCCTCCAGCGTGCCCTTGGTCTCTGCCCAGTAAGACATGCCCAGAGTAGTTCTAAGAGGAGCTGCCAAGGGGGCATCTTTACTGTAAGAACCAATCTTAGAAAGTTAATGCTTAAAGTTGATGCCCACCATCATTCAGGGTCATTTAAATACAGTGATGACAGCTCTAACAATCCAGATAAAAATGGAAAAACAAATAAAAAATAAAATAGAGAGAAATAAAATGTTATCTCCTAAACGTTGATAATGATAAGTAGACCTGGCAAAGTATGATAAGAGTAGCGTCATTCTGCATGTTCTACATTTTCTCCATCATCAGTTCCAGAGTGTTGTCTGACTAGAGTACATTGTTAAATGGTAGTACAGTTGGAAAAGCAGAGTCAACAAGATAATCCAGAAGAGAAGAGAGGAGAAGAGAAGAGAGGAGAAGAAAAGAGAAGAGAAGCAAAGAGAAGAGAAGCATCCAGACTTGTCGACCAATGTGGATGGTATGATATTCCTGAGTGTAAAGTTGCTTGAACGTCTGGATTTACTATCGTGAATGGTAAGAACAGACCTTTATAAAGGTATCAGAAAACCACAGAGCACACATGTGACAGATTATTACTATTGTTTCTTATACTCTTTTCTGTTCATAGCTGATGCAGGAAATTTCTACCCTACATAAAGTGATTAAGACAATAGACCAGAACAGATGTTGGGGATTGCAGATATTTTCCACTCAGAATTCTTAACGCATTCCCTTGCAAGATGTTCTAAGGAAGTTAGTAGAGATCCCTCAGATTTGGACATTTGCAGCTTATCCTACATTTCTGGCTACATTAATAGAAACTATGAATATGGTGTGGTTAGCCTTGGGATGTAAAAGAGAAATCTTAATGTTATTGTCTGCTTTTACCTGCATTGTTATCAATCTTTAATTTAATATTGTTCTTTATCAGTATGCTGCTGCTGGAGTATGTGAATATCCCCTTGGGATTAATAAAGTATCTATCTATCTATCTATCTATCTATCTATCTATCTATCTATCTATCTATCTATCTATCTATCTATCTATCTATCTATCTATCTATCTATCTATCTATCTATCTATCTATCTATCTATCTATCTATCTATCTATCTATCTATCTATCTATCTATCTTAATTCAATGCTAATAAGCTGGAATTTACGTATTATAAAACAATGTGTAATATCAAAGAATATGAAAAAGTGTGGGGAGTGAAGGGGGTGCTGTGCTCCATTGAAGAGGGGCAACTAAAAATTAATTTGTAATAACGAAGAAGAGCTGGTATGTGATTGTTATGTTAAATGTTAGAAGGATTACTATTAATACTTACTACAGACTTGTGTATTTGACTTAATGTGTGGGGTAGGAGGCGTGGACCGGGGAGTAGTGGAGGAGTAATATAATTGTTATTTTTCTTGAGAAATTGTTATTTGTATTGATGTGTTCATGTCTTCTAATTATTGTGCAAAATAAAGTTTATATTAAAAATAAAAAAATATATATTTTAATTTACTAAGTTTCTGTAAAAATCCAAATTACCCCATGGGTACAAATAGTTCTATCTAAAGTATTAGTTTGGTATTTTTTAAGTCAAAGTTATTTCTCCACAATCATGGTAGACAATACTTTGCATCTTAAAATTGTGTTCTAAAGTGAAGTATTTTTTATACATTTTAAAAATGTCTTTTCTTGTCAGTAGGGCTTAAGAGTACATGAGTCCACAGATGAATGAAAAAGCCTAAAACGTACTGAATATGTCCCATTTTTCATGCCCAAAATATTATTGAGTATTGATCCACATCTTGAGATTACACACATATTACAAAACTGTGGATCTGTGTTGTTTAAAGAACATAAAAACCATTGTTGTGAGATTTAGCCATTTTATTGTATGTTTATCTTTGCCAGACACCCCATTCTTCTTCCATTGCGTGAATTCGCCTTGGAAAGCCATCTACAAGTGCCTGTCTTTGACATTATTGAATGCTGATGCCCAGATCTCAATTGATGTCTCTGTTCTGTAGAGAACTGGACAATAACAACTGAAAATGGCACACTTACAGTCGCTCTTATTCTTTCACTATGGGAAGCTTATTCCTTTATGCTGCAGAGATTGCCTGCTGCTGCTCGACTGATAATGAACGCCTGTGCTTCAGTGAGAGAGAATATTGACCAGACATGTAGTCTTTAATCAGGTGACAAGAACTGAAAACATAGGCATCTGTCCATGCAACTTTCTAACCTGCTTATGCAGGGCAGGGTCACAGTGCAGCCAAAGCCTATCTAGTAAGAACTGGACGCAAGGCATGAACAACACCTGGACACAGTGCCTGTCCATATCAGGGTAAACACGCAGACACACACGGGCCACTTTTGCTATGCCAATACACCTAACCTTCATGTGTTTGGACTGTGCCTTGAAACTCGAACATCTGGGAGGAAATGCAAACTCCACATACACGTGAATCCTAGTCTCCTTCAGTGCAAGAAAACAAGTCCAGTATATAGCACCTTTCCTGCCTGTCTGTCTGTCTGTCTGTCTGTCTGTCTGTCTGTCTGTCTGTCTGTTATATAGTGCCCTTCTATCTATCTATCTATCTATCTATCTATCTATCTATCTATCTATCTATCTATCTATCTATCTATCTATCTATCTATCTATCTATCTATCTATCTTAATTCAATGCTAATAAGCTGGAATTTATGTATTATAAAACAATGTGTAATATCGAAGAATTTGAAAAAGTTTGGGGAGTGAAGGGGGTGCTGTGCTCCATTGAAGAGGGGCAACTAAAAATTAATTTGGAATAACGAAGAAGAGGTGGTATGTGATTGTTATGTTAAATGTTAGAAGGATTACTATTAATACTTACTACAGACTTGTGTATTTGACTTAATGTGTGGGGTATCATATAGTCCCTTTCATATCTATCTATCATATAGTGCCTTTCACCTATCTATCTATCTATCTATCTATCTATCTATCTATCTATCTATCTATCTATCTATCTATCTATCTATCTATCTATCTATCTATCTATCTATCTATCTATCTATCTATCTATCTATCTATCTTATAGTCCCTTTCATATCTATCTATCTATCTATCATATAGTGCCTTTCACCTATCTATCTATCTATCTATCTATCTATCTATCTATCTATCTATCTATCTATCTATCTATCTATCTATCTATCTATCTATCTATCTATCTATCTATCTATCTATAATAATAATAATAATACATTTTATTTATATAGCGCCTTTCCCATACTCAAGGCACTATCTATCTATCTATCTATCTATCTATCTATCTATCTATCTATCTATCTATCTATCTATCTATCTATCTATCTATCTATCTATCTATAGTCCCTTTCATATCTATCTATCTATCTATCTATCTATCTATCTATCTATCTATCTATCTATCTATCTATCTATCTATCTATCTATCTATCTATCGTGTTAAGGCAAATCGATGTGATGCAGTTACTGTGAGCCCAATGACTGAGTTATAACAATTCCAATACTAAAAACAAGGTAGCAATTCAGCACACTATTGAATCTTTATTTAAACGACTACTCCATTCAGCAGCCACATTTATTTAAAAAAGTGAAATATTATGGCATCTGTAATGAAGCTGGGAAAAAAAGTTACTAAAAAAAAGAGAAAAAGAAAAAGGAGTTGGAAAACTACCTCCGGCAAGAAAAGTAATTGTGTGAAGACTAAACTGTCAGACCATGACAAGAGGAACCTTTTACGGGTTATGATTCTGCACAGGCTGCCATCAGCAAAAAAAAAAAAACCCCCTTTGTGTCCGCACCTGCCACGGGGAGTCGCAGGAATTTGTGCCTTGCTGAAGTGCCACTAAATGTTTTAACTGACTGATGAAGGCTGCTCTCGATAGCCAGTGACCTATGAAAATTTGTTTGAATGGGAAAAAAAGTACCATAGTAAAGATAGATTAAAGCCTTATCAATACAAGTCGAAATTATTATTCCATAAAGGAAATACATATTAAATCTTAATTAAAGAGACAATAGCATTTATGTAAAATATAAAATAATTAAGAAGCAGCATATCAAAATAACACCTTTTTAATTTTTCTATTTTAATAAACGCCCACAAAAGTGTGAAAAGTTGTATACTGTAACAATTATTGTACCACTAATGACTGAAGATGAGCACACTAAATATGCAAACAGAATGGCCATAATTAAGAAAAGTACATTTACATAAAGAAAGTTATCTTAATGCTTAGCTTATCACTGCTCTCACTGTGTTTAAGACGAAAAAGAAAAAAATGACACAATTAATTGAGGCAACCCAAAGTAAAGTGACAGATCAAAAACTTTGAATTGCTCTTTTGTCAGACCAGAGAAGCAATCTCAAGTGCCTTCTTTGAACTTGTGTGACGACACTTCCATTGACACAAGAGTGCCTCAAATGTGAGACAACAGATGCTGGAGACACTCATGTTTTTCAGAGGTGACCCCCATTTTAATGTGCTTGTTTATTACACTGGACAATGGAGATTCTGCTTCCTGAACACTTCTGGGTGTCTGTTGTTCTTTGTGTAAAGAAAAACTAATGTTTGTTCGAAATTTACCCTTAACAAGTTTCCAACTGTGTCCCTGTGTTCTTGTTGAACTCATTTTAAAGTCACAGTCTCGATCCACTGGACTAATTCCCTTCATAATTTTAAACACTTCAATAATGTCACCTCTTAATCTTCTTTTGCTTCAACTGTAAAGGCTCAGCTCTTTTAATTCTTTCTTAATAATTCACCCCTGTAGCCCTGGATTCAGCCTAGTCGCTCTTCTTTAGACCTTTTCTGGTGCTGTTATGTCCTTTTTGTAGCCTGGAGACCAAAACTGCACACAGAACTCCAGATGAGGCCTCACCAGTGTGTTATAAAGATTGAGCAGAACCTCCTGTGACTTATACTCCACACATCAGGATGCTACTGTATATAACCTAACATTCTGGTAACTTTCTTAATGGCTTCTAGAACTCAATAGTGTCGCATCCATTATGACTCTTAAATCCTTCCCATAAGGACTACTTTACATTTTCCAACCTCCTATTTCCATTCAAACATAACTGTAAGAGCCATTTGCTAGTTATTTAAGTCATATTAAATGTTTGCCTACTGTATATATTAGTGCACAGTCTATGGGAGGTTCTTATAACCCCCACAAGTTGAATTGAATTGGTATATTCTAACTATTTCTTGTCTCTCTGAATATAGATTAGCCTCAGTTAGTGACCTGCCTTGCCGTGTGTAATGCATGGAGGGCACACGGTTTTAAACCGGGCCTTAATGTACCCAATAGTATAAAATGCAATGTGCTCTACTGAACATGCAGTGCCATACGTTTAGAGTGTACTGAAGGTGAAGTAAAGCATCTTTAAGTATAGAAACAACTGAGGTTTAACAAGAAAGGCTAACTTTATAGAAGTGTAGCCACCTTTTTTCTTTATTCTTTTGTGGACTGTTTGCTTTGAATTTTCACAAAATCTTTTAAAACAAACTTTTGGACTGAGAGATTTCTTTCGTCACGTGTTTTACCCATGCTTGATCCTGCCTTACACACCAGCAGCTACACTAACGTTTTTACTTCCTAAGTGTAATACTTTGCATTTACTGACATTAAATTTCATCTGCCACAAATCTGCCCAAGCCTGTATGCTATCAGAGTCCCTCTGTAGCGATTCAATGCATTCTAGGTTATGTGCTAGTCCACCTAGGTTGGTATCATCTGCAGACTTAACCAGCTTGTTACTTACATTCCTATTCAAATCATTTATATTTATTAAAAATAGCAGAAGCCCTAACACTGACCCCCAACTGAACTCTTAACTTCACCCAATTTTGATGAGGTTCCTCTCACCATCACCCCCTGCTTCCTGTGTCTGAGCCATAAAGTATCTAGCTACTCCTTTATACTAACAGCAATACGTCTGAACAATACCTCGCTGGGACTTGGACAGATCTTTTATCTTAAGCCAAGTTAGAAGTTTTGCTTCTTTTTAGTTTTCTTTCATTTTAGCCATTCTGTTGTGTGTGTTTAAGACAGGAGTTGTTGTTTGTCATCTATCTATCTATCTATCTATCTATCTATCTATCTATCTATCTATCTATCTATCTATCTATCTATCTATCTATCTATCTATCTATCTATCTATCTATCTATCTATCTATCTATCTATCTATCTATCTATCTATCTACAAACATCTCCCTGAACTTCCACTTCTTTTAGTTTGATGTCCGACCTCTCAGTGAGGTGCCTTATCATTCATTCTAATCCTTTTCTTAATTAGTGACCAGTTTTTGCTGTTAACTGACTTCCTTTTCCTTCATTATAATTGATTTGTTTTTTGAAGATTCTGTCCTTTGAATTTCTTCTTTTTTCCTTAAACAGCACCCAAACAGGAATGAGATCTGACATGAGCCAAAAGATGACCAGCCTCAAACTCCAACCAATTTCACTTTCATTATTTATTTCCAGGGCGGCAGGGTGGCACAGTGGTAGTGCTGCTGCCTCACAGTTAGGAGACCTGCAGGTTCACTTCCCGGGTCCTCCCTGTGTGGAGTTTGCATGTTCTCCCTGTGTCTTCGTGGGTTTCCTCCCACAGTGCAAAGACATTCAGGTTACGTGCATTGGCGATTCTAAATTGTCCCTGGTGTGTGCTTGGTGTATGGGTGTGTGTGTATGTGTGTGCCCTGTGGTGGGCTGGCGCCCTGCCCGGGGTTTGTTTCCTGCCTTGCGCGCTGGGATCGGCTCCAGCAGACCCCTGTGACCCTGTAGTTAGGATATAGCAGGTTGGATGATGGATGGATGGATATTTATTTCCACGGCTTGTTGCTGCTCTCATTCTGCCACAGCCATTTCCAAAACTGTTGATTTTCTTTTTTTCTAAGATCCCCGTCCAAATATTTTGTGGACCTCAACATCAACATTAGTAACACCTTTACCTTTCTTTATTTTCAGAGATTTGATTTTGATTTTATATATACTTTGCAAATTAAAGGGAAATGGTCTTTTCACATGACCTTTGGGTTCGCGGTTTCAGCCACTGTACAGCAGAGCAATTTTCAGGCCTTGCTGAGTAGGATCCCTTCTGCCAGTTATCTGTGTCGACTCTTATACCAGCGATCCATATTGTATGATGGATGCAGGTCTTGAGTTGGCAGGTTAGGTAACTCATTATTGTTTTGCTGATAATTCAAGGCAAAAGAATTAATTGGCAGCAAAAACTGGTCACTAACTAAGGAAAGGATTAGAATGGAAACCTGCAGATTGAGTATCGCTTCAGGACCGGAGATGGAGACCCCTGCTCTAGTTCAGTCTTTGGGTTCCCGGTGTTCTGTGGGTCTCAGTTTCAAGCTCTGACCCTGAACTTTCTGCTCTGAATGATTAACTCATTTCAGTTTTTTGGAATTTCTCATTTTATGTGTTCATGTTAGGCGCAACCCTTTAGTCTGCTTTATATTCATGAACTTTATTCTGTTTCTGGCCACATTTCCCAGACCAGGCGCTGTCACAACTGGAGCTCTGGACATTGTGCCATATGAATGCCAAACAGGATATTTTAAACAAACAAATAACAACACATTTTTCCACTACTGATATTTTTAAGCAGGTCGGTAGTTCCAGAAGATCATCCTCAAAACGAGTTATGGTCATCTCCCAGAAATTCAGACAGTGTTTTACCAACGGCTTTTAAAAAGCCATCATCCAAGAAGCAAAGCATGCTTGTACAAAAAGAGTCATAAAAGTAATTGCTTAAATGTGGCTGGGAAGCAGTTTCTCAGACAGAACTAGAGGCCTCAGTCGATTAAGCTGGCATCATTTTTGCTGGAATAAACAAAAAGTTTAGATCCCATGTGGGCACTCGAAGGCTGGAGTGGTTGCAGCTCTCTTGATTGAACAGTATATACTGCATATCTGAGCAATAGGTTTCTAAATACGACTTCTGTAATTCTGCGTGACAGACACAGACTCCGATATGGGACACACCGCATGCATGTGTAGAACCACAAATCAGGTGGACTGTGATTGTTTGCTTTCAAGGAAATGCAGCTCTACAATGGGCAGGGCTGTATATGCCCATGGGATTTCTCCAACCAGTCCTAGAAGACGACCCTCAAACCCCTGCTAACATTTGCAACGCTGCATTCGTCAAGCAGAAAGACATTCCCATAGCAGGGGATTTGGACTTGTGTGTGGTCATGCAAACACACACATGACGCCTCTGTCCAGACAACTCTGCTGAACTTCAGACAGGTCAGCTTTGTTCTGGGCCCTCAACTCCCTCACGTTCCCTCCCTACTTTGCGGATTACTAATTTATACTCGGCAGTTATGAGGCAACTGTGTTAAGAATTAAACCTCTGTTCTCGGTCAAGTGTGCAGCCCGGCCTTGCCTCTCAGACTCCTACACAAATTCCAAGCAAGCCTTTGTACAGGCGATGGAGGATCGCAGGAATCATCAGGTAGAGGGGTCCTTTCATTGGATTGGCTGGCCCAGCACTGACTCAGCTGTGAAATGGCCAATAGGGGGAGGCAGCTTAATGGCCGAGGTCTTCAGGACCTCTCTGAACAAATCTGAATCCTATTATGTGATATCATCTACTGTTAAATTCTACTCTGTACTTGTAATATTTCCCCTTCTTCTTTCAGCTACTCCCGTTAGGTGTTGCCACAGCGGATAATCTTCTTCCATATCTTCCTGTCCTCTGCATCTTGCTCTGTCACACCCATCACCTGCATGTCCTCTCTCTCTACATCCATAAACCTTCTCTTAGGCCTTCCTCTTTTCCTCTTGCCTGGAAGCTCTATCGTTAACATCCTTCTACCAATATACCCAGCATCTCTCCTCTGCACATGTCCAAACCAATGCAATCTCGCCTCTCTGACTTTGTCTCCCAACCGTCCCACTTGAGCTGACCCTCTAATGTCCTCATTTCTAATCCTGTCCATCCTAGTCACACCCAGTGCAAATCTTAGCATCTTTAACTCTGCCACCTCCAGCTCTGTCTCTTGCTTTCTGGTCAGTGCCACCGTCTCCAACCCATATAGCATAGCTGGTCTCACTACCGTCCTGTAGACCTTCACTTTCACTCTTGCTGATACCCGTCTGTCACAAATTACTTCTGACACTCTTCTCCACCCATTCCACCCTGCCTGCACTCTCTTCTTCATTTCTCTTCCACAATCCCCATTACTCTGTACTGTTGATCCCAAGCTGCGGTGGGTTGGCACCCTGCCCGGGATTGGTTCCTGCCTTCTGCCCTGTGTTGGCTGGGATTGGCTCCAGCAGACCCCCGTGACCCTGTGTTTGGATTCAGCGGGTTGGAAAATGGATGGATGAATGGATGTTGATCCCAAGTATTTAAACTTATCCACCTTCACCAGCTCTACTCCCTTCATCCTCACCATTCCACTGACCTCCCTCTCATTTACACACATGTATTCTGTCTTGTTCCTAGTGACCTTCATTCCTCTCCTCTCTAGAGCATATCTCCACCTCTCCAGGGTTTCCTCAACCTGCTCCCTACTATTGCTACAGATCACAATGTCATCAGCAAACATCATAGTCCACGGGGACTCCTGTCTAATCTTGTCTGTCAACCTGTCCATCACCGTTGCAAATAAGAAAGGGCTCTGAGCTGATCCTTGATGTAATCCCACCTGCACCTTGAATGCATCTGTCACTCCTACCGCAGACCTCACCACAGTCACACTTCCCTCGTACATATCCTGTACAACACTTACATACTTCTCTGCTACTCCCAACTTCTTCATACAATACCACAGCTCCTCTCGAGGCACCCTGTCATATGCTTTCTGCAGGTCCACAAAGACAATGCAACTCCTTCTGGCCTTCTCTATACTTCTCCATCAAACAGTGTAAATACAAATAGTGTAATATTTCTATTGCACTATTATATTCTAATGAGGATTACTTGTGTTGTCTCCTGTGTATTGTATTGTATTTAACCCCCTTTTTTTGACACCCGCTGCACGCCCAACCTACCTGGAAGGGGGTCTCTCTTTCCCAATGTTTCTTCCATTTTCTTTTGGGAGTTTTTCTTTGTCTTCATAAAGAGTCAAGGCTGGGGGGCTGTGAAGAGGCAGGGCCTGTTAAAGCCCATTGTGGCACTTCTTGTGTGATTTTGGGCTACACAAAAATAAATTCTATTGTATTGTGCAGCTTCTCGGCTACTTCTGACAGGGGGTTTGCACTGCAGCACTCAAAAGTGGCAAAGTAACATTCTAAAACTGTTTAATAAAGGAAAAAGTAAATCTATAAACAGTCCTATAACTCCCTAAAACTGAGCCCTGCGAGACGGCCTGCGGTTTGCACATTCCCCTTCTGTCTTTCTTCTTTTCTTCTCCAGGCACAGCGTGTTCTCCACATCCCATTATTCAGCTTGTTAATGGACAGACAGGGAAGCTGAGTGACCAGTGAGCCCACAGTGTCGGAGATTTAGACGGCTCAGAAGGACACACAGTGATAAACAAACACCGGCTTCAGTGATTCTGAATGCGAAGGAGAAATGAGAAATGAGTACGGATATGGAAGAAAAAACATTAAGGGTCACCCAGTCTGGTATAATAAAGCTTTGTAAGCACGAAAATGGGAATTACCTGAGAAAACAAGAAAGAAGAAAAACATATCCTTGACACGTCCTTTATTATGTGCACTATTTATTTTTTAGTTACAATATTTTTTCTTTTAAATCGTATACAGCAACGCGATTTGCAGGTTATTTCATCCATGTCCATTGTGTTATAATAATACAAAATAACTATGAATAAGAAAATATTTTCATTTAAAACTCTAGAAAAGATTTGTATTCACATTCCAAATTACGACATTATTAAAAACACGTCTCCTTGAACTTTGCAAGACACACATTTATATTTGTGAAAGAGTAAGGAGGTCTTTTTAAGAATTACCCATAATTGATTTTTCCCAGCTCAAATAAAAACGCCCTACGTTTAACCAAATTAACACAAACAAACAGGACTTCTTTAATATTCTTGGGGTAATCTCTGAATTCAATGGCATTTATGGATACTGCAAGTTAAATCTTAACAGAAGGCTGCTGTGTGCACTTAAAGGCTAATGCACTAGAATATAAATGTATTTATTTATTTCTACTAAAGCCTTCCTTATTTTAAGATCTCAAACTCAAATAAAGGGTAAACCACAGCCTTTTGAGAAACTACATACAACTGCACTGTAGGAAGAGTAAAAAGAAGAATTAAAAAAAAATGTGTAAAATACTGTAATAGGAAAGGACTCTGTGCACCCGGAGTAACAAGTGGCATTTTTACATTTAAATATTTACTAGCTGGGCTGCCTGACAAAGATGGGTTGAAATCTAAGTAATCAACGTAGACCCCAGTGTTAACAATTGCAGGGTACCATCCATTTTAATGTATTTTGTATCCATGTAATAATAAATGCATTGAATTGATCATTCCAACAGATGGTGCATCACAAAGATTTGTAGTAATAAAATGCATTACTACATACTGTATGTTAGTAATACACCAAATATAAGAATAACAAATGCAATGCATATATCTCTGTTATAACCCTGTTTGGTATAGGATTGTAGAAATGGTGTTGTTAATAATAATAATAATAATAATACATTTTATTTCTCATGCTCAAAGTAATGCACCATCTGCTGGAATGGAAAATGCATTACATTTTATCACTCAAATGTTTGTAAGGTGCCATCTCTTAAAATGACAAATGCAGAGCATGTGTATCTGTTATGTGCCATTTGGTATGAGATTTGCAAAAGCAGTGTTAATACTTGTGATGTGCCATCTCTTGGAATGACAAATACAATACATTTTATCACCACAAATGTTTCTAAAGTACCATCTGTTGGAATGGAAAATGCAGTGTATTTTATTGCTACAAATGTTTCTAAGGTGCCATTTCTTAAAATGATAAATGCAGCGAATATGTGTCTGTTATATGCCATTGGGTATGAGATTTGTAAAAGCAGTGTTAATACTTGTAATGTGCCGTCTCTTGGAATGACAAATACAATACATTTTATCACTACACATGTTTCTAAAGTGCCATCTGTTGGAATGGAAAATGCAATGCATTTTATCACTGAAAATGTCTGTAAAGCGCCATCTGCTGGAATGACAAATGTACTGGATATGTCTCTGTCATATGAAATCTGGTATGACATTTGTAAAAACAGTGTTAATGTTTGCAATGTTCCAGAATAAAATGTGAAAACCTGAAGCTGTCCATGAGAAACCTGCACCTTGGAAGTGGATCTGTTTCCCAGCAAGACAACAACCGCAGCATAAAGCCAAAGCTACACAGGAATGGCTTAAAAACAACAATGGGAATGTCCAGATCTCAATCCACCTGAAAATGTATGGATTGATTTGTAAAAGTCTGTTCACTCACAAACAAAATACAATCTGACAGAGCTTGAGCAGCTCTGTAAAGAAGAATGGGGAGAAATGTCAGCTTGCGGAGGTGCAAGGCTCAAACAGCCAAAGAGAGACCGGTGTGTACAGACTCAATGGCCGTCATGGCTGCCAAAGATGCATCCACTAAATATTGACTTGAGGGGGTGAAAACTTATGCAACCATTTTGTGTTTTAATGTTTGTAATTCATTTAAACCACTATTCATAAATCTGTTTTAGAGTTGACATTAAAGAGTCTTTTTTTGTTGATCAAGTTTTCGAAACAATGAAATTAAATTTATAAGAATAAAATGTGAAAACTTCCAAGGGGTTTTTATAGGCACTATATAATCATTTGTTTTTTATATTAGGATTATCATTTGTGCCATATCTGTTGGAGATCAGGCAATGCCTCCATGATTGATATAATTTCTCTAATTATATAGAAAACGTTGGCATTATTCTGTATAGTCCATTAATTAAAGGACAGATATTGTTTGGTTTCCATTTATGTTTAATCAATGTCTACATTGTTCTATGTGTGATTTAACACAGGTGTGTTCTGTATTTAGTAATTAATATAATCTAATGTTCACAGCACTTGATAAAGAGTGCTATACAAAACATAAGTTCTGTTGTATAACTGCCAATATGCACTGTATATATTCTGTAAGTCTAATGTGCATTTGCTATAGAGGCTTCAGCAGGTAATGTGTGCCTACCCAGAATTCAGCTGAAAGGTATATCAAAACCCAAACTCTCCATGAGTTGTAAGTCCCATTGAAGCTACTTAATAAATTAAATGAGCACCACTGTGAACCTGGGGAGCAGTGGCCCAGTTGGCCATTTCCCCTCTAAACATTTTTAGAATTGTTCATTTCTCTCGCTGTATAGTTGCCTGACTTGACACCATTTTTCTAAGGATTCTTCATTTAAGAGTGTAAAGTTCTGTGGAGGTACCTTCTTTGACCTAATGTTTTTTTTGGTTTTTTATGTTTCAGTCTGTGAAAGTGGCTGTGTATTTCTTCATTCACTTTGCAGATATGGTCTCTGAAATTGGACACCAAAGCAATAAGTGAAAAATACAGTGACAACTTTTAAAAAGATAGTTGGAGAACTTAGTTAGCCAAACGAGCTTAATGGGCTTAATGATCTCCCCTCGTTCGTCTGACTTCTTACACGTTGTAATGTCCCAGCAACATAAAAGAAAAAAAGAATGCACAAAGACCTGCAATAGCAAAAGATTTCACTCCAGCATTAAGAAGCAAACTAACAAGGCAGAAATAGCTCCAAGCAAAGTGACCTAAGGACCCCTGAGCATGATCAAAAACAGACATCTGGGAGAAAAAGAGACAGGCAGAGGCTTCAAGTATGAAAGGCGATGATGGCGAACAAATTGCAAATAAAAAAGTATGGCTAAAAAGGTGAAAAATCTTTGAAGCCTTGCTGAAAGCCTTATAGTTGATATAAATGCAGAATTGAGGGGTTTAGAATTAAAGAATGGGAGCACATCCATTTCAAAGGATTTAGCGGGCTTTGGAACTAAGCTCTTCACCTTCCATTCCATCTTCTATATTCGCTTATCCAGAACTGGGTCACCGGGAAGCTGGAACCTATCCCAACAACCACTGGGTGCAACTCACGAACAATCCCTGGATGAGGTGCCACACACATCGGGGGGAAATTTAGCATTGCCAGTCCCCGTAACCTGTGTGTCTTAGGTGTAAGAAATGGAACTTGAGAACCCAGAGGAAAGATTTGCTCATTTACAAAACAATTGGTTACATTTCTTTTTTGGTTTTCCAATTGGAGCACAGTCAGCTCAAGTGATTTGCTCAGGGTCACACAGTGGTGTCAGTAGTGGGACCTGAACCCACAACCTAAGGGTTTGAACTCTAAAGCCTTAAGAACTGCACCACATTACCCAAACCCATAAAAACAATGGATGAAGATGGAACTCCACTCCAAGGAGAGTGAATGTTAGCTGGAAGAGCTCACATACAGTACACCTGTAATTTACAATGTATTTAAGAAACCAATCAGCGGCTGTACTTTCTCTGTACTGTATGGTCAATGCATAAAATACACACCATCCTTCCAACCTGACAATGTCTCAATGGATTTATCTTTGACAATCTGGTGCAGATAATAGGATCCCACCTCACCCACTCAACTACTCTACTGGAAAAGGTAAGACAGTGCAGTATATGCATTTATTTCTAGTAGGATTGACTTCTGCAATGCGGTGTTCACTGGATGTTCAAATTGTTCTTTATACAGCCTCCAGTTAATCCAAAATGCAGCTGCAAGAATTATTACAAGAACAAGAAAATACGAACACATAACTCCAGTTCTTGAATCCTTACACTGGCTCCCAGTTAAGTGTAGGGCAGATTTCAAAATCCTCCTTTTAACATATAAAGCATTAAATGGCCAAGGTCCGGCTTACTTGTCTGAAATTATCATGACTTACAAACCAGAGCGCACATTAAGATCTCAAGATGCCGGTCTGCTTATGGTTCCAAGGATTAATAAAATAACAATGAGAGGTCGAGCTTTTAGTTACAGGGCCCCTAAACTGTGGAATGGTCTGCCTGCTACTATAAGGGATGCCCCTTCGGTCTCAGCTTTTAAATCCCGGCTGAAGACTCACTACTTCAGTTTAGAACACCCTGACTAGAGCTGCTGATTAACTGTACAGACTGCATCTCTGTTGTTAGTCATTAGCACTAAAACATAAGTAACATGATAGTTAGAATTGGCTACTAACCCTCACCTATTCTGTTTCTCTTCTTGGTACTCAAATGTGGCACTTGGTGCCACGGCCCACCTGCCAAGTTGTTTTGCCTGCTTAAGGTAAAGCCATCCCTGATGGAGGATCGCAGGAATTGTGGGAAAGAGGGGTCCTTTCATCGGATTGGCTGGCCCAGCACTGTTTCAGCCATGAAATGGCCCAATGGGGGAGGCAGCTTGATGGATGAGGTCTCCAGGAGTCTAAAATTACCCAAATCTTATTATGTGATATCATCTACTGTTAAATTCTGCTCCATACTTTCTAAAATTTTTATTTTATACTGTATTGAGGATTTGTTCTGTTCTGTGTATTGTATTGTATTGACCCCCTTCTTTTGACACCCACTGCATGCCCAACCTAAATGGAGAGGGGTCTCACTTTGAACTGCCTTTCCCAAGGTTTCTTCCATTTTTCCCTACAAGGTTTTTTTTTGGGAGTTTCTCCTTGTCTTCTTAGAGAGTCAAGGCTGGGGGGCTGTCAAGAGGCAGGGCCTGTTAAAGCCCATTGTGGCACTTCTTGTGTGATTTTGGGCTATACAAAAATAAAATGTATTGTATTGTATTGTATATTCTGTCTATTGTATGTAATGACTGAGGAGGCCAGGATCCTAACAACCTGCATGAGCCCTTCCAGGATGGGAAATCGACAGTCTCACCTGAATCCCCAATTGGGACGCATGCTAGATACAGTATATTGATAGGGGTCTGGCTAAGGTACAATATAAAAATAAATAGCATGAGTGGACTGAGGAGGGAGGAAAACAGCCCAAAATTGCAGATTGCCATTAGAAGACTCCTTTGATCCGGGAATGAGAAAAACAAAGAATGGAAGAAGGAAAGAGTATGTAGATGAGAAAAAACATTAGAGGAGAAGAAAATGCATAAAGCATGTCGCAGAATGGAAGATAAGTTAAATAAATTAATAATGTCATTTCAAGAGAAAAAAAAGGTTTTCTAGGAAAACAGGCTGGTGTCGATAGGAATGCTAAGTATTTAGAGCAGGGGTCCACAACTCCGGTCCTGGAGGGCCACAATGACTGCAGGTTTTCATTCTAACCCTTTTCTTAATTAGTGCCCTGTTTTTGCTGCTAATAAACTTCTTTTGAATTAATTTAAAATTAATTGACTTCCCTTTTAATATTTGTCCACCTGAATTTCTTCATCGTTCCTCTGAATTGCTTCACTTCTTTCCTTAAACGGCACCCAAACAGAAATGAAATGTGACGTGAGTGAGCCAACAGAAAGGCCAACTAATTCAGGGCCTCAAACTCCAACCAATTTCACTCCAATGACTTCCTTAATTAGGCGCTGATTCTTCTTGTTAATTAAACCTGTTTTTTAATTTCATGGCTTGTTGCTGCTCTCATTGTGTAATAGCAGACATTTCTGAAATTGTTGAAATTTTCTCTTTTCTAAGAGCTCTGGTCAAATGTTTTGGGGACCTGAGCAGGTTGACATTCTTCATCGTCCTTTATTTTCAGATATTGTTTGATGGACACAGTTTGCTGGTCATGTTTTGTATCTCATGATTGTTTGGCTACTAATTAAGGAAAAAGAAACAATTAAGGGGTCAAATCAAGTTCAAGAGCAAGTCAATTACAATTAATTCAAAAGAAGTTGATTAGCATCAAAAACAGGTCACTAATTAAGAAAAGGGCTAGAATGAAAACCTGCAGCCACTGTGGTCCTCCAGGACCAGAGTTGGGACCCCTGATTTAGAGGGCAAGAGCATGCCCAAGACCCCCTCCCTATTGTAAATGAATGGGTGAGGTAATGAAAATGCTGGAGGTGCAGATGGCTACCCACGGTACGGTCCAGTTCAAGTCAGGATGATGAAGAGGAGACTCAGCTCCCTGTTCTCCTTGCTGTAAGGCGGCAGCCCTACTACTGCGTTACCAGACCACCCCTTTCTTGAGCCCATTTAGTCCATCTCAGAGTTGTGAATACTGAAACCTGTAAGTAGGAACAAGGTAGGAGCCTCACCTGAACAGGACAGCAGTCTTCTGCAGGACATTGTCAAGCACACACTCCACACTCACAAAGCGAGCAATCAAATTGGCATGTTTTAGAAGGTAAAATGGGAAAGAAGCCACACAGATGCGTTTGCTCAAGTTGCCCAGGATTCTAAGTTTCTGATAATGTTTGAGTGAAATTAAAGCAAGTGTACAAAATTTACATGGCAAGGAGTATGCTGACTAAAGGCAATTTTTCTTAAAACAAATTATCATCTTCAATTAATACAAAATAATGATAAAACATATCACACACTCAGATAAAGGGACTTACAAATTAATTACCCAGAGTGCAGAGCATAATTTACTTTATATGAAAAAATTAATATAGAAAAAATGAATAATTATCAGGTATTGTATAATGATATGGATTCCACAAGTTGTTTGATTAAATGAATAATGTAATTACCCCCCTGAGAAAAAATGAATTATTTCACTTTGAATTTGTTACGGTTTTATTTTTTATTTAATCTTTATCACTACCAGGCACACGTCAAATGATCCAAACATGTTAGCCCTGCTCAAAAACACAATATGCACGCTAAACCACTTCTGATACAACAACAATTCCTGCATTAATGCAATTGCATTAAGAGGTTCACGTGATCATTTACTGGACATTGCAAGAGTTAATGCATTAAAATATCTATATCTATATTTTTCAGCGTATTCCTGTTTTCTCAAGAGGAAAAGTGCATAGAGCATTTACAGAAGCTAAGACCCGGAACTGAGGAGAAAGCACAACCGACTTCAACAATTTTATTAGTGTGTTAGGATTGTTTCTTTTTTATATACTTTATTTTATAGGTCTTTCTATATTGATTCTGATAATCTGGCACTCATTATATGTGTTATTTTTTATTCACTATGTCTGATTCTGCCATCTCCTCAATTTTGAAGGTTAATAATTTGTTGGACTGTTTCGCTACCATTTTGGTTTTCACGCTCGTCACTATGTTGGAACTCCCTTTTTGTTAGGGCTTGTTGTTAGGGGCATGTCCTCTGAAATTGTGATACAACATGAGGGGTTAAAAGGTCCTCTAAGAAATCACTTCCTCACATGAGTCACAAATTCAAAACTCTTTTCAAACCACACCTTCAAGCGCCATGCTAAACGATATTTGGCAACGATTTCTTTGCTCTTGTTTTTTGACTATGATTTTTGTTTCTTGCTTTAGCTTTTGATGCTCATTCTTTTTAGATATCCAGGTCTTAAATCACTTTGGCCTTTTGTCTCATCTCATAAAACCCAGAGAATATGGTGTGTCCACAAGTGTGGCCATATTTTAATTAAGAAACTGAGCAAATTGTAAATTTTAGCAGTAAATTGTCTATCAGAACATAAGAAATTTTGTAAATGAGATGACACAACGCAGCATGTCATATCCATTTGGGTAGGTAGAAGATGTTTGATCCGAGTATTATATTTAGCTGCTTCTCAAAAGACAACAGAGTTTCCACTTCACATTATGTATAGTAACCAAAGCCCACAAGTCAAACAGTAAAGGTAACAATATTTATTGATTTTGTTTTTGCTATAATAGAGGCTTAAAGTTTTCATTTGCTTGTCCCTTTAGTACTTGTACAAGCAGGGACTCTGCTGACAGAGGGAAGGGGCAGCATCTTAAGAAAAGCTAAACTTGAGGTGTATAAATGGGATGAAGCCAACAACCAGCAACCCAAATGTATGTGAATGCAAGATTTATGCATCTGGTGCAGTTTAACAAAGAGATTAAGAGAATAAAAAATGTGTAATAAAACTTTAAGGTCAGAATTTAAAAAGTCAAATGAGTCATAAATGGAGCTAAACTCAGATGGGAGAAAAGGAAATAACTTGAGAGGATAGGCTGGTGACTGACAGTTAGCACTATAAGAAAAAATGGTGTGTTAAAATAGACATCAGCGTGCAACCTTAGCTTCAGGGTTGACCTTGGTATACCATCACTGCTGGCATCTTGAGCATTTCATTTGGATGAAAACATACAACATTGCTAAGGTGACCTTTCACGTATGTTGTACACTAAATTACAATTTTAAAATGAACTTCAGAAACATATACATTTGTAAATTTCACATATTCATTTTATCGGTTGTTGGACTTTAAATTAAGTACAACAAAATAAAATCATCTCTGATCTTCTTAACTTAACTTGCTTTGAATTATATTATCATTAAATTATATTACCATCATTATGAGGTTGTAAAAAAATGAAATTAAAAAAGTGAAATAATATCTGGCTAATATAGTGCCTTTCATATCTATCTATCTATCTATCTATCTATCTATCTATCTATCTATCTATCTATCTATCTATCTATCTATCTATCTATCTATCTATCTATCTATCTATCTATCTATCTATCTATCTATCTATCTATCTATCTATCTGATAAGTACTGATTCATCTGATGTATCTATCATTCTTCTTCTTCTCCTTTTGGCTGCTCCCGTTAGGGGTTGCCACAGCGGATCATTTTCTTCCATATCTTCCTGTCCTCTCCATCTTGCTTTGTCACACCCATCTCCTGCATGTCTTCTTTCACCACATCCATAAACCTTCTCTTAGGCCTTCCTCTTTTCCTTTTCCCTGGCAGCTCTATCCTTAGCATCCTTTTCCCAATATACCCAGCAACTCTCCTCTGCACATGTCCAAACCAACGCAATCTCACCTCTATGGCTTTAAACACTCATTATCATGGACTTGTCACTATCTAAGTTATCTATCTGGGTTCTACACATCGATATATAGGTTATATAACGCAATATATGAAGTATAAGTTAAGGGAGGTTATGCTTAAGGTATATTATACTGTACACTAACACGGGTTGTAAACGCCATTCTAATATCCTCTGATGAAGGAAACTCCACTGTAATTATGTTGTTGGACTTAAGTGCAGCGTTTGACACCATCGACCATTCTATTTTACTGCACAGGCTAGAAAATGATGTTGGGCTTACAGGCACCGTGCTCGCTTGGTTTAGTTCTTACTTATCAAATCGATTCCAATATGTACAGAAATGTGCTGACATTACTCCATCATTATACACAGAAGTTCAATATGGTGTCCCGCAGGGCTCAGTACTGGGACCTTTACTGTTTTCACTTTACATGCTTCCACTGGGATCTCTCATTAGGAAACATAATGTTAATTTTCACTCATATGCAGATGACACCCAGTTATACCTTTCATTTAAATCAAATGAAGTTTCTCCAATGTTGTCTTTAATTAGTTGTGTTAGCGAATTAAATGAGTGGATGAATGAGAACTACAGATAAAATACAGATAAAACAGAGATGTTAATTGTTGGAGGGAATGACGCTGATCACAACAATGTTTTGTCATCATTTAACTCAGTTGGAATCCCAGTCAATTTTACTGAATCAGCCCGCAATCTAAGAGTTACCTTTGACTCTAGCATGTCATTTAAAGCGCATATTACAAAGTTGTCCAAAACATGTTTCTTCCATCTTAAAAATGTTAGGAAATTAAGGCCCTTTTTAAAAAAACAGGATTCTGAGAAACTAATTCATGCATTTATCTCTAGTAGGATTGACTACTGCAAAGCGGTGTTCACTGGATGTTCAAACTGTTGTTTATACAGCCTCCAGTTAATCCAAAATGCGGCTGCGAGAATTATTACAAGAACAAGAAAATACGAACACATAACTCCAGTTCTTAAATCCTTACACTGGCTCCCGGTAAAGTTTAGGGCAGATTTCAAAATCCTTCTTTTTACATATAAAGCATTAAATGGTTGAGGTCTGGCTTAATTGTCTGAACTTATCATGACTTACAAACCAGAGCGCACATTAAGATCTCAAGATGCTGGTCTGCTTATGATTCCAAGGATTAATAAAATAACAATGAGAGGTCGAGCTTTTAGTTACAGGGCCCCTAAACTGTGGAATGGTCCGCCTGCTACTATAAGAGATGCCCCTTCGGTCTCAGCTTTTAAATCCCGGCTGAAGACTCACTACTTCAGTTTAGCATATCCTGACTAGAGCTGCTGATTTACTGTACAGACTGCATCTCTGTTGTTAGTCATTAGCACTTAAACATAAGTAACATGACAGTTATAATTGTATAATAACCCTCACTTATTCTGTTTTTCTTCTCGGTACTCAAATGTGGCACTTGGTGCCACGGCCCCACCTGCCAAGTTGTTTTGCCTGCCTAAGGAAAAGTCATCCCAGATGGAGGATCACAGGAATCGTGGGAAAGAGGGGTCCTTTCATCAGATTGGCTGGCCCAGCACTGTTTCAGCTGTGGAATGGCCAAATGGGGGAGGCAGCTTGAAGGATGAGGTCTCCAGGACTCTACACAAATCCAAATCTTATTATGGGATATATCATCTACTGTTAAATTCTGCTCTGTACTTCTAAAATTTATATTTTTTATTTCTTACTATATTGAGGAATTGTTCTGTGTACTGTACTGTATTGTATTGTATTGACCCCCTTCTTTTGACACCCACTGCACGCCCAACCTACCTGAAAAGGTGTCTCTCTTTGAACTGCCTTTCCCAAGGTTTCTTCCATTTTTTCCCTACAAGGTTTTTTTTGGGAGTTTTTCCTTGTCTTCTTAGAGAGTCAAGGCTGGGGGGCTGTCAAGAGGCAGGGCCTGTTAAAGCCCATTGCGGCACTTCCTGTGTGATTTTGGGCTATACAAAAATAAACTGTATTGTATTGTATTGTATTGTATTGTATTGTATTGTATTGTATTGTATTGTATTGTATTGTACACTGGTGAGGTTTTGTTGTCCATGTTACAAAAAGATAAAAAACAGCAGACAAAGTCTAGAGAAGAGCGATGAGGCTGAATCGGGACAGAGAAATATGAGCTATGAGGAGTGAGTTAAATTGAACCTTTACAGATTAGGAGAGCAGAAATTAAGAACGTATGATTGAAATGTTTAAGATTATGAAGAAAACTGGTGCGGCAGATTCCAGCTCTTTTTGTTTTAAACACGTTCTTCAGGTAGAACATTGGGACAAGGTTACAAGGAAGCTTGTTACAGTCAGATTTCATGTAAACTTTAGAAAGTTTGACTTTTTACAGAGAACTATAGACAAAAGGAATAAGTGTGATGGAGAGTAGGGTTTAAATTTCTTAAATTTCCCTTGGGATTAATAAAGTATCTGTCTATCTTTCTTTAGTGATATTTCAAAATTATATTATTTTATTTTATTTCTTTTGGACAATCTAGGGAAATAGGATGGATGAGCTGATTGGGCAGAATAGCCTATTCTCATCGTAATTGTTCTAATCTATCTATCTGTCTATCCCTCAATAAAACCTCAGAACCAAATCTAAGTGTCAGTGCCCCATAAGTGAACTGCACAGGGACTCCAGTGCAAGACAGAGAGATTGTTTGCTAGGGAGAAGTCTGAAGTGATTGACAGAAGATGTAATACAGTAGATAATCTCAGGGGGTGTCTGACTCTTTACCTAATAGTCAGGTATTACATAATAGGCTGGTGGTAGCACGTGGAAGTTGACGTTAGGGGGCGGACTTGAATTGTCTTTGAAGAAAGCTTAGGAACTGCCAATGGCACCAAATACAAGGTGTCCCAAAAGTCACTATACTCTATTAATAAATTCCTAAAAATTATATAAGAAACTGAGTTTATTAATATTTCTAGCATCAACAAAGGAGTCGTTGCAGTTTTACTTGCTAGGCTTGCCATTACGTTCCAACGCCTTAAAGACTAGTTGTGTACCTCCACATGAGCGCCTCCATTTTCGAAAACTTTCAGCCACCTTCGGACGCAAGCCTCTCTTCCCCGACTTTATTAAAGAAGGATAATTAAAAATAAAACACATACTGGTGAAAATGGACCAATTGCAAAACCTACATGCAAAATTAGGCTCCTGTACACTAAACTGCAACAACTCCTTTGTTGATGCTAGAAATATTAATAAAATTCAGTTTCTTATGTAATTTTTAGGAATTTATTAAAATTGTATATTGACTTTTGGGACACCCTGCATTTAAGTGCTCCTTAGAATGTAGTGATGTAGGGATATTTGAGGGGGAGAAAGAGAGGTTAATTCTAGCTTTCATTAGCCAATGAAGGCCCACCCTTGAACTCAGAAAAGAGCCCATGAACACATTTCTTACTGTGTCAGACCAGATGGACAAGCAAGCGTAAAAATTAGAAAAAGAGTCAGAGCAAAGGATTATTTTCTAAAGGAAGAGGGTCTTCTCAAAGAACAAAAGGGAGAAAGAGGGAGATAAAGGAGGTGAGAAGGCAGTGTTACATGTCAGGATCCTGAAGTTCAGATGCAGACACCCACACTCACTCAGATCAAATTGAAATCGCCAGTTAATCTAACATGCTCATCTCTGTGAACGTGGGAGGAAACATAAGGTAGCTGGAGGGAAAATTACACAGACCGAGCAACAGATGTAAATCCTGGATTCCTGGCCTGGTATAGGGTGGGGTGTGGTAAGCAGCTTGCAATGTGTGGTGTCACAGAGGTCCTAGTGACACGGTGAAGTTGTTACTGAAGAAGTTAACAATCCTTTTCAAGGACATACCAGTGGTCTGGGGAAAGATGGCTGAATCCATTTCTCCATCACTTGAACCCCCAGTGTTGTTACAATATACAGAGCGTATATACTGTGGCGGACGACTGGGGATCCTGCCTAGCCGCGATGCCTGGAAAGAGGAAGGACCAGGAGAGGGACAATACCTCTTCCGGGCCACAAGAGGGCAGCCATCCTGGTCTGCATCAGGGCCACGGGATCAGAGCTTAGAAGCTCAACCCTATTGGAGTCCGTGGCCACCGCCAGGGGCCGCCCGGAGGATGATTACAGAGCCCTAGACTGCAGCACTTCTGCCACACCCGGAAGTGCTGCCAGAAGAGAATCCAGGCACACCCGGAGTGCTTCCGGGTGCTCACGCAACACTTCCGCCACACCAGGAAGTGCTGCCGGAAAATCATTACAGGCCACCTGGAGCACATCCAGGGCATTATAAAAGGGGGCGCCTCACTCCAGTTGGAGAGCCGGAGTCAGGAGGAAGAAGGCGGAGGTGGTGAGGAGAGGAGTAGAGGAGCCAAAGAGTTGAGAAGAGTTGACAGGAAAGAAGGGGAGGTGAGCAATTGTGGCTGTTAATGCATTGCGTGCTGGTGTAAAGGCAAGAGAAGGAAATAAACGTGTGTGTTTTTGGACATTTGGTGTCTGAACTTCCACAATAAATATATACATAGGGAATGCATAGAATAAAAGTTACTGTTAATTACTGAGTCTGCGACCTAAGAGGGCAGATACATCCTGGGGAAGAAATTTTACATTGCAAAAAGAAGCCATCTTGTGGACTGGACAGTTACTCTTATTGAGGTTTTTACTTTGGACTCCATGTATTTCTTCTTATTAAACTGGTCATCCCAGCAGGAACTCCAAGCCTTTAATTGTGCAAGTTTCAATATTTTTTACCATATAAACTGTATATATATATACTGTATATATATATATATATATATATATATATATATATATATATATATATATTGTCACACATATGCACATGGGGGGCAGCAGGGAGGGTCTAGCTACTGCTGACACACAGGTACAGGGGGTAAATCAAGTTTGCTAATGTCTCTTCTTCACTCCCTAAGGGAGCAGTAAGATCTAGTCTCCTCCCTCCTCTGACTCCAAGCCACACCCTCTGATGACCTCTGTCTTTCCAGACATCCCGCCTCTTCACCCTCCACAGCAATAAGCGCCAACACCCTTGCTCTGCAGTCAGACCAATTTTGGTGTCAGTCTCTTAAGTGTTTTTCGAAAAACCTCACAATATACAGGGAGGATCTCCAAAACATTTTCATTGTGTTCTGTCTCTTTTACTATATATATATATATATATATATATATATATATATATATATATATATATATATATATATATACTGTTTATGCATGTAAAATGTATTATAAATATTTATTTATCATAATCCATATACTCTATTTATTTGGAGGATCACATTCCTGGCGCTTCAGAGTTATGTAATAACACTCCTGGGCAAGAAGGGGCACTGTCATTAATGGTATCATGTCTTTAGTTATCCACAAGCCTAAGAAGATGCCCAATGATGGCAAGTGACCCACCCAACCCCCCCACCACTTCGCTTATCAAAACTGATTGTCCCTAGAAGGAGGCCTCTCATTTGGACCTAAGCTAGCCACAGGGTAGAGCTCCCCAAGACGCACCTGCTCTACTCAGTAGAAGTGTTGGAAGAAGCCAACGTAAGGCTCTATTGCCTTATTTGTATAATATTCTTTTTGCCCCATCATGCACCTGTTTTCTTTACTATTAGTGGCATCGGATGAAATGGGACAACCCAGTTAGCATGCCAACAATTCTTTGGACTCCTCCAGTGTCCTGTCTTGACCATTTTATATATATATATTCACGGCATTCGTAGTCTGTGTCACGATCTGATTGTATGGGTGGTTACCTACCAGGTAACGCTTTGTGGTTGGTCAGCAATCTGCTAACATCCGCCACGGTGCCCTCAGTTTGTGAGGAGCAGATCATAGAATGGTTGAAATAGTTTACTGTCAAATAAATGCAAAGAGTACGCGACACGTGTTTCGCCCTCATTCTGGGTTCATCAGGCGTACACACTCCACTGCACTCCCTCTCGGGAATCGAACCTCGGACGTCAGCGCCAGAGGCGATGCCCCTAACGTTGCGCCACGGCGTGTGGTTCGTTTATTTGACAGCATGTAGATCGGGGTAATTACATTCACGGCTATATATATATATATATATATATTGCTCCGGGGGAGCAACCATGGGCATCTCACTACCTCCCCTGGGACGCTTGGTGGCAGCCTCCCTGGCTGACGATGGTGCCTCAGTTCCCCGCAGGGTTTCATGGGAGATGGAGTTTCTCTACAACCCTATGGGGATCTGGGATGGCCGCCAGGGGGTGCTGCATGGATCCCGGAGTCCACCTGGACACCTCTACAGCCCCTCCCGGAAGTGCAATTAGCCACAGGTGATCAAGCACCTGGAGCACTTCCGGGTGGGCTATAAAAATGTCCAGCATCCACCACTCAGGGGCAGAATTGGGAGGAAGAGGACGAGGTTGTCTGGGAGGAGTGGTGATGCCAGAGGAAGGATTGTTTGTGCTCTGTTTAAGTGCTTTGGGACTGTATTGGGCCTGTGGGACACGGGGAAGACGTGCCCCACGGCTGAAGAGAAAATAAAAAACTTTGATTTTAGCACGTGCCTCTGTGTCAGTCTGTGCAGGGTCGGGCGCTATATAGCGCCTTATCACAATATATATATATATATATGCTTAATTGCATTAAGAGGTTGAACTGGAATGGTGAAGTGAACCATTATGGGTTTTTTGTATATACATTTTTTCCTTTAAAAGTAGGAACATTTTTCTGGAAAAGTCCTGTGTTATTTTTAGTGAATATATTATTTCTTCAAAACAAAGAGTATCATTATGACAGAAACCAAAGATAGGAGAAACCAGAAAGCCGTAAATAGCCCTCCATCAATGCGAGTGATAAAAGCCGGTAAAAGAGATGCAATATGAGATCTCCCAGGCCCGATATTGCCTCCGTATTACAAGAGCTTGAGCTCGTTTTAGCCTTCAGTGTTGTTCCCTTCCTTCTTTTTCATGCAGACTGTGTATATTATGTTGTGAGGCCTGATGGCTGTAATAGCATGTTAGCTGCTGCTCTCTCAAGTAGAATGAACATTAAAACAGTTTGCAGAACACTTCACACAAATTAGTTAATGCTTCATAAGAACTGGAGAATGAATGGATTTGCCACAATGTCACAAGCGAATGATCAGCCTGAGGCTTTTGTGCCTCAAACTGAGAATGAGTGTCTGACAAATCGTGTGTTTTTTCCAGTAATTCTGGTATACCTAATGACCTCAGCTTATATTTCCTAGAGGTTCTTTCATCTTTTTTAATGTAATAGAGTCATATACTGAAAATACAACTCCATTTTTCTCCTGTTCAGGAGTGTTTTCGCATATCTTTTTTATGGAGAGGAAACAAAACTTCACAAAAGCAGACTTCTCCAGGGTTTTCAGCCTCAAATTAGAGTAACAGTCAGCTCCATAAAAGTCAAGACACTGCAGAGTACCCACCACCACCACATTAAAATACTCATTGGTATAAATTCAACTAAGTACAACAGATGAAAAACATGTGAATAACTACACATTTCACATTTGAAAAACTATTTTCATAACTGGATTTTTGTCAATACAGCATTGTAAATCGCTTTACTGGGAGTATATACTACAAGCAATTTAAAAGTTTATCCAAAAATACCCAAATTGTGACCCATTCAATGATTTTCTAACCTGCTCATCCAGTATAGTGTCTACTATCCCAGGAACACAGGGTCCAGGGTATAGACTAAGAAAAGATGAGTCATGAGAAGCACTGGGCACAGCCATGAACAGAATGCAGATTCATCCCACCTATCACACTCAAACAGGACCAGTTTGGTATCACTAAGTAACCTAACATGCATGTCTGGAGTAAATGGTTAAAAGCCAAAGCCAATATAAAGATATGGTGCAAACACCACACAGGTACAACATTTGAACCCAGGATGATGCTGATCCAAGCCACTAACCACTGCATACCATGCCTCCCAAAAGAAAACATTTGATTTGATAATTAATCTAGGGGATAGCTACACCACCTCACCAGACAAAGACCTTGTATCAGATCATGGGTGACATCCTTCTAAATACAAAGGTATGAGGGGGGAACCAAAAATTGCTAAACAAGGAGTTATAATACAACTTGGAGCAATTCCCTTTTAGTCACCTTCATCATACTCTCCTTGAGATAAAACACAGTTGTCCCAGCTCTTTTCCCATTCCTACAAACATTTCCTGTACTCGTCTTTTGTTACCACGTCTAGAGCTGCTTGCGTTTTTTACAGGATTTTTTCCCTTCAGTCTCAGTTTTAATTTTGGGAGAAAAAAAAGTCAAAATTTGGTGAATACAGGGGGGAGTGAAGCAAAAATCAACATTGTTTTTGGTCAAAAACTTTTCTACGGACAACACGGTGTGTACAGGTGAGCTGTCACGGTGCAAAATGCAGTTTTGATTGCGGCACTTTCCTGGATGTTTTTCTCTGATGCTTTCCTGTGGATGCCTTAGCAGTTTGATGTAATGACGCTGATGAACACTCTGTCAACAGGGAACAAACTCTTTATGAACAAGTCCGTCAATGTCGAGGAACACAATCAGCAGTCTCTTGAAAATAGGCCATGGTAGCTTCGAGAAAAAAATCGCCAAATTCAGGTGCAAGATTGTAGAGTTAATGCCAGAAATACGAACTCGATCAACTTGGCACAATGCCACTGGGTGGACTAATTATCCAAACTGTAGGCATTGTAGAAGTAGAGGCGTGTGTCCACCTGTTGAACCCTCAGGTACCACTCCAAACACCAGGTAAAAGTACAATTCTCTTTTATTGTACAATGATCACGTGCACAAAGCACCCTCCACTCCACACTACTCATATAACTATCAATCACTATCACAAATACCAATCCTCCTCTCCCAGACACTTAGCCACCCTACCTCCCAGCTCAGCTCAGTGTACTGGGCTTTCCCAGAGTCCTTTATATCCCCTGACCCGGAGGTGTTCCTGTTCCATTACCCACAAGTCCTTATTCCTTCCGGGTCAGGGTAGAAGTCCTTTTCTTCAACCTGGAAGTACGTCATCTCTCCTGTTCACGTGACCAGGACATACTTCCAGGTTATAGGGTACGTAAGAGTCCACAGAGTCTACAGCGATTCCCGATGGACCCCAGGGTATCCAGCAGGGCTGTGTGTAGAAACTACAAAGTCCATGAGGCCCTGCTGGAATTCGGGGCACGTCCACGCTGCCGGGAGAGCTCATCCTGGCGGCCTGGGGGTGAGGGCCGGAATATGAAGCCGGCCATCCATCACAGCATACAATACCTAGGGCTATGTTCAGTAACTACATCCTGTAACTAAATCCAAGCTATTGACCAATTCCTGGAATTTTTGGGTACTCCCTTGTTTGTTACCAGTGAATATAAAGAATGCCATTGTCTATCTATAGGGCATAAAAAATGTTTTCACCCCTGATATGGAGATGGATTATGATGGACTATGAATAATTACAGTATGTGCTGTGTATTTTCTATAACTTATGCATATGTTGTCTCGATACATAATACAGCAGTGATAAAAGTACTACAAAAATACGGCAATTTTGGATGAATTCTACTTTTTGTATTAATTACTCTACTGCGGATTTTGAATCAGACGTTTGCGCTTGTAGGGCGATCAAGTTTGTGAGTCACCATTGTTATTATTATTATATGGGAATGGGTCACATATTGTTTGAGAAGTGCTGCAGGTAGGTTAAGAAATCATCATTACTCCACCCCGATATTCCAAAGATGACATGCAACCATACGATTGGCAGCGAATCTCCAAAGGGACTCTGACGAACCTCATGGGTCTCGCAGACACTAAGAAGGGCAATACTGGTTCGTGAGAAAAGAATGGGCAAGGGCACAATCTTTCAAGAAGGGCAAAATTGGGCCATGAGAAAAAAATAGTTTAAGAAACCCTGCTCTATTGTAAGACTTACTGTGCCGCTTGGCTTTCCGAATGACTTACTACAACTGGCAAGGAAGGATGTCTGAATTCAATGTGGACATAAAGCATGTCCTGACTAAGGGAAGATTTGAGAAGAAAGGTACAACCTGGACAGGACTGGTCGGGGGACCAGAGGCAATTATGTGCAGGGCACTGGCCCCCACCCTCCAATACCCTATTGGCCCAAAAATACCAAAGGAAAGTGTGAACAAGACATAAATATGAGCGAAAATTGACAGTCTGGCTTCTACCCCCAGACATTGTAGGTGGTGGCCCTGCCAGAAAGACTCACCAGCTCGCAATGCAACATAATAAGACCTTCCACCTCTGCACTAGGCACACTGGGTGTCTAGGCTTCAACGAGAAGTGCTGCTATCCATCCAGGTTGCATTTAGGATAAATTCCACAGCCATATTGTATAAAAGAATAACTTATAATGAGTGAGTCAAATGTTGTTGCAACTCGCCTGCTTGTTTTCTATACACCCTGTTTGCTGCCTCTGAGGAAGTTAACGATAAATGACATGTGCAGTCAACCCTGTCATTTTATGATCAGTGTCAGTGAAAAATACTCTGACACACCTGATGAGACAAACAAGTAGGGGATAACATTTGGGGTGTTGTAGGAGAGAGTGGGGTCCCCCTGTGACATCCCCATGACAAAACAAACCCAACGGAAATTGTCATATTTTATTGTTATATAATACTGAATCTCAGTGGATGGAATTTGGCTTTTTCAACACTGATCAACAGGAAAAGACTCTTTAATGTCAAAGTGAAAACAGATCTCTGCAAAGAGGTCCAAAATAATTATAAAACACAAAATAAATCCTTTCCACAGAGTTATTGTTTCCAGAAAAGTGTCCATGTCACTGTCTCTCTCTCTCCGCACCTATCCACAGTCAACACATTGTGAATATTATTTTCAAATTAATGTTACATAACAGCTTCTCATCTGTCTGCACATAATACACTTCCTTGGATTGATTTTCCATTTATAGAAACACACAGTTTCACTAATTACATCTCTTTGTCAATAACTGTTTAAAGCAATTCACTTTCTAATGTGTCACCATGTTTTCTGGTAATGTGTCCTGATTAGGGCTGCGGTAATTTGTTGAATCACACCTGCTCCAGCTCGATTTGGTTTGAAGGCTCTATAATTACTACAATACCAAAAATATATGCATACAATGAATTTACCTCCGCGTTTTCAGCAAAAAAGATTATCAAGTTTTGTTAAAAAAAAAAAAAAAACACTCAATTCACTGGAAAAGAAATGTAAGAAAAACTTCACACCAATTCTCTTTTAACATGGACTAACAAAATAACAAAGCAACTTAGAAAAAATAAAATGAATATCACTTCCTCAAACCTACTTTATCTAATTCAGAGGCACAATGTGTTAAAGGAATAGTCCACCCAAAAATGATAATTACATGTTACTTATTTGTTACTCACCCCACTTAGTTTGTAGTGCTGGCCAAAAAAAAAAGTAATGTCATGTTTTCATGCAAAATGGAGATGAAAAACATTATGATATATATATATATATATATATATATATATATATATATATATATATATATATATACATATATTCATTGCATTTGTAGTCTGAGCCCCGACCTGATTGTATGGGTGGTTACCTACCAGTTAATGCATATGGTTGGTCTGCCATTCAGACTATGAATGCAATGAATGTAATTACTCCGACCTACAGGCTGTCAAATAAACGAACTACACGCCGTGGCACAGTGTAAAGGGACTTCGTCTGTGACACTGATGTCTGAGGTTAGATTCCCGAGAGGGAGTGCAGTGAGTGTGTACGCCTGATGAGCCCAGAATTAGGGCAAAACACGTGTCGCGTACTCTTTGCATTATTTGACAGTAAAACTATTTTCAACCATTCTATGATCTGCTTCTCGCAACTGAAAGAGGGCACCGTGGCGGATGTTAGCCGACTTGCTGACCAACCAAAAGCGTTACCTGGTAGGTAGCCACCCATACAATCAGATTGTGATTCAGACTATGAATGCCATGAATATATATACAGTATATATATATATATATAGTGATGGATGGCTGGGGTTCGTGGCCTGGAATAGCAGGGGACCAGGAGAAGAAATTCATAGCATGGGACATGATAGAGCAGTCCCTCTGGGTTGCATCGGGGCCATGGGCTTGGGGCTTAGAAGCTCAAACCTGTTGGGGTCTGTGGCCACCCCCAGAGGGCGCTAGGACAGCTCTGGAAACAAGGTCTGCAGCACTTCCGCCACACCCAGAAGTGCTGCCAGAAGAGGAGCTGGATTCACAGGCAGGACTTCCGCCACACCCAGAAGTGCTGCTGGAAGTTAATCGGAAAGCACCTGGAGCACTTCTGGGTGCAGTATAAAGGAGGCCACCTCACTCCAATAGAGGAGCTGGAGTCGGGAGGCAGAAGTATAGATAGATAGATAGATAGATAGATAGATAGATAGATAGATAGATAGATAGATAGATAGATAGATAGATAGATAGATAGATAGATAGATAGATAGATAGATTGTATTTATATTACAGACCAGGCTTACATATGTTTATCAGTTGGTGTTAATTTCCAGGTCCTTATAGCTTGTATATTAGCCACCTAGTTATAAAAATGAAAGTTAGGTAGTGCTATGCCCCCTTCTGCTTTAGGTCAGTGTCGAGTCACCCTGTGTATGTGTGGATGTTTCAAATTCCAAATAAATGATGTTAAAATTGAGTCTAAGTTCTTGAAGAACGATTTGTTAATGCATATGGGGATGGTATGAAATAAAAAAGAAGCTTGGGAAGGATGTTTCTTCTTGCCAGTATTGATTCTTCATGCTAATGTGAGATGGAGGGGACTATCTGTTCAAATCTTGTTTAAATTTTTAAAATTTTGTTGAAAAAGATCTTTATATATGGTTGTGATGTTTACCACTAGGTATTTAAACTGATCCAATAAAATAAATAGGAAGGTGTCTAGTTCCACGTCACTGGAAAAGGCACACTTTTATTCAAATTAATTTTGAGTCCAGATATCTTTTGAAATTCTGCTAGTGCATTGAGGAATGCTAGTATGGAAGTTTGTGTGTCTGATATATACAGTACCATATCATCTGCTTAAAGTTATATTTTCTGCTCCAGTTCTTCTCTGGTAACCCCCTTTATCTCTAATGCATTCAGAAAGTGATTAGCCAATGGTTCAATGGTGATTACAAAGAGCAATGGTGATAGGGGGCATCCTTGTTGAGTAACACTTTCTAGTTTAAAGTAGTTTGAAATAATATTGTTACTGTAATTTAAACAGAGGCATTTGGACTAGTATAGAGCATTTTGATCCATGCACATATATTTGGACTAAACACCAAATTTATGTAATGCAGTGAATATGTACTCCCATTCAACCATATCAAATGCTTTTTCTGCATCCAAATATAATAAGATCGCTGGTGTGTTTATGGGTGAGAATATTACACTAAACAAACTTCAAAGATTTAGAAGCTAAGTGTCTGCCTTTAATAAATCTGGTTTGGTCTTATGATATTACAGAGGGAAGCACTTTCTCATTCCTTATAGATATAAATTTGGAGTATCTTAACATCATTATTTAGAAGTGAATTTGGTCGGTATGATGAATATTGTAATAAGACCTTAATTTTCCTTGGGTGAGATAGGAATTAATGCTTGGTGAAAAGTTTGAGGTAGAATGTTGTTGTCTTTGGCTTCTGTAAATGTTGAAAATAGTAGTGGAGCTAACTTATTTGAAAGTTTTTTTTATAAAATTCCACTGGGTACCCATCAGGGCCTGCTGCTTTCCCACCCTGGAATGAGTTTATAGCATCCAGTAGTTCTGAGAGTGTCAGGTCAGGGGTTTGTCCAGTTCCTCTGCACTAAGAGTATCTAGCTGTGGTATTTCTAATCCATCTAAAAACTAATTAGATTGTGTCTTATCATCTTTAAACTGAGCAGAATATAAGGACTTATGATACTCTCTAAAGGTGTGGGTTATTTTTTATTGTCAATGATTTCATCTCCATCTATGTTGGTAATTTCTGTTATTGTGTTGCAACCTTCCTGCTTATAGATTTGTTGAGCTAAGATCTTATTAGTGTTCTATATTCCTAGTATTGATGTTGCAGTTTAAAGATAAGCTGTTCTTTTCCTTTTGTTGTCAAGAGGTTAAATTCTGATTGAAAGACCTGACTTTTCTCATTTTGGAAAACACACATATTCTTGATCTGTTCTGGTAATTTTGCTGATTAACTCTGACACCTTCTTGGTTTCCAATTTATTTTTGTGGGAAAGATATGACATAATCTGTACACTTAAAAAAGCCTTCAGAGTTTCCCAGAGTATTCATGCAGAAACCTCTGAGTACGCATGTGTCTCTAAAAAATAATCAGTTTGCTTGGAGATGAATTCTGTACAGTTCTCAACAGCTAATGACAGGGGGTTAAGAGAACAGCAATGAGATGAGTGGGTAGGGTGCAGTGATTTAAGCTCCATGATCCGAAAGGTGTGGTCAGAGATAATTTGCAAGATTTGATAGTGGGCAATACATTATTATCAATAAAGAAATAATCAATTCTTGAGTGACTACTGGTGAGAAGAACAAATATGCTGTTGAGTTTGGATTTATAAGTCTCCACGGGTCTGATAATTTATGATCCATTATAAAGTGAGTCATTATTTTTGCAGTGATAGATGTTATCACCACTGCGGATGAAGACCTATCCATGTTAGGATTTAAAACACAATTAAAGTCTCTGGCCATTATGATTTTATGAGTGTTCACATTAGGAATAGATGCAAAAACGCTTTGGATAAAATCTCTATCATCCACATTAAGTGTGTAGATATTTATCAAAATGACTTTAGATTGAAATAAATTACCCAGGGCGGCACGGTGGCGCAGTGGGTAGCGCTGCTGCCTCGCAGTTGGGAGACCTGGGGACCTGGGTTCGCTTCCTGGGTCCTCCCTGCGTGGAGTTTTCATGTTCTCCCCGTGTCTGCGTGGGTTTCCTCCGGGCGCTCCGGTTTCCTCCCACAGTCCAAAGACATGCTGGTTAGGTGGATTGACGATTCTAAATTGGCCCTAGTGTGTGCTTGGTGTGTGGGTGTGTTTGTGTGTGTCCTGTGGTGGGTTGGCACCCTGCCCGGGATTGGTTCCTGCCTTGTGCCCTGTGTTGGCTGGGACTGGCTCCAGCAGACCCCCGTGACCCTGTGTTCGGATTCAGCGGGTTGGAAAATGGATGGATGGATAAATTACCCATCACCATGACGAACCGCCCTTCAGGATCACATACTATGTCTGATACTGCAAATGGGATTGTTTTGTGTATTAAGAGGCCATGGTCAGTTCCGATCATCCACCAGAGATCGGCAAATTTTTATTGCCCACCTCACCCAAAGTTTTGCTCCCACTTTCGCACACGAATGGAACTGATGCTGCAATGTGAGGTCCTAGCAGATCTGTTCATTCGCCTGCCTGTCTCTACAATATCAGTCTCTGGCATGCCATATCTTGAACTTGACTCCAGTTTAGACTTTGATGAAGCCTTATCTGCCATTGATGCTTGCTTATACTTTTAATGAAATCCCCTCGGGGTGACTAAATATAGGATACTTTGAATTTATAGTAAAAATAGTAAAATAACGCTACTATAAGTTGGGCTCCGTTCTAGACATCCATCTCTCACATTGGACAAGATCAATAGAACCTAGTACAACTACCTTAGCCATTTGAGCTAATGGAGCCCTTTCCTCCTTGCCTAGTGACCATTTAGACTGTTAGGGTATCTTCTTTCACAGCAGACTCTCTCAATTTTATCCTCACTGCACTCACCCCTCCTTGCCCAAGTGAATCCCGGATGAGCACACAAATTCCATCAGTATGATATTCACTCAGGTGGCACCCCTCTCAGTTGCACTGCGCATATTGCTCAAAACTGTCTTGATGCAAACCTAAGCCATTGGATTCTGAGTGTGGTGATGACTGATGACAAGCTACCACCCTTCACTAACCATATTGCAGTTGTCTCTATTTCACTTTATGCGTTACATCTTCAAGATCATGCTGTATCTGATTGGATACATAGCACAACTTCTGTTGCAGGCATTGATCTATTGCAACAACCTACTGGCAGGAGTACCTGCACATGCTACCAAACCATTACAAATGATTCAGAATACAGCAGCATGTCTTGTATTCAACCACCCAAAATGAGCACATATTTCAGGTTGTTATACTAGCTTCCTGTAGTGCCATGCATTAAGTCCAAATCCTTGATCCTGATTGTGGAGACACTAACAAGGTGCTATGTTCCTTCTCACCCACTCAGGTCTTCTTATGAATGATGTCTAGTCATTCTACTTCTACATGGCAATCAAATCTTCTATGTAGCTCCTAGCAGTTAGGAACAAGCTGCCTACCACTATCTAAACTGCTGACTCCCTCAGTGTGTTTAAGAAATGTCTTGAAGACTTTCTTGTTCTGTGAATATCTTTCTAATTGATAATAGCTTCGATGATAGGCTCTTGCACCTAAGGAAGGAGTAAATAGTCAAATGTTGTTCACTTGGGTTTAAAGCTCTTAGCTTGTGATGGCCTTGTCCTGTAACACTTGTTTCAACAAAGTCCACAGCCTGAGGTTTACTCGATTATGTTGACCTCTATTATAAGCTATGCTGGATGAGACCATTTGCTAAGTGTAAAATGTAATTGTAAATTGGATAAAGGAAACCTTCCCTCTAGTGACCAACTGGACTTCTTCTGGATTCGGAGGTTGCTGGAAGAAGTGTGGGTGAGGCCAGCCAGGGGCGCTTACCCTGTGATCTCTGGGTAGATCCCAATACCCAAGTGCAGAGACAGAGACTCTGTGCTGTAGAAAGTTGGCCCCATTTTTCAGGTGAGATATAAAAGCAAAGTCCTGCCTCTCTGTTGTCATAAAAAAATTCCTGGGCATCTTTCCTGCAAAGTAGGGTGTTTTCCAATGTCCTGGTTAAATTGCCCATCACAGCCCTGTCCCTTATTGGCTACCTATTTTTCTCAAACCTTCACCATCTAATAACTAACATGTGGTGACCACGCTGATGTAAAATGGCTGCTGTTGTATCATCCAGGTGGATACTACACATTGGTTGTGTTTAAATTGGCTCTCCCTTGTCTATGTAAAGTTCTTTGAGTGCCTTGAAAAGCGCTACAGCAATCCCTCGCTATATCGTGCTTCGACTTTTGTGGCTTCACTCTATCGCGTATTTTATATGTAAGCATGTCTAAATATATAACGCAGATTTTTTGCTGGTTCGCGAGTTTCTGCGGACAATGAGTCTTTTTACTTCTGGTACATGCTTCCTTAGTTGGTTTGCTTTGACCAGTTGATTTCATACAAGGGACGCTATTGGCGGATGGCTGAGAAGCTACCAAATCAGAGCACGCAGTTAAGTTCCTGTGTGCTGATTGGCTCAGTGACGGACTGCCGAACTCGATTCCGCTGCGTTAACCAGGAAGTCTTGTCTCGCTCATTCAGCATCAACGTGTTTCGCTGTGTAAAGAGTTAACTTTTGTGCTCTTGTGTGTTTATCTTTGTGCATAGTCAAGCCCTTCGTTATGGTTCCAAAACGATCTGCTCTTGCTACTGCTTCAGGGGCCATGCCCAAGCGCCAATGGAAGATGCTAACGATTGCCAAAAAGGTAAAAGTTTTGGATATGTTGAAGGAAGGGAACAGCTACATCACTGTAGGATGCCATTACAGCATCAATGAGTCCACAATTCTTATTATTTAAAAAGGAGGAAAATAATATAAGATCTACAGCTGCAGTGTCCTTTAACCAGGGTGCAAAACGAGTTGTAAGTGGACGTAATTAGGCGGTAGTCCGGATGGAATCTGTTTTAGGGATTTGGATTGAAGACTGCCAGAAGGAGAACAACGGCGGTGCTACACAGACACCTGAAGAGGCTCCTTTAGAAGAGCTGTAACGCTATCCTTTGTTGTGCAGTAAAATTAAACTCCTCGTTATCAGACAAGTCATTGTGTCATTGTTGGTGAGTAACCATAATTAATTTTCTATGTACAGTACTTAGTACGTGTATGTATATTTAGTGTCATTGTACACATATTTTACTGTATACAATTTTTCTTGCATTGTACGTATTTATTGCTGGTGGCCTGTCTATCATAATGGTTGTAACATATGTGATATCGGAGACGCTCAATATCTTTAAAATAATATTTAGGTTTTACTGTATATAAACAGTGTGTTTACATACATAATTTCAACAAATCTTACCTAATATCTTAAGAGAATACAAAGGGTTTATGCTGTATAACTGTGCGGGAAATATTCATAAGAGTGTGGCAGAGTTTATAAGGGCTTAAAATATATAAAAATAACCATATGAACATATGGTTTTTACTTCGCGGATTTTCACCTTTCGCGGGGGGTTCTGGAATGCAACCCCATCGATCAAGGAAGGATCACTGTATATAAATGCAATGTGTTCTTCTTCATCTTCTTCTGCCTAAGAGGATGTCTTCTTTTCACAGGCTCTCGCTGGGAGGACTGCCAGAGCGTTACCTCCCCTGGAGTGCTAGATGGCAACTCCCCTGGGTTACAGCAGTTCCTAGGACTCCTGCAGGGCTCCATGGGAGTTGGAGTTTGGTGCAACCCTGTTGAGATCAGTGGGCGCTGCCAGGGGGTGCTGTAGCAGTTGCTGAGCCATCATGGGCAGTTCTTCCACAACACCCAGAAGTGCTGACAGAAGCAGGTCATCAAGCACCTGAAGCACTTCTGGGTAATGTATAAAAGGGGCCCGCAGGCAGCACTTGGTGAGCCAGAGTCGGGATGAGGACAAAGCTTGCCTGGAGGAGTGGAGGAGAGAAAAGGAAAAGAAGAAGAAGAAGGAAAAGAGAGTATTGTGTTGTGATTGTGCTGGACCGTGTTGGACTTGTTTTAAACAGGGAAGGTGTTTCCCACAAGAAAAAGAAAATAAAAGTCATGTGTGTTTTGAACTTGGGCCTCCTGCATCTGTCTGTGTCGGGTAAGGTGTCTGGAATGCCCCCTGCTAGTGCCATACTGCATTACTGCTAACCTTGTGTGTGTGTGTGCACCTCATGTACAACAGGAACACTCAGAATAGAGTACAAGGTCGTTCTCCTCACCCATCAGTGCATTTATGGACATGCCCCCCTTTACTTACAGGAACTCCTTACCCCTCATACCTCCTCACGCACCCTCCGCTCTGTACACACTAACACTCTCCAAGTCCCTAGAACCAAGCTTCGCAGTATGGGTGATAGGGCTTTTTCATCTGTGGCGCCGAGACTGTGGGACACCCTCCCTGACTACCTGAGAGCCCCACAGTCGACTGATGTTTTTAAACGGAATCTAAAAACGCATCTTTTTAGAAGGATATTTTGTTAAAGTATAAATAGATTTTCTTGTTTTATTATTTTTATTTTTACTCTGTAGCACTTTGAGATTGCTAAAATATAAAGTGCAATGTAAATAAAATTTAGTATTATTATTAACAGGTTACGTCATTGCAAGTTTTGCCTCTAGTTCTTCCTGACAGTGAACCAACAGGAAGAGTTTTAAAATGGGCTGTGAAAAGTAATGACACAAAAAAAAGAAAAGAAAAAGAGACAATGAGAAAGCAAACGAGGAAGAGTCTAATGCATCTTCAGCAAGATTGTAACGGCATTGATTAATGGCTGACACATAGTCCTATATTTTAATAACATTAAATAATGGATTGCCCTTCGGCAAACTTTTTTGAGTATTTGTACCACCAGCACTGAATAAAATACAAAGCTAGCAATTTAAAATATTCTGGGGGAATATGCTGGTTCCACTGCCTGTCTTGCACATTGTAAGGAAACTTCACAATAATGAAGTAATCCATTATGAACACTCTGCCTGGGCCTTTCCACCTATAATGATTATAAAGAAGTCAAAAGACAGTGATGCAGCTTTTCTTACTTTTACATTTGAAATGTAAAATGAAAAAAGAAGAAAAAGAACTGACAAATATACCAGACTTATAATGAGACACAAAAAAACAGAAGTCATCTTTTGTCAAAATCGGTGAAGAAATCAAGTGACGATACTTCATGTCTGATTCTTATCCCCATGCAGTATGAAAGCTTTGCTAGTCAACCAAAACATTAAATAAATAAATAATTAACAACTGCTTTTCGAAACCACTTCATGGTCAGTTCTACAGTGAGACATTGAACAACCATGTGGACATACGAGACTGACTTTTGGATGGTTATAAAGATCTGAGATGAAGGGTCACACAGAAAGTCTCCTCATGGCAGGTGGATCAGGCACATAACATGAAATATCATCAAAAAATATTCTCAAGATGGATGTTGATAGCAAGAGTAGGATATGAGAACAACACGAAGAGCACATATTGTTACTGAATGCTCTGTAGCACCCAAAGAATACACTCATTGACACAATCAAGTAGCTAACTATCTGCATTGGTCAATGTTCCGCGAGCTTGGCGTCACAGTGCCTGATCACTGGTATGATCACCACCCTGAAAAAGTCGTTGAGACACAGAACAACATTGATATGTATGATATGGCTGCGAGCACAGATCATACCATTGGACTCAACTAACAGGACATTATTCTCCATAACAGAACCAACAGGTGATATCTACTCATCATTCAATCGCCATTCCAAATGATGCAAATGGCTCACTGAAAGAGGTGTAAACACTTAGCAAATACAAAGACCCCGAGGCTAAAATCTCAGGCATCTGGAACACAAAGGCTCATATGATTCCTGTCAAAGTCAGAGCTCTTGGAACTGCTCACTGCAAGCGCCGCCCAAGTGCTGATGACTGCCCTTCCCAGAATTGCCCACATACATCTTAAAGTCCTGACCTTAGGAACTGAGATCCAGCGTAAAACTGAGAAAAAAAATTGTAATACACTTTGAATTCAGATTTCAACAAGAAGTCAAAGATCTGCACTAAACCCCCCAGTATCTACTGTAGTTCTTTGCCCAAGTATCGAATTCTAGTGTAGCTTCTTTGCAATTGATTGGCCTTGGTACATTTTAAGGTTATTGTTAAAATCATCCTTGAGCATTGCACCACTACCTGTACTATTCTGGTCTTCATATTTCAAATCTTACTGATTTTTATTTCCAGTTGCTTATACATAATAACCATCACACAATGTTTGTCTCATTAGGAATGACTGTATTCATCAGTAGTCTGGTCCTTTTTTCTTGTTATGCAGAACTGTTAATATTATTGTTCTTAAATCACTAACTGGCATCCAATTAAAATTACAGTCAATTTTAATAACCTTCTTCTCACAAATAAAGCCATAAATGGTTTAGCTCACTCTTATCTTACAGAACTTGTTTCTGCAGTCAATCCATGCTATAAATTTGTGATCTCAAGATTCAGGCCTGCTTATTATTCTGAGAATAAAAATGACTGTAAGATTTAAAGCCTTCATCTACAGGGCACCACAACTCTTGAAGATCTATCAAGCGTCAGGCACATGAGCTTCAGGAGTGTCTAACAGGACTCAAGCATTGCAATAATGGGGGAAAAGGTTAAGGGTGTGGCTCAGGAAATTACCACTTGTCTGGTTCAACCTTTAGAATTGAGAAACACCAGCCAGATGACCAATGCCATTACTTCTGGGAGAATGTTCTGGACCTTATCTCTTCCATGTGTCTGCCTACATAACCTCAAAAAGGACCAGAAGTCGGCATTCAGAGTGATTCTAGCTACCAAAGGGGACATTATGCTCTTGGCACACCATGAATGCACTCTGTTGCCATTAAGGGCTCAGAAGTTTTCAGAACTTCTCATCCATGTTCAATACATTTTAAAATGTGTCCAGACAGAAACCATGCTGCCTAGTTTAAGTGATGGAGGGGGAGTCAACAGTGAGGTCTGTCGTTGAGGATTGTTGGGAATGGAGTCAAATGTTATGGTCGAGCCAGGGTTCCTCCCCTAACTCTGTGTATCTTTTTGTTCTTTTTTATTATTATTCATTGTTTTCCATTTTTATGATATAGTTTTGTTCATTTATTACTTATTCAATTATGTATAATTTTTTATGTTTGGTTATTATTTAGTTTCTATGCATGTACTGTAATTCTCTCGTGCTCGTTGTGTTTTGTGGTTGGGTCCCCAAGATGTGGGACCCCATCCATCACATTTAAGGGACCGCCTCCTGCTCTATAAAGGCAGGCTGGGAACTAAAGTTCAGTGCAGTTCATTTCAAATGTGCTCTGGTGGATCATCATGTTCGGTTTTTATTCTGGTTCTCAACTTTTTGCTACTTGGATTATCTTTGAGGATTTTGTTTGTTTTGATTGACTTTTTAGGCAAGTCCTTTTTGATTGTTTTTTGCTACTTTGTTCTTTTTGTTTTATATTCCTATTTGTTTCACTAAATCCTGCTTTTATAAAGATATCACTTGACCTCGCTCTATACGAGGCCAGTGGTTGACGGTGATTCCCACCCTTTGGGTTATTTTGAGAGAGAGAAAAAAAATGAGTCTTTGAACTTTGAGAGTAAAGTGCATTTTGGTCAGATGCATGCCAAAGCAGAGGCGTGACCACGGGGGGGCTGGGGTGGGCACTGCCCCCCCAGAGACAAGCCGTGCCCCCCCTGCGAAATGCTCTGTCTGTCCAATGAAAACTCTGGAGAAGAATAACATTTGATTTTCAAAACTGAGTTGCTTTCCAATCGGCACATTTGAATTTGGGGCGTATCCGTCAGTGTCTCCTCCACTAGACAGTCACCATGCTGCTCACAGTTCACTTCGCCGCACATTTTGTAGCACGTTTTGAACCTGCTGACCGCATTCTTTAATTAAAACAGCGTATACGTTCCATTTTTCTTTTATTTTCTGGTTGGTAACACCAAAGGCTATGCATAGGTGGCTTATTAAAAAGCAGACATCTTCAACCTCTATCCATCCGCAAGCTGCTGGCTCCACGGTTGAGCCCAGCACCACTGCTACCAACACGGAGCACAGCGCACCCACGTCGGGAACTGAAACTCCAAAAGATGTAGATAAGCCTACACAATCCTCCAGCTCTGCACCCGTGTCCGGTACTCCAAACCTCTGCCTTCAACAAAATATACAGTCCGGTCTGCCTGACTTAAATATGGATAGTCCATCCCAGCCCATTTTAATTAATTATCCCAAGCACGCATTCGGAAAGACACTCAGATGTTTCAGTGCAAGCTGGTATCAGTCTCGACCATGGCTTGAATATTCTGTTGTCCGTGATGGCAGCTTTTGCTTTGCCTGCTGCAAATTTAGTGTTTCCAATTCGGGTCACGAGGACATATTCACCAAACATGGCTACACTAATTGGAAAAAAGCTCTAGAAAAAGATGGTGGCGGCTTCCACAAACACGCGTCTAGTATCCCGCACGTCAGAGCCATGTCTGCATCACAGCACTCATCATTGGTGTGTCTTCAGCTGCATGCGAAAGCTCTTTCTCTACTTTGAACCGCATTCTCACTCCACTCCGCCAAACAATGCTGCATTCAAGGAAGAGAAATTTAGTCATTCTGGCACATGAGAAAAACATCACAGAAAATCTAGACATGAATGAATTTATTTCAGAATTTGCCAAGAGTAACCGCAGACTGGTCCTATAGATAATATCCAGGTTAAACACTGGAAACTAATGTCCTATAGCCTCCCATGACTACAATAAGCCACGTTTCTGTTTTTGCTCTCATATGTTGTATACATTTGACTTTATTGATATTTACCTTTTAGATGTAGTTCTATATTTGTTCATAAAAAATAATAATACAAGTTCCATTGCCTCTGTTGATTTTATTGAACAATAAGTTATAATTTATGCCACAATTTTTGCTTTTATATGTTATATAAAACTATGTTGTTATTATTATTTGATCCCCCTACAAAAATGGGGATGGATTGATGGATGGATATTTTTGCCCCCCCAGACAAGCCAAATGCCCACCCACACATGATGTTCTGGTCACACCTCTGGGCCAAAGCCAACCACGCTGCGTCTTGGGCAGGCTGTTGGGATTCAGGGGTGCTTTTCTGGGTGTTTTAGAAGTCCTCACACCACTTTTGGCCACTTGTGAGATTAAATCACAATATACGTGAGTATTTAAACTTTTTGAGTAAACAAAATAATTTAATAAAAATGATAAAAGATTTAGATGACTGTGCCAAGAGTCCCCTAATGGGGCAAGATCTTGCCATGACATTAAGAGTTATTATTTTATGTACATACACTTTCTGAACCTGTTTATTCTAATACAGTAATCAGCTACAACCACAAAACTTATTTCAATAGTAAGTTTTCATATTCAAAGCTTAAAGTGCTTTACAACAAGTTAAGAAAAATAATCCAATTAAATAAAAGGGAATACAAAAAAAAATAAATTATGTTAAATAATAAATAATAATAATAAATAAAAAAGAATAAATAATAAAATAATGACTTTAAATCATAGGGGTGCTGGTACATATAATACACCAGTAATGGCGCACTGCACGATAACGTGTAGTGAATACACTTGTCTTTCTCTGTACATTTACCATTCATTTGCTCAGAGGCTGATGTGCTTGCTGCTTCCTGAGCAGCTCTTCTTTTCTCCACCTTAGCAGCCCACGTCTTCTCTTTTTTCATCTGCATCTTTTCGTGTTAAAACTGATTAAGTCAGTGTTTGTGTTGCAATTACTTAGTATGTTGTCCTTAATTTTTCACTTAAGCTGACACTTAAGTCTTCAATCTGCCTCAAGGATGATTTAAGATATGAAGAGGTAGGGGAAGTGACGGCAAAGGTGGTAGGGATAAGAATGGTGCCCGTACGCATAAGCTGCACAGCTGTCATGTAGAGTTGATTCCACAATACAATAAAATAAAATATAAATAAAAAGAGGAATAACCCCCTCCTCGAACCGCCACCTTACCGTGGTGGAGGGGTTTGCGTGTCCCAATGATCCTAGGAGCTCTGTTGTCCGGGGCTTTATGCCCCTGGTAGGGCCACCCAAGGCAAACTGGTCCTAGGTGAGGGATGAGACAAAGTGTGGTTCAACAGACCTCCTATGACGAATAAAAAATTTGGACGGCATTTTCCCTCGCCCGGACGCGGGTCACCGGGGGCCCCCTCTGGAGCCAGGTCTGGAGGTGGGGCTTGATGGCGAGCGCCTGGTGGCCGGGCTTGCACCCATGGGGCTCAGCCGGGCACAGCCCGAAGAGGCAACGTGGGTCCCCCTTCCCATGGGCTCACCACCTATGAGAGGGGCCAAGGAGGTCGGGTGCAGTGTGAGTTGGGTGGTGGCCGAAGGCGGGGACCTTGGCAGTCCGATCCTCGGCTACAGAAGCTGGCTCTTGGGACGTGGAATGTCACCTCTCTGAAGGGGAAGGAGCCTGAGCTTGTGTGTGAGGTTGAGAGGTTCCGGCTAGATATAGTCGGGCTCACCTCGACGCACAGCTTGGACTCTGGAACCAATCTCCTTGAGAGGGGCTGGTCTCTGTACCACTCTGGAGTTGCCCCCGGTGAGAGGCGCCGAGCGGGTCTGGGCATACTTATTGCCCCCCGACTTGGAGCCTGTACATTGGGGTTTACCCCGGTAGACGAGAGGGTAGCCTCACTCCGCCTTCGGGTGGGGGGACGGGTCGTAACTGTTGCTTGTGCGTATGCACTGAACAGCAGTTCGGAGTACCCACCCTTTTTGGAGTCCCTGGAGGGGGTGCTTGAGGGCATACCTTCTGGGGACTCCCTCGTACTGCTGGGAGACTTCAATGCTCACGTGGGCAATGACAGTGAGACCTGAAAGGGCGTGATTGGGAGGAATGGCCCCCCCGATCTGAACCCAAGCGGTGTTTTGTTATTGGGCTTCTGTGCTCGTCACGGATTGTCCATAACGAACACCATGTTCAAGCATAGGGGTGTTCATATGTGCACTTGGCACCAGGACACCCTAGGCCTCAGTTCGATGATCGACTTTGTGGTCGTGTCGTCGGACTTGCGACCACATGTCTTGGACACTCGGGTGAAGAGAGGGGCAGAGCTATCAAATGATCACCACCTGGTGGTGAGTTGGCTCCGATGGTGGGGGAGGATGCCAGTCAGGCCTGGTAGGCCCAAACATGTTGTGAGGGTCTGCTGGGAACGTCTGGCAGAGCCCCCTGTCAGAAGTAGCTTCAACTCCCACCTCCGGCAGAACTTCGACCATGTCCCGAGGGAGGTGGGGGACATTGAGTCCGAATGGGCCATGTTCCGTGCCTCTATTGTTGAGGCGGCTGACCTGAGCTGTGGCCATAAGGTGGTCGGTGCCTGTCGTGGCGGCAATCCCCGAACCCGTTGGTGGACACCGGCGGAGAGGGATGCTGTCAAGCTGAAGAAGGAGTCCTACCGGTCCCTTTTGTCCTGTGGGACCCTGGAGGCAGCTAATAGGTACCAGCAGGCCAAGCGGAATGCGGCTTCGGTGGTTGCTGAGGTAAAAACTCGGGCATGGGAGGAGTTTGGGGAGGCCATGGAGAATGACTTTCGGACGGCTTCGAGGAGATTCTGGTCCACCGTTTGGCGTCTCAGGAGGGGGAAGCAGTGCAGTGTCAACACTGTATATGGTGGGGATGGTGCGCTGCTGACCTCGACTTGGGACGTTGTGGGTCGGTGGAGGGAGTACTTCGAAGACCTCCTCAATCCCACTAACATGCCTTCCAATGAGGAAGCAGAGCCTGGGGACTTGGAGGTGGGCTCCCCCATCTCTGGGACTGAGGTCACCGAGGTGGTCAAAAAACTCCTTGGTGGCAGGGCCCCGGGGGTAGATGAGATACGCCCGGAGTTCCTCAAGGCTCTGGATGTTGTAGGGCTGTCTTGGTTGACACGTCTCTACAACATCGCATGGACATCAGGGACAGTGCCTCTGGATTGGCAGACCGGGGTGGTGGTCCCCCTCTTTAAGAAGGGGGACCGGAGGGTGTGTTCCAACTACAGAGGGATCACACTCCTCAGCCTCCCTGGAAAAGTCTATTCAGGGATTCTGGAGAGGAGGGTCCGTCGGATAGTCGAACCTCGGATTCAGGAGGAACAGTGTGGTTTTCGTCCTGGTCACGGAACAGTGGACCAGCTCTACACCCTTAGCAGAGTCCTGGAGGGTGCATGGGAGTTCGCCCAACCAGTCTACATGTGTTTTGTGGACGTGGAAAAAGCGTTTGACCGTGTCCCTCGGGGAATCCTGTGGGGGGTGCTCCGGGAGTATGGAGTACCGGACCCCTTGATAAGGGCTGTTCAGTCCCTGAACAACCGGTGTCAGAGCTTGGTCCGCATTGCCGGCAGTAAGTTGAACCTGTTTCCAGTGAGAGTTGCACTCCGCCAGGGCTGCCCTTTGTTACCGATTCTGTTCATAACTTTTATGGACAGAATTTCTAGGCGCAGCCAGGGTGTTGAGGGGGTCCGGTTTGGTGGACTCAGGATTGGGTCACTGCTTTTTGCAGATGATGTGCTGTTTGCTTCATCAGGCCGTGATCTTCAGCGCTCTCTGGATCGGTTCGCAGCTGAGTGTGAAGGGCTGAGATGGGAATCAGCACCTCCAAATCCGAGACCATGGTCCTCAGCCGGAAAAGGGTGGAGTGCCCTCTCAGGGTTGGGAGTGAGATCCTGCCTCAAGTGGAGGAGTTCAAGTATCTCGGGGTCTTGTTCACGAGTGAGGGAAGAATGGAGCGTGAGATCGACAGGCGGATCGGTGCGGCGTCCGCAGTGATGCGGGCTCTGCATCGGTCTGTCACGGTGAAAAAGGAGCTGAGCCATAAGGCAAAGCTCTCAATTTACCAGTCGATCTATGTTCCTACCCTCACCTATGGTCATGAGCTATGGGTAGTGACCGAAAGAACGAGATCGCGAATACAAGCGGCTGAAATGAGTTTCCTCCGTAGGGTGTCTGGGCTTTCCCTTAAAGATAGGGTGAGAAGCTCAGTCATCCAGGAGGGGCTCAGAGTAGAGCCGCTGCTCCTCCGCATCGAGAGGAGTCAGATGAGGTGGCTCGGGCATCTGATCAGGATGCCTCCTGGACACCTCCCTGGTGAGGTGTTCCGGGCACGTCTAACCGGGAGGAGGCCCCGGGGAAGACCCAGGACACGCTGGAGGGACTATGTCTCCCGGCTGGCCTGGGAACGCCTCGGGATTCTCCCGGAAGAGCTAGAAGAAGTGGCCAGGGAGAGGGAAGTATGGGCATCTCTGCTCAAGCTGCTGCCCCCGCGACCCGACCTCGGATAAGCGGAAGAGGATGGATGGATGGATGAAGAGGAATAACCTTGGAGGTCAATCATCACCCTGAAAGTGGATAGCAGACATCATGTAGTATATGTGTACCAAATTTCAGGTCAATAGGTCAAAAGGTTTACGAGCTACAAGTGATTTAAAATCCTGGACAGACAAATGAACAGCCACGGTGGCATAATATATGTAAAGATATAAAGAAGTAAGTAACAGAAATGGCCTTAAATCTGCATAAATAAAATTGCAAGCCATTTGGTTGTCTTCCTGTCTGTCTGTTTGTTTGTTTATTAAACATACAAAAAACAGTTAAATAGATTTTGAATGTGCCTTGCTGTTATGGCAACTTTAAATGTAGACTAGGTGTAATATCAGGGACAGGAATTATAATGGAAGGGAAGCAGCTCAAAAAAACGGGGACTACAAATCCCATCAGGCACTAGAAAGTGCGCTGGGGCTGAGGTGAGGGTATCATCATCATCAAGTTTTGTAGTGACCATAGCGGATTGTCACGGATCAAAGGTATGCACAGTGCTTTCTTCTCATCTAATCTTGATAACAATTTTATTGACTCGCTGTACACAGCTTTTGTCTTTTGGACTGGGTTGTGTTTAGCCGTGTTGAATTTCCAAAAGATGGTTTTTATGTTTATTCGTACCCAGACAATGCTAGGTACTTCAGTTAGTATTGATTAAACTGTTAAACAATGTTAAACTAAATTTTAAGCCTCTAATGATTATAATGACGCCATGACCAGATGATTAGGGAGGACAGGAAAACAAAAACTACAGTGTAAGACAATTAATAATACTAATTCTTATTATTCACACATTTTCTGCTTAATTCAATTATAGAATTGTAGGGAGCCACCACCTCCTCCGGAAGCATGGGGCACAAGGCAGGCGCTGACAATGCAAAGGGTGCCAGCCTACCACAGGACAAATTTACTCGTACAGGGCCAAATTATAGTCGACAAATAAAGTAAAAATGGAAGTCTAGGGCACATAAACATGTAAACCTCAGAACAGGAATGAATGGGCTGGACCTCAGGGGTCTGGGGATCAGTGCTTCCCATTGCACCATCATGTTACATAATAATAAAAATAATAATAATAATAATAATAGTGCAAAATCATTTCAAAACCAATTAACAGCCTTATTACTGGAAAGCACAGCAGATGTACAGTTAAGCTTCAGCTCTGCTTGCAATTTCAAGTCAGCACTTTCCAGTGAGTAATAGGGGGAGACATGAGTTACGATGTAATTTAGATAGCAAGAGGAAAATTTATGATATCCCTTCCAAAACAGAATGAATAAATGATAATATGTACAGAGGTGCAGGGATAACCGATTTAACATAATATAATGGATACAGTCGTGTGAGGCTCTCAGCTTTAGTGACACAAAATATTTGTGGCCAATTTGAAAGTTTAATTGGTATAATACAGAGAGAGAATGAAATGTGCTCTCACCTGACTTTATACACACACACATATGAAAAAGACCTGCGCTTATTTAGCAGCTAAAATGAATCAAGTTTGCTCCAAGTAGTGTGCCTTTGATTCAGCCCTTTCTCCTTGTTAATTGAATTTTCTTATGGAAAATGGATGGATGAATGGATGGATTTTTAATGACAGCATGACTGTTGGTCATTTTTAAAAGAAAGGCACGCCATCCACTGTATCAAGGAATGGCATAAATAGTGCTGTTATCACTGTCACATGTGGACCAGCAGCTGAGGCTTCTGACTGGAAACCAAAGGGGTGCTGGTGTAGACCCCAACACTTGCTTGCTATTTGTCCTGCATATCACATTATGCCCCACTGCTACAAATGTCAAAATAAGAAGTAGGAAGAAGGTTTGCATTCATTCAAATTGTAGAGTCAATATTGCTTAAAAGCCACCCAGCACCCTAGGGTGGGCTGACAGATTCACAGCCAAAGGGCAATGCAGAATTGAACTTGAGGAAAGTGAAAGAAACATCTCTAGGACAGAGAGGTGTGTTCCCAGGTGCAGCATAAAAGGGATGACCACGCTTCACTCAAAGAGCCAGATTTGGGAGGAAGAGGGACGAAGCTTGCCAAAGAAGGAGTGGAGGTGGAGAAGGAAGAAGGACGAAGAGAGAGGAAGAAAGACAAGAAGTTTTGTTTTGTTTCTCTGCTTTGTACTGTGCTTGGTGTTGGTGGGAAATGAAAGGAAAAGCGCTTCCCACTGAAATAAAGACTTGTGTGTTGCTAGACTTGTGCCTGTTTGCGTCAGGTTTGGGGAGATGGTGTGCCCCCTGGTGGCCACACTTGCTAATGGTCAAATAGTGTCAATAGTGGGATTTGAACCCACACTTTTGGGGTTTGAAGTCTAAAGCCTTAACCACTATGCCACACTGTCTGCCAGGTACATACTGCCAGGTACAGTAGATACAAACATATTAAGACAACTAAATGGATCCCTTTATCAAACTTGCAGCTTGAAGACATGCTTGACAAGAGGTGTAAAAATCTCCAATTTAATTAATTTAATTTAATTCAATAGCGGGTGTGAAACTACAAAGCAAAGAAACAACATTCAGCACATAACTCAATAGCATAGAAAACGCCATCATAAACTGTACTTGCAAACACATTTGAAGTGGCAAATGAACATCAATATACAAATATCAGATAAAAGCTCAATAACTGATGTTAAGTGTCACATAGCTTTTGTCAGACGTATCAACTAGTGGAGTGTTAGAGTGTTTTGCAGGTTTATGCTGGACAAATCCAGGGAAGGAAAAGAGTACGACACCACCGCTAAATATGTACCATCTGTTTCCCTAGACTAGAGGAAGAGAAGTTATTTGAGGACCACTGCAAAGTTCTGCACCTTCCAATAGTGAGTACATTTAACTGAAGTCTTTCCTGGAAAGTCGCGTTCAGTAATGGACCAACTTCAGAGGAATACACCACTCCGTGTCTCTGAACACTTCAAAACGCATTGACATACTAATTTAAAATTAGCACATTTATATTTCCTTTCATCCTTTAGATGCTAGAAATAAATGGGACACTCTTTGTGATGCCAACCCTACATTTTTGTTGTTGTTTGATTACACAGCATTTAATGGTACATTTTAATATATACATAAAGTAACTTACTGGCATTGGTAACAAAAGATTGTACTTGGGTGTTTAAAGAAAGCATGTGGCTCTACCAGAAATGGTTAGATAGATAGATAGATAGATAGATAGATAGATAGATAGATAGATAGATAGATAGATAGATAGATAGATAGATAGATAGATAGATAGATAGATGATAGATAGATAGATAGATAGATATGAAAGGCACTATATAATAGATAGATAGATAGATAGATAGATAGATAGATAGATAGATAGATAGATAGATAGATAGATAGATAGATAGATAGATAGATAGATAGATATGAAAGGCACTATATAATAGATAGATAGATAGATAGATAGATAGATAGATAGATAGATAGATAGATAGATAGATAGATAGATAGATAGATAGATATGAAAGGCAGTATATAATAGATAGATATGAAAGGCACTATATACTAGATAGATAGATAGATATGAAAGGCACTATATAATAGATAGATAGATAGATAGATAGATAGATAGATAGATAGATAGATAGATAGATAGATAGATAGATAGATATGAAAGGCACTATATAATAGATAGATAGATAGATAGATAGATAGATAGATAGATAGATAGATAGATAGATAGATAGATAGATAGATATGAAAGGCACTATATAATAGATAGATAGATAGATAGATAGATAGATAGATAGATAGATAGATAGATAGATAGATAGATAGATAGATAGATAGATATGAAAGGCAGTATATAATAGATAGATATGAAAGGCACTATATAATAGATAGATAGATAGATAGATAGATAGATAGATAGATAGATAGATAGACAGATAGATAGATATGAAAGGCACTATATAATAGATAGATAGATAGATAGATAGATAGATAGATAGATAGATAGATAGATAGATAGATATGAAAGGCAGTATATAATAGATAGATATGAAAGGCACTATATAATAGATAGATAGATAGATAGATAGATAGATAGATAGATAGATAGATAGATATGAAAGGCACTATATAATAGATAGATAGATAGATAGATAGATAGATAGATAGATAGATAGATAGATAGATAGATAGATAGATATGAAAGGCACTATATAATAGATAGATAGATAGATAGATAGATAGATAGATAGATAGATATGAAAGGCACTATATAATAGATAGATATGAAAGGCACTATATACTAGATAGATAGATATGAAAGGCACTATATAATAGATAGATAGATAGATAGATAGATAGATAGACAGATAGATAGATAGATAGATAGATAGATAGATAGATAGATAGATAGATAGATAGATAGATAGATAGATAGATATGAAAGGCACTATATAATAGATAGATAGATAGATAGATAGATAGATAGATAGATAGATAGATAGATAGATAGATAGATAGATATGAAAGGCACTATATAATAGATAGATAGATAGATAGATAGATAGATAGATAGATAGATAGATAGATAGATAGATAGATAGATAGATAGATAGATAGATAGATAGATAGATAGATAGATAGATAGATACTTTATTAATCCCAGGGGGAAATTCACAAAGATAGATAGATAGATATGAAAGGCAGTATATAATAGATAGATAGATAGATAGATAGATAGATAGATAGATAGATAGATAGATAGATAGATAGATAGATAGATAGATAGATAGATAGATAGATATGAAAGGCAGTATATAATAGATAGATAGATAGATAGATAGATAGATAGATAGATAGACAGATAGATAGATAGATAGATAGATAGATAGATAGATAGATAGATAGATAGATAGATAGATAGATAGATAGATAGATATGAAAGGCACTATGTTAACCAGATATTATTTCACTTTTTTAATTCCTTTTTTCCCACTTCATAATGAAGGGTAAGAAGATCAGTGATGGTTTCATTCTGTATTACTTAATTTAAAGTCCAAAAACAGATAAAATGAACGTGTTCACAGTAAATGTACAAAATGTATATGTTTCTGAAGTTCATTTTAAAATTGTAACTTAGTGTACAACATACATCACTTCACATGATATTGACATCAATGGACTTCACTGTCTTCAGCATTCTTGCAGAGGGCCAGAGTTTGTTCAAGGAAGTCTGAGTGAATCAGACACCGGGTTGCTGGTTCTTCAAAAGACTCACCACTCACGCACAGAACTTCATTTACACTGACCCAATTTAACAAATGCCAAACAATACCATCTGATAGATGTGAGATGTAAATTGAAGAACCCAGAAACAAATCCTCTTAGAAACTAGAAGACTCCACACAGACAACAAGCTGGTTTAATATCAAGGCCTAGTGCACATGATCTGTGATGAAGGAGTGCTAATTACCACCATCTTTTCTTCCATTAAAAACTGGAGCAGTTTAATATGCCTCTTAGCTATTTATTACCGAGTTAACAATGATTTGATTTAAAATCCAAAAATGATGAAAATTGTTAAATAGTCGGAGATTCAGAATAGTAACACTTATGCCACATATCTTTGCAGTGAGGTAGCCTACTGGTTTGTGATTCTGCATCACAGAATCTGTTAGCATTTTAATGGCATCTGATCATTGCCTGGAGGCTGATAGTGAGGAGTCCAATGTGACTTGGAGGTCCACCTCATTAGGGGGTACAACTCATAAGGGAGTGGGTGTCTTTGGGACATAGGGGAATAGATACTGTATATCCTGTAACATCTCTTGGAATGATGAGATACCACAGACAACGCTGAGTGCAATGTTTTTTGCCATACTAATTGTCTAATGGATTATTTATAAATAAATAATGGCTTATTTAATTGCATATTAAGTATTTCCTATAGTACTTCTTCCCTCTTTCCTAAACCCTTTTATTTTTTTTTCAAAACAAGTGCTTATTTCATGGAAGGATGCCTGGTGCGTAAGTGAACATTTCTAACAGAGAGTGAGTCTACGTAGTAAATTACCACTCAGGACAGATTTGCTTATAATTATTAAGCCGGTCCCATAAACTAAATTCACAAGCATCACTAATCTAATTGTCTAAATAAACTAGTACATCATATCTAATTTTCTGAAATAAGAACAATAAGCATGGATTTTTGTAATTAAAACACAAACCCTTTTCATAGCATTCATTGCTGTATTCAAACATGTATTTAAACTAGACAAAGGCAATCAGGGAAGAAAGGTGTATGAGATAAATTGAATTAGTGCTCCTAATTACAGGAAACGCGACAAGAAAAATTATAGAGCAGAAAAAGCCCATTAAAAGAGTTATGACAGGGTGTCCTCCGAGCTGCTGCCTCTGCCGCTTTGTGATGACCGCTTATTGCATTTTTATTGGACTTCAATATTGTTTAATTCTGGGAATCTTCATTCAATAAATTGTCATCATGGAGATATAAACATACAGTCCATGACGGGACCATCAGCGATCAAAGTAAAGACCATATAGTAAAAGAGCAGAGAGGACCAATAGAGATACTCTGTTGCAGAATTTGAACCGTTTATGACGTGTATAAGCATTATGAGCACTACCATATGAAGCAAGTGAAAACAACTATCTTGTAAAAATGGGACATGTTAGACGGTAAGCTGACTTTAGGTACTCATAGCTGATGATATGGGTAGGTGTCAAGACCTGACTAACTATGATTAGGGCCAAATCATTAAGGCCAGACGACTGTGTCAGAGCATTTCTGAAATGGAAAGAATTATGGGGTGTTCATGGTCAGCCATAGTGTGTACCTACCAACAATGGTCTTTGGAGGAAAACCTATGAACCACTGAAAGGGCGTTGGTGACGGTGATCGATGAGAGGTCAGTGAAGGCTAGTCTATCTGATATGAACCAACAGAGGGGCTACTGTGGCACACAAATCTCAAAAAAATTTAATGATGGTTACAGAGGCAATGTGCCACAATGCATGGCACATCAAACCCAGCTACATATAGGACTGCGTGGCTGCAGGCCAGCCAGGATGCCCAAGCCAACTGCTGTCCAAAGTCGAAAGAGCCTTCAATGGACGCATGAGCATTTTAACTGGACCATGGATCAATGGAAGAAGGTTATCTGTTCTGATGAATCTGTTTTCTTTTGCAATGTCTTGGGAGTCAATCAAAGGGACCAGGACACGCCAATTCCACACCAGGCCAGGGGGTGCTGGAGTGCACTAATCCTCTCTCGTTTCTCTCCGCAAGACCAAGCATGAGAAATCCCTCCTGTCCCGGCCCCGAGGACGTCACTTCCTGTGAGTCACCTATAAAAGCCACTCATCCTCCATACTTAAATAGTTCTGTTTCGGACTCGAACCTGTACACATTGTATGCAAATTTAAGTCTTTTGCAGCTGATGACACTATACGGGTGGCTGCCCCAAACCTTCACTGTGTGCCCGGCTTTTTCTTTCACAACAGTCAGGTATGTGTGTTGCGTTATAGCTGGGGAACAGATGGCACCAGTAGGCACTCTGGGGAGAACACAAGTTAGTGGAGGGAGCATTATGCTTTGAGAAAAGTTCTGCTGGGAAACCCTGGGTCTCAGCATTCATGTGGATGGTAATCTGATGCATACCACCTACCCAAACATTGTGGCAGACCAGGTACATCCCTTAATGGCAATGTTATACCCCAATGGAAGTGACATCTTACAGCAGGATATTGCCCTCTGCCACACAGCATAAATCATTTAGAAATGGTTTGGAGGACATTATAATGAGTTCAAGGGGTTGCCCAGGCCTCCAAATTACCCAGATCGCAATCCAATTGAGCTTCTGTGGAATGCTTTGGAAAAATCAAATCCAATCCCAGGTGGAGTTAGAGGCTCTGCTGTGCATGTCCTGTGCCAGATACTACTTAGAGTCCAAGCCTAGGAGAGTTAGAGCTGCTTTGGTGCCACAAAAGGAGTAACAGCATATTGGACAGGTGGACATAACGTTTTGGTTCATTAGTGTATGTGGAGCATATCATTTAAAAGACATGTTGGCACAACTTTTACATAAATAATGGACAAGATTAAAAATGGGGCAGCATACTGTCACACTTCATGGACTGAAACAAGATGATGTAGTGGCACACCATTGGTATTTATAATGGACTCAAATAAACGTTGAGGGCTATATTGGCCCACTAATTATACCAAAATGGGGCAACGTGGTGGAGCACAATTAGTATTTATAGTGAAAATAAGTTACAGTATGGGCAGTACACAGGTGAAGTGGCATGGTGGCATACCATTTATATATAGTGGGCACGACTTGCAGTGGTGGAAAGTGAGGAAATGTGGTGTCATGCTATTTATATACAGTGGGCATAAATGAAAAATGTATCAGTGTACAGTAGTTGGGCACTCCTTGGACAAACATCAGGTGACATGGTAGAACACCAAAAATAGGTTTATGTCTCTTCTTCCTACCTCCCAATCTTTGTTTTCCACAAATAACTGTCATCCTCTTTCTCCTTGCCTGACAATATTTCACCTCAGCTCCTCTCCCAACTCCATACTTGTGAAACTGAGGAGGTGGAAGCCCTTACAATGCTACTTTTGGGAGAACGTCTGGTGCCATTTATACCTGGTGAGAAGAATTTCATGTTCACCTGTTTTCCATGGGGAACTCTGTCAAACACTACATTTCCCAGCAGCCTCTGTGGAAATCAGAAGTATAGCAGTAGAATACTGCTGCTGCTTACCAGTTTACTGGGGAAATATAAAAGTATTAATAATAATTCATTACGTTTATATAGCGCTTTTCTCACTATCCTCTTGACCAGGTAAGGGCATCACTTCTGGGATGTTGACTGTCCTATATTTTCCCTGCTTCACTTTACGGCATGAATTAAGAACTGGGTGATATGGAGGCACATACCTAGGACAAACATGAGGTGACATGGGAGCACGCCATTTATAATTAGAGGGTATGAATTACAAATAGGACAATATGGTGGCATCACCAATTGTATTTCTGATAGAGGAGCACATTTTTTGTGGTTATGGAAGGGAATCCTGCAGTACCCAAAACAAAATCCATGGAGACATGGAGAGAAGAATTTTAACTCCAAGAATTCAACAGTCAGTCAACCCAAAATACCGGATCTGTGACACACCGGTGCCAATTACTGAGCCGCTGCAGCAAGTACTTCCATACGTAGAACGTTTTTTATCCATTAACCCATCTTCTCAATACTTTCTATTCTAGAAAGGTTGCTATCCCTGAAAACCCAAAGACTCATTCTGTCGCCTAAGTGATCCAAATTGTCAGCCGTGTCAAACAGCGTTTAGACCTCCTGTTTAGTGAGAAGTCAAGCAAAATGACACCGTTAACTGGATAACTAAAAACATTACAATATACAAACTTTCGAGTCAACTCAGGCACCTTCTTCAGTCAAGAAGGAATGCAGAAACTGGAGTTCCCTGTGTTTATATACACACTAGGACAAATAACAACATTGGAAAACCTTCAAGTGAGACATCTTAGATGTAAAAAATTAATAGACTTCTCCAGGCTAAGATTCGTTTAGCAAGAGAGGAGAACAATGTCTAGTCAAGATCTTTGGATAAGATAACTGTCCGACAAAGTCTTCTGATGAGTTTTTCAATACAATGTGGTTCTGTAGTCAGGTTGTCTGTGTCAGTCCGAGAGATGCAAACAATCCTCATATCGGGCCATAAAACTCTTGTCTCTATTCAAACCATGTTGTAATGTGTTAAATTTTCGCATGAGTTGAACTTCCTATTCTTTTCTCTCTTGTTGTGTTCTAAAGTTGCCCATAAGCCCTGGGACTTTAAAGTCCCTCTCACAGTGTCCATGGCTGTTGAAGTGTGCTGCCACAGGAACATCTGTGTTGCCATGCTTCATATCACAGGTGTCATCTTGCTTGACTTCTCACTACATTCATAGTGTATAAAACACGGTACAACACCCTAGTACTACAGACCTCCTGTTTATTAAGCCACCCTTCTGTCCATCCATCAGTTCATTTTTACGTGCATTCTCTCAACATCTGGATTACTCCACCAGAGCCCAGAGGTTATCCCTTTGAATAATGTCTACATTTTTAGGTGGTTCCATCACTCCATCAATCCATCCATTCATCTTTCCTATTAATAATAATAAATAATAATAATAAATTTTATTTATATTGCGCTTTATATTTTAACAATCTCAAAGTGCTACAGAGTAACAATAAAATAATAAAACAAGAGAATCTATTTGTACTTTAACAGAATGTCTTTCTAAAAAGATGAGTTTTTAGATTCCTTTTAAAAACATCAGTCGACTGTGGGGCTCTCAGGTAGTCAGGGAGGGCGTTCCACAGTCTCGGCGCCACAGATGAAAAGGCCCTATCACCCATACTGCGAAGCTTGGTTCTAGGGACTTGGAGAGTGTTACTGTGTACAGAGCGGAGGGTGCGTGAGGAGGTATAAGGAGTAAGGAGTTCCTGTAAGTAAAGGGGGCATGTCCATAAATACACTGATGGGTGAGGAGGGAGACCTTGTACTCAATTCTGAGTGGGACAGGGAGCCAGTGAAGGGTTTTCAGGATTGGGGTGATATGGTCATGCTTTCGCACCCTCATCAGGATCCTGGCAGCGCTATTCTGGATATACTGGAGTCTCTGGATACTCTTGCCGGGAATCCCGATAAAGAGCACATTACAGTAATCCAGCCTGGAGGAGACAAAGGCATGGACGAGCTTCTCTGCATCTGCCAGGGTGAGAGTTGGGCGGAGTTTAGCGATGTTCTTGAGGTGGTAGAAAGAAGACTTACAGAGGTATTTGATGTGGGTGTCAAAGGTGAGTTGAGGGTCCATTTTAACACCCATATTGGTGACAGATGTAGAAAGGGGGATGTTTTGGCCAGCGAGAGTGATACTGGTGATGGTAGAAGAGCGGAGATGATGTGATGTGCCAACTAAGATGGCTTCTGTTTTGGATCTGTTTAGCTGAAGAAAATTGAGCCTCATCCACACCTCTATCTCCTCCAGGCAGGTAGTCAATGTAGATATTGGCAGAGGAGCAGTAGAGGAGGTGGGGGTGGTCCTGAGGTAAAGCTGAGTGTCATCAGCATAACAATAGAAAGATAAACCATGTCTGCTAATGACATTTCCAAGAGGGAGCATGTAAATGGTGAAGAGGATGGGTCCAAGCACAGTGCCCTGTGGGACACCACAGGTGACGTTGTGGGTATGAGATTTTGCACTGCCCAGGGCGACATGCTCAGTTCTGCCGGTCAGGTAAGATGTGAACCAATTGTGAACATTTCCTGAGAGTCCAATGGTGTATTTCAGGTGGTGAAGGAGGATGTTATGGTCTATTGTGTCAAAAGCAGCTGTCAGGTCAAGGAGGATGAGTAATGAAGGGGAACCAGTATCTGCTGTTATCAGAAGGTCATTGGTGACCCTGACCAGGGCTGTTTCAGTGCTATGGCCAGGGCGGAAACCAGACTGAAACTTTGTATGTATTGTATGACTTCATCTGTCTATTCCTCATGTATAAACCAATCTCTTTTCTGCACTTCATTTGGCAGCTGGTCCTAAGGCTCAAGACAAGATATAGAATTACTGAAATAATTTTTTCATTTCTTTAACATTTTTAAACGGAAAGCTTAAACACAGCTGGCTCTTTGTTGCTACAAATTTAATATATTTGTCCAGTAAACCTCAAGGTTACAGAAGAGTCTTCTTGTAAGAAGAAGAATGCAAAATGAGCTTCCACAAAAAAATGAAACGCCATGTCTATTTTTGCTTCAAGAGCAGAAGAAATGTGTGAGCAAGTCTAAAGTAATGAGTCATTTCGTTTCAGAAGGTAGCTCCACGCTGGCACGAGGCGTCATTAGGGAGGCCTGATATAACATTTTCAGTTCATTGTGCATGATGGCCTGCTCTGATGATTGCCACTAATACACTGGAGGAAATTTGCTTAATCCCCGTACCTTGGGTCTGGCATGCACTGTGCGGCTGTTTTGCTTTGGCCTTGCACATTTCTGGTAAATCTGCAAAGATAGACAGGAGGGTAAACTAAGAAATACACTCCAAGCACTAATATGGCGACTCTTAGGAGTTAAATACAGACGAGGACACAGCTCCTCCTGCTTGCTTTCCTTTATTCCACAGATTAGGAACGCGTATCAAGTCACTTCACACATATGCTCGACATCGCCAGCTCCTATCAACTTTCATTCTCCTATCCTTTTTTTTTGCATATTGCAAAAGCAAAGCAAACATGACTCATATAGTAACCCAAAGGAGGCACAGAAAATTACAAGGATCTGATAACATAAGGAAAACTGACTCTTACAGGGAGAAAAGGTCACAATTCTGTCAGAGCCAAGATCAGAATGCCTTTTGAGGGCAATGCTGTCATTAGTAGCATAGTTATACTGGAGGATGACTGTCAATTACAAACCAGTATAGAGGCCTGTTATTTTATGTTTAGAACCACACAAGATATTGGGAAGGAACATCTACCAGGCAGACACCCGTCCCCAGAACTATAAGATGGGGCTCTAGGGCTTCTACACCACAGTCTTAGCCCTGGTGAAGTCAGAGGCGAGAGCTCGACCAGTAGGAGAAAGAGAAGCCGGTGTCTAGAGCAGGGGTGTCCAAGTCCGGTCCTCATGTGCCGCTGTGGCTGCAGGTTTTCATTCTAACTCTTTTCCAAATCAGTGACCAGTTTTCACTGCTAATTAACTCCTTTCCCCTTCATTTTAATAGCCCTTAAGGATTCAGTCCTCTGAATTGATTTGTTTCTTAATTAAATGGCAGCCAAACAGAAATGAGATGTGAAAAGAGCTAACAGATGACCAGCTAAATTGGAACGTCAAACTCCAGCCAATTTCACTCCAACCAGTTTCTTAATGAGAAGCCAGTTCTTGCTGTTAATTAAAGCCACTATTGAATATCATGACTTGTTGGCTGCTCTCATTCTGCCACAGCAGACTGTTGATTTTCTGTTTTTTCTAAGACCACCGTCAAGATGTTTTGGTGACCTGAGCAGACCAACATGACCAAGACCTTCACCTTTCTTTATTTTCAGGTTAGCTGGTCATGTGGCGGCTTGTTTTGGGTCTCATTATTGTTTGGCTGCTCATTAAGGAAAAAGAAAGAACTAAGGGGTCTGAGTGACGTCAATTAAAACGAAGGCAAAACAAGTTAATCAGCAGCAAAAACGGCTCACTAATTAAGAAGATGGTTAGAAAGACAACCTACAGCCACTGCTGCCCACCATGACTGGAGTTGGACACCCCTGGTCTAGAGGAAGAAAAAAAGCAAACAGTGAGCAGTTCTCATCAATGTGATCTCCTGCAACTCTTGAGCGGTGTGGTGTCCTGGCAATGTCTGCAGATTCTTGTTAAGCCCTTTCTTGATAGTAGCAAAAGTCCCCCACCATCAAAGGCACAACTCTGTTCTTGGTGCTCCACATCCTGCTGATTTCGATCTCCTAATCTTTACATTTCTTCTGATGTTCAGTTTCTGTGAACTTGAGGTTGTTGTCATCTGGAACCGCCACATTGATCAGCAGGCATAATTGCTCCTTCTGAACCACCCTATGAGGACAGTTAGCTGGGATGGTACGACCAATTTGCACTGCCTAGTCCCATAGGAAGGTAGCTTCTTTGATGTGGATGACAGCCTCCAGTGTGTGCGATTCTCAGGTTTGACCAGTGGAGATAGTTGGCAGCTTGTTGTGCTGGCATATCTATTTGTTATTTATGTGCAGTATTTGGTAGGAGCCAGCGTTGTACACTTGGTGATGATACAGTTCATTGTTTTCTCAATTTGTTGTGCATTCTGCACTCGCTGTCTGCCTGATGCTTCAAGATGTTCTGCTGGTGGTATCTGGTGTTCTTATTATTATCATTATTATGACTATTATTATTATTATAATTATTATTATGACTATTGTTATTATTATTACTAGGTGGTTCCCCCCTGTTTGCTTAGCTCACCAACCCCACCCGGCCTGTGCTACACGGCCAGCCACTTTGCGTCTCTGCTGCTCACGTTGTGAAGAGGGGGGCTGACCGCACCCCAAGGAAACGTGGTGGCTCCTTCAAAACCCCCTCTTATACGGTGATACAATGAGAAACAAATAGGTTTTTTTTACCTCCTCTTTGCTCAATCAGCTGCTGGCTTGCTACTACTGCCGTGCTGTGCGGCACTTCGTACATTTATAAGCCTTGACAGCAGCTGTCCTACTCTTTGTCTTTTCTAATATTTTTTATTTTATTAATTTTCATTGTAATCATTCCATACAAACAGATCAATTAATAACCCAACAAATTTGAAGACAAATCAAACCCCACCCCTGAGAAGGAGAGCTTAGCTAAAGGAGAATTGCTTAAGGCTTTTTAATAAGGCAACATTAAACAAAAGGAAGGGAGAAGTAAATATCTATGTAAATAAGAGATGGAGAAGAGAGTTAAATGCGATAATAGTTATTTCTCTTATTCTAAAATAATATTGATTAAATCCTGCCATGTTTTGAAAAAATTTTGTACAGATCCTCTAACTGAAAATTTGATTTTTTCCAATTTCAAATAATATAAAACATCAGTTTCCCACTGCCTTATAAGAGGAGAATTAGGATTCTTCCAGTTTAACAAAATAAGTCTGCGTGCCAAGAGTGTAGTGGATGCAATCACCGTTTGCTTGTCCTTCTCCAATTCAAGTCCATCTGGAAGAACACCAAACACAGCTGTTAATGGGTTAGGAGGGATTGTGACCCAAAGGCTGTCTGAGAGGCACTTAAAAATTTTTGTCCAAAATGATGTTAGTTTGGTGCAGGCCCAGAACATGTGACCCAGTGAGGCAGGAGCTTGGTTGCAGCGCTCGCAGGTTGGATCCTGCCCTGGAAACATTTTGGACAGTTTTAAGCGAGACAGATGGGCTCGATATATAATTTTTAGTTGAATAATTCTATGCTTTGCGCATATAGAACTCGAGTGAATTCTCTGCTTTGCTACCTTCCACTCCTTTTCTGATATATTGATTAAGAGATCTTCTTCCCAATGTCCTCTTGGATCTTTGAAAGGTAGGGACTCTAATAAGTATTTTATATATTGCGGAAATAGTGTTTGTTTCTTCGAAATTGAGCAGTATTTTTTCCAGCATTGTGGAGGGTACTCTTTGTCTTTTATTTTCGGCCCCAGGTGTGGTTAAATCTCTTAGCACAAAGTCTCGTCTTGCGGGATGTGAGTTCTTGATATTTTTTAGTTTATAATTTAAAAACGTAATAAGAATCTGAAAATCTAACAACATCACATTAAAGTTCGATAAATTCTGAAAAGAATGATACAAACATATATATGTAGGTTTTAAAATAAGCCCGATTTAAAGCGTGACATAAAATCGTTGCACTTTTAGGCTTAGGATTTTATATATATATAGTAGATTATTATTATTATTATCATCATCCTGCTAACATTGGGGGCTAGGCAGAAGCAGAGCCTAGGTGGGACAGGATTGCACTGTATGGCCCACTGTTCTAATCATTTAGTAACCTAACATGCACATGGACTACATGGGTGTGGACTACATACCCTAACAGAGATCAAAACTTTTCTCTTTTCTAAAGTTTTACCCCAAAAAAAGTAATTATGAAGCAATTACTGAAGTCAGCTTTATTTGTTCCTTCTTAAATCACTGGAAACTGAATTATTAATCCTTTCATTAGCCTTCTAAACTCGTTTAATTCCCTCTTATAATTAATGCCTTTGATCCTAGTAATAAATCTCCAGACTGAAAAATAAAGTATAAACATAAGACTTTATTGTAGTCAAATGATTGTAATAAGATTTTAAAAAATCTTATTTAAGCCAAAATCAAAAAGAAGAATAATACATATTTTTATTTTTGGAAGTCTCATTAAAATAATTAGAATAATGGCAGAAAATGTGCCTTATCCTGTGCATACAGTACAAATCCTAGATTTGCTGAAATTTTTTATTTCTTAAGGTGGCAATTTTACGCAACTCTGGATTTAAATTGGTCAGCGTCTTATAAAGGATTTTAACAGGTGGTTCCTCTTGATTGTCACTTGCATTTAGAGTTGCAAAAATGAAACAAGGAAATGTTATAGGAATTATGGCTAAAAAAAGGTAAAACCTGCTAGCCCACCGGACCCTGCCACACATTAAAACATCAGAGCAATCTTGACAAGAACAGGCCATCAAGCCCAACAAAGCTTGCCAGTCATATCCACTTAACTCTTCCAAAATAACATCAGGTCATGTCTGTTCTGACTGCTTGCTAAGGTGGATTACACCAGTTAACCCACCTCCATTACCATGTCTATATATTTATGGCACCATCGTCCAACTCACCTGTTCTCTTCAGCCTTCAACCTCAGCTGGAGTTTACTTACAGGTTTGGTATGGGTCTGAAAATTTCCCCCTGGTGAACCCCATGACCATTACAGAATAAATCTCTTGTAAGTGTCATCCTATGAAGGGCAGTAAGACCCTGCCTGTCTCAGATGGGATTTCTTTGCTGCCACCTGCTGTCCTGGAGGGTTTTTGCTGGCAACCCCAAAAGTGCCCTTCTCTCTCTTACACTCTGGTGCTGTTTGTCAAGACCCCAGCTTCTCTGGAGGAAAAAACAGAATCACGTGGCAAATTCTGCAAAGCACACCCGGGTTTGACGACCCTGAAGTGGGGTGCTGATCAGGATGACTGAACGACAACTTCACTAAAGCAGTAGAGTTAAAAAGTATAGAAAATCTGTTAGCAAAACAGTAATCCAAAGAAAAGTTTGGAGATTCAAGTAAAGTTTCCAAAAAAGCATAAGGCAAAAGTAGAATCCAAAATCAGGTCGACCAGAGCAAAGACAGGTCAGAATGGTGCCTATTGCAAAAACACAAAGGTACAGAATGATACAGCCAGACCACAGTCCCAGTGCCTCTTTATTTCCTCTGCCCCTCCATTATGTAACTGCTATGTAATTAGTGTCACATACCAACAGACAACGATAGGAGAGGAGATGTTAAGGACACACAGGGTACGTGAGGATTATCGTAAGTGAGAAATGACCAGGAGATGATAAAGAACCAAAGAGCATGGTGTACAGGAACAGCGACACTCAAAAATACACAGAGGGACTCGGAGAGTAAACAGGGAATTGTTTGTATTTCATTTGCATGCCTTGTGTTTTATTCAAAAATGAATGCACTGTTAGAGAGAGATTTGTGTTCTTGGGAGCGGAGAAACGCTAAGAAAGCATTTCCACTTGTAAAATCCATTCTTGTGGTTAATGGATCATGTCATTTAATTATATGGCTTGTTAGTGCTCTCATTTTACCCCCCAAAACATTTCAAATATGGCATATTTTCTTGTATAAAGAACGTCAAGGACCAGAGTGACTCTCTATTCTAATTCATTCTTTCTAATTACTATATTTTGCAAAATATTGGGATCAATAAAGTGTCTACCTATCTGGAACAGCAATTACCAGAGGCACTAAAATAAAATTGTATTCCCATAATTTCAGAAATTGTACTATATTTTAAAATATTAAGCTTTGTGACTCAATACTGTAATGCATTTCAACTGAGAATTCTCTTTATTAGAGTGAAGTTAAAGTTTTGCCAAAGCAAAATGTGTTGATCTGTTACACCAAGTAAGACAAACCTCTGACGTACGTTTTCCTCCTCAAATCTTTTCTTTTTCTTTTTAAATTGTGGATTGAAGCATTTGAGTCATCTCCACAGTAAGACGGAGAACATTTACACACCCTGGTACATCATCTCAGTTTAACACTGGATGGATCTTTAAGAGATTAGGAGAGTAAACCTGTCAAATAATAATTAATAGTAGAATGTTTCATGTTAAAATATTTTTGGAATAATAAGTGAGGCTAACCAACTCTACTGTTATGGTATAGCTAGAGTTTTTTTTTTCTTTTGTATTCATTTTATTATGTAAATATATATTCATCCTTTCATCCATTTTCCAACCCACTGAATCTGAATACAGGGTCACGGGGGTCTGCTTGAGCCAATCCCAGCCAACACAGGGCGCAAGGCAGGAACCAATCCCAGGCAGGGCGCCAGCCCACCGCAGTTTAAATATATAATGTTTCTTATTATGTTAATTCTGTTTTAGGCTTTATGTGGTCTTTAAGTGTAGGTGATATGATTTAATGATTAAGAACATGCATCCCTACTGGAAAGGAAGAGAATCCATTAACCAGACGCGGGGGCCAGAGAAGAAGGATAGATGAACTGGCAGGCTGGCAAGATAGCTTTGTACCGGGCCGGTAAAAATTAATAAAGGGACTATTGATAGCTGGGAATAGGATATGAAGTCTGGAAATGCAACCCTGTCAGGGTCCCTAAGTGTCAATAGGGGGCACTAACAGAGGAGGACCTCTCTACTTTCCTTATGGCCCAGAAGTTTTTCCTGGAAGATATGGCATGGCACCAGAAGCACTCCTGGGTTCGACATAAAAGAGAGCCCATTGCCTCATATCATTGAGTCAGAGTTGGGAAGGCAGAGAGGAGGAAGAACTGGTGAATGTATTTGTATTGTTAGTGGTGCTAATTATCGGATGTCTAGTAACGGCACAGTGAACACACTTGACTTGATCATTCCTAGTTTTCGTTCTCTTTCTCTGTACATTTAGCATTCGTTTGCTCAGAAGTTGATGCACTTTGCTGCTTCCTGAGCAGCTCTTCTTTTCTCCACCCTAGCTGCCTACTTCTTCTCTTCTTTCATCGGCATCTTTTCGTGTTAAAACTGATTAAGTCAGTGTTTTGTGTTGCAATTACTTAGTACGTTTTCTTTAATTTTTCACTTAAGTTGGCACTTAAGTCTTCAATCTGCCTCAAGAATGATTTAAGATATGAAGAGGTAGGGAATGAGAACAGTGCCCGTACGCATGCGTCACACAGCCGCCCTGCTGCACGCTGCCGAGAGTTGATTCAACAATAAAATAAAAATAAAAAGAGGAATAACCTTTGAGGTCAATCATCGCCCCAAAAGTGGATAGCAGACATCACATAGTATATGCATACCACATTTTAGGTCAATAGTTCAAGTGGTTTGTGAGCAACAGGTGATTTAAAATCCTGGACAGACAAACGAACAGCCAAGGTAGTGTTTTATATATTATATACACCGCATAATTATGTATTGATGGGTGAACACTTCCTGAACGACACAGTTGTCCAAATGGGGTGGATTTGTGGATACCACTGTGGGTGAATGAAAAGATGGACCTCTGGAGAGAGCAACATACAATTGTCCGTGACTGAAAGGGGGATCATTTGTGACGATGGAGGCCACGCTGGTGAAAGTTACTTCGTCGGTAGGGATAAGTTTCAGCACTTGTTCATTAAGGTGTAGCGAGTCTTCGTTGTTGACACTTAATATAGCTTGTGTACTGAGTTGTTCCGGAGTCACAGTTGAGAAACACTTTTTTAATGTCTTTTAAGCACAGGTAAAAAAATTAACATGTGAAACATCCGTAATGTAATAAGACACCAAGAAAAGTAACATTGCAACAATGCACGCTACGATCCGATCGCTGTAAACAGAAGTGAAAACAAAATCGAGCCCGGTGCATTCTTTAACTGCCTTGTAGCTCAGTGTTAGTGCTACTGTTTTGCAGTAAGGAGACTGTGGAAGATTTTGGGTTCGCTTCCCGGTTTCTCCCTGTGTGGATAGCGCTTTGAATACTGAAAACATCTGTATATCAATGTAATGTAGTATTATTATTCTTATGCGTCCAGCACTCGCTCTCTCTCGCGCGCGCCTGTATGTGTGTGTGTGTCGCTTGCTCGCTGCACGTATTCCTGCAGGCATACCAGTAAGTGAATGAAAAGATGGAACTCTGGAAAGAGCAACATACAACTGTCCGTGACTGAAAACTGGTTTTGGCAGATACATGCACATCTTTTTGAAAGTTTGGCCCTGTGCCTTATTAATTGTCATCGCAAAGGCAAATCTAACAGGAAATTGTCTTCGTGTTAAAGTAAAAGGCAAATTATCCGTGACAAACTGTTTTACAACGCTGCATACCAACCTGCGGCGTACGCCACGTAATCATGCTGCTTTTTTAATGTTTTTTAAGCAGAGGGAAAAAATGAACATTTGCAAAATCTGTAACGCTGCTTTCAGTAAGTACAATGCACACGTGTTTAATTTGTCGGCCACTTTTTGCCAGCCGTCTTTTCTGGTTTGGGCTGCTTTTGCAGTGTTACCGCTTGTGCATATTAAATCTTGAAATCCTTCGAGTAACTAATTAACTAACTAACACCCACCCACCTAGCTTGTAAGAAAAAAATGCGCCCGTTCTTTCATCATTTTGTTGCAGCCTATCAAAGACTTGCTAATCATGTTTTCTAGACTCAATATACATTGTCTTTTCACTCAGCATGGGGACGCGCATTCATCTCGGATTATTACATCCTTCTAGACTAATCTGCTACACGGCTGCGTTTGAAAAACCGACTTATCCCTGATGAGTTTCACCGACATTAATGATTAGGAATATGGTTGGAACAAAACCCTGCATCCACAGGGGTTCACCAGGACCGAGTTTGGGAAACACTGCTGAACACAGACAAAACCGACTCAGGTGACGAGTTGGGGCGGGCAAAGTAGTTGCAGCTATTGATTATTCAGTTATGCAGCTATTATTATTATAGTGTTGTTTGCCTGGGGGTCTGATCTGCTCGACGGGATCATAAATAAAAGGAAAACAATGTGAAGGCAATGTCACAGGTGATTCTGTGGTATAGCGGGTCCACAGCTCCCCTTCAAAAGGCCATTTTTAAATAAATAATCATTGCACTCACAGCATAGCGAGAGGCGTGGAAGTGTGGCTGAAACGGTTTCCGGGTGGAGTCATGCTGCGAGCGTTTCTCCCCTGTGCAGTGTGCGAGCGAGTGAGGAGAGAGAGAGAAAGCAGGCTCGAAGGTAATGTGTTCCTGTGGTATAGCGGGTCCATAGCTCCCCTTCAAAAGGCCATTTTTAATCAGGCGACTGACAGTAGTGGAGTCAGGTACAGAGAAGGTCAGCTGGTGAGAGAGCATCTTGACTGTTGCAGGGCCTGCATCGGTGAAGCAGGTGAGATGCTAATGAAAAAGAGGCACAGGGCTTATTGGTTTTTAAAGACTGATTCCTTCATTGTGTTTTAACCTCAGTTTTAAAGGATTGTGCGGCTCTCTCTCTCGCGCTGCCTGTGTGTGCCTCTGTCTCTCTCTGGTGCTGCCTCTGTGTGAACCAAGGTTCCACTGAGGTTGACTAATGAAAAGTCAACGTGGCTCAGAGCTACATGTGGACTGTGGCACAGACAAACAGAAATGATGGCATGTTTTCCGAGGCGTCGCATCCGAGTCGGTGGGTGTGGCTCTGCGAGTTTTCGTCGTATCCAATGGTCTAAGAGTTGGTGGGCGTGGCTCCTTCCTGCATGCACCATTGGCGTCTTACTTGTCGGCGGTTTAGTGAATCCACGCCCCTTCCAGCGTGCTTTCTATGGGTGGCTACTTGTCGGCCGGTTAGTGAATTATATATATAGATAGTGCTTATGAAGAATAAACATCTCTTATTTTATTCCAAAAATGTGTGCTGTATTACTATGTCTGTGGTTTTGGGCTCAGTGGCACCCCATAGTGGTTACAGTATATAATAATAATAATAATAAAAATAATAATAATAATAATAATTCATTATGCACCTTGCACCTTGTGGTTGGAGCACCAAGAGGTGGGCTCATCCTGACGTCACAGTTTAAGGACCACCTTCAGCCTGAAATTGAGATTAGACCCTTCAGTGGTCCACTGAAGTTGCTTGGAGTCAGTAGTGGGTTGTGTTTTTTGATTATTTTCTGCTCAGGATTCCGGTGTCAGATTATGGATTGTGGTTTGTGATTTGTTCCGTGTGGATTGTCTTTCAAGCAGCTTCTTTTGAATCTTTTAAGTGTTTTACTTTACTGTTTTGTTTTTCTGAGTAATTATCTTCATTTATGAACATTCATTTGTGGATTGTCTCTTCCACCAACGGTTTCTTTGAAAGATACCCATGTCAGATTATTTTTGAGGCTTAAAACCTGTTTGGGCCTGCGGAAGCTAAGGCAGGCCAGTGGAGTTGGGATTCAGGCTGCTAGGGTGAGGCTTTTTCCAGGCAAGCAAAGAAGGCCTGGCCTGGCAGGTGAAGCATTCTGGAGGCCTCATTAAGGTGCAGACTCCCAAGTCATGACGTCTAAATTCCCATAGGCTGCTTTCATACATGCGTTGAACTATGTACTGAATATGTGTGTTCTTATGTGCTTATGGTTATTCACATAATGATAGACTTTCATTTTGACTTAGTTTGGCAAAGATGAATTTTATTCCTGCCCTGATTTTCTCTTTTTACACAAAGCATTCTGTAAGTGTCATGTGACTGCGACCAGCTCGCTACTGACATCCCGGATGTGACACTGTAAATAAACAGCGGTTATCCCATGCATTATCTCTCAGTGGATACTCTACGTTCATCAGTCTCTTTAGTTTTGTTTTCTCATGTTGGCCCTGTCGTCAGGATTCATTTTGACTCTGACTACTGAGTAACATCTTGATCCTTTGATTCTTGGTTGCCCGACTATTTTAATCTTCTGGCAATTAGGTCACTCATAATAATCATCAGACATCTTTGTGTTTGTCATAATAGTTTAAAAATGCTTTCAAAAGATTCAAGAGATGAACTTTGTCTAAGTTGTAAGCAAATGAAGACTACAGAGGATTCTCAGATTTCTCTTCAAGACAGCAGTTTTGTGATTTCGAAATTCTGCATAATAGAGCCTTTAAGATCTCCTGATAACTGGAGGCGGTGTGATACTCCTAGTCTACAGTGCATGGAGAATTTTATTTTGATATGACAATGTCTGCTAATTTTAAGTTTCATATTAAGCTCCTTTTCGTTGTAACACTGCAGAAAACCAAAATGAGCCCAAACAATTGGAATGCATTTTGTTATTCCTATTGGAGAATAGTTAACACTGCTGAAGAATTCAAGGACCTAAACATGGCACCAATAATTACAAAAGACTTGTTTATGACATATTGCAACAAGACAATATTGCAATAATCTGGTGTAATGATTTCCCTCATATCTGTTATGTATGCTTCTAATAAAAGAGTACAGAGTGAATCATCTACTAGGAGCAGATCATATTTAAACACATCTGATGGACCGCCTAATCTGTGTTTGTTTCTAATACTTTGTACGTTCTTATGTGAAATCGGGAAAGTGCTTGAAGAGATGCTGGAAATTTCCACGCCACCAGCCAAGATAACACTATTTGTCACTGCAACAAGCTCAGCAAAGCCTTTGGAGGTGCTATAAATTGAACACTAATGACACTGTCTTATCAGCATGGTTAGTGACTCAATTCTGGCTGAAAGGAAACAACAAAATTGAGCAATTTACCAAACAACAGACTTCCCAGTCAGGTGCTATTTTATAATCAATACGCATCATTATAGCATACACAGTAAGGCATACAAAGTGACATTAGAGCAGCTACTGGGAAGATCGACACTCACAGCTGGTTCACTACCTTCTTTTAATGTGTTCGGAAACGTGGATAACATGCCAGGATATATCACAGCCATGGTAATGTGATGGAGTGGCAGAGGTGCCAACCTCAAACTCAAGCAAGCTCAAGCAAGAATGGAAATGAGCCATCAGTGCTTCTGTACTGTAGATGTGAAAAGTGACTTTCACCTCACCAAAGAGCCTCTATGGCCGGTCACTATTTAGGGAGTGGATGTTGAGGTGGTCCACTCCTACAAGTACTTGAAGGCCCTCATCAGTGACAGGTTGGACTGGTCTCATAACAGAGAGGAACTAGAGAAGAAGGGAAAGGGCACACTCGTTTCCTTAGGAGACTGCATTCCTTTAATGTGGGTAGGGACATCTACAACTCTGTGATGGCCAGTGTGATTTTCTACACTATGGTGTGCTGGTCTGGAAACTTCAAGAGGAGCTCACTAAATTAACATGCTACTAAAAAGGGCAAGCTCAGTCATGTTACACACTCTCAACATATTAGATATTGCAGTGGAGGAAAGAATTACGACAAAAATAAGTGCCATTATCTATACATATAAAAGGCAAAGCCCTCACTGACTCATCACTAATTCTCCCACTTTCCATATAGGTGGGAAGCTGAAATGTTTGTGTGCTCATTCCTTGCAGTGTACTTACAAAAGTTAGGTATGTTTCATGTCCTATTGCAACACCCAAGGGGGGGAAACGGGTGTACCCCCTAAACTGTGTATATAGATAGGGGAAACCCCTCCTCACTATTTCTGCTACTTCCAATACACGTAGCAAATGCAAATTTCCCATGCTCATCCTTTACAATGTACTTACAAACGTTAAGTATGTTTCATTTCGCGCCGTGCCCTGTAATGAACTCTCAAAAATAACGTCTTCTTTTTGGCGGTTTTCACAATTATGCTGTAAGGAACTTTCGGAACTGACCTCTCCTTTTGGCGGTTTCATTCCTTATTTCTGTTAACAGACAATTTATTTCACGGCAGAGACACACAAGGGCCGCCCCCGGTCCCCCTTCCTTTTTCTACACGGCCGCTGTCCACGCATCTACCACGTGGTTGCTTCTCACATGGCCAACTGTATGTTGCATGCTCAAGAGTAAGCTCAGCAGACAGCTTGGTCATTTTTGAGCCTGAGGGCAGAACTGCAAACGTCGTTTACAAAGAGATCCTTACATCCTAAAATTGTGCATTTCTCATACACAACATTTATAATCGTAAATTAAACTCTTTACAATTATTAAATTCACTGTCAATACTGAAAAAAGCACTTTGAGCTACTTTTTGTATGAAAATGTGCTATATAAATAAATGTTGTTGTTGTTGTACGACAATTACATTGAGAATTATGTTACGTAATTTTTAAAATATTTCCGTTTCTTTTTCATAACTTCTTTAACACACTACTTCTCCGCTGCGAAGCGCGGGTATTTTGCTAGTGAACAATAAAGGACATCCTAACTCTGACACACCAACACTGAGGACTTTTGGCCAACAAATGTCAGCAGAAATGTGTCAAGAACTTCTATGGGGGCTCCTTTATACCAACAGCCATACACCTGAATAATGCCTCACTGCGACTGTGACCGCACTCTGGCTAGGGTCATTAGCCAAGTCAGAAGTTTACTTTCTGGTGTGTATTTGGCAGGATGGTTGTTGTTTGTCATAACTCTTATTTATTTATTTATTTATTCATTGAGCTTCTGTAAAAAGACAGATATCCCACTGGGGAAAAATGAAGTGATATTTATTCTAACCTAACCTAACCTAACCTAACCTAACCTAATCTAATCTGACCCATTAAGACATACAGTGAAGAAAGTAATTAATGCTTTGTTGTCTAATACAACTAATTAAAAGCAGAACTAAAATTAAGGCTCACATCAATGAGGTTGTACATTTTATTTTAAGTAGCGTCTTGTTGAGCAGATCCTAAGCCAGTAAATAATCATCACAAACTGTAAAGTCATCGTAGTCAGGTTTGAATGAGTGCTCTAGGGTGTGGGGTTACCCTACCTCCCCTCGCAGGATCTGTGGCTGGCTTTTAGAAAACACAGCCATTTTTTTTTAAGAATAATAATAAAAAATGTACTTATGTAGTGCCTTTCTTAAACTCAAAGGACACTTTACAATTCAACAAAAACACATTAACAAGACAGTAGAAGTTAATACAAGAAAACAAAAAATACTCATTAAAAAGATGTGTTTTTAACAGGATTTTGAAATGAATAATAGATTTTTCCTCGCGAAGACTGAGAGGAAGAGCTTTCCAAATTTTAGGGGCCATCACTGATGTGGCAGCAAAGCTCGTCAACAAGCTGGCTGCATCAATAGTGACTGAGATACGACTTCTCTTGTAGGTTACATTTTGACAAGCTCAGTGAGATATGACTTAACTCATACCTTGCATTCAAAGTATTAAATAAATACTTCAGAGTAGTGCAAGCAGAGAAAATGCCCTCACACGGGAATAAACTTTTTAATTGGAGACCCACCTCTGCCCTTCGTTCATTGGTGAAGAGTTCTGTATTTAGTTCAGAAGCTCTTCCATAGTTCCTAACATGTATTTAAGTACAGTGAGTAAATTAGCGTCCGATGATCTTAATGCACAGGCAGGAGTGTAAGGAAACAGCAGCTCAGACAGATAATGAGAGGCTAAACCATGAAGGGCTTTAAAGGTGATGAGAATAATTTTATATTTTTGCACGCAGTTTTGCAATCATCAACACAAAACTCCATAAAAAGAGGATTTTGGGGTATGGAGTAAATCAAGGAACACTGCTCTATAAGACGTCATTCACACTCTGTATTTACCTGTGTTTTTATTTTTAAAATAAAAAGATAAAAAGGGAAAAAATAAAATAAAAAATAAAAAGGAGCTGCCTAAAAACAACAAGCTAATCCAAAGCAAACACAGGACCAAATCAGAATCCAGATGTGAAGCAAAAACAGAGCATGAAGTGAAAAATCAAGTACAGTGCACAAGCACAAGCACAAGAAAAAGGACTCATTAACTCCATGGTGCGTTTGAAAGGAACCACCAAGAACTATAGGAGACCCTCCAGTTAATTAAAGTAGATGGAAAGTTCCTGATGGTGATTGGCAAGGGGCTCCACCTCTTGGGGGGACCATTCAAAAAACACAAGGAACATAACACAGGCTAAGAAAATACAGCAGGCAGTTAACAAAAGTAACTTTAACATAAATAAATAAAAAGGGCACACAACACATGGATTTGAACCCCAGCCAGGGGAGGAACACTGGCTCACATATAAAACAAACATGGGCTCCGTTCCACCCCAGCGCTGAATTAGAGTTATAGACATTTCGTTTTTTAAGCAAATATTTGATTATTATAAATAAACTGTGATTCTTTGGTCACTGGTTCTTTTCTGGGTTGAAGGGTTATATTAGGCAGGCAGAGTGGTATGGTGGTTAAAGCTTTTGGGTTCAAACCTCACTACTGGCACTATGTGACCCTGAGCAAGTCACTTTACCTGCCAGTGCTCAAACTGGGAAAACCGAAGAAATGTAACCAATTGGATCTCAAATGTTGTAAGTCACAGATAACATGAAATAAAAATTGTGTTCAGTATTTTTTGAGTTCATTATTGGGAAAAGGATGTTAAATATAGAGCTGCCAGGCAAAAGGAAAAGAGGAAGGCCTAAGAGGAGCTAAATAGATGTGGTGAGAGAAAACATGCAGGTGATGGGTATGACAGAGCAAGATGGAGGGGACAGGAAGATATGGAAGAAGATGATCCGCTGTGGCAACCCCTAACGAAAGAAGCCGAAAGAAGAAGAAGAAGAATTTTGTCAATGTCTTAGGATGTGATGAATACAAAGAATGGAGGGACGATAACTGCAGGATACAATGTACTCTCTTCTTAATGAGGTGAATGGCCATTTTTACTGGAAATGTACATTTCCAACAGAATCCATTGTTTAATCTTCTACACATGATCTTCCAAGAGTACAAAGCTGCACATTTTTTTCTTCTATAAATAAATGTGGAAAATTACACATTATAAGGGGGTAAAGCACTTTAAGTAAGATTTGATCTTAATATAGAAGCAGATTACTGAATATTCCCTGTAATTCCAGGCATGCATAATGTTATTAAATACTAAGCACTACCTTATTATACTTTTTAGCTCTTTTATATTTTAACTTCTAAACTGATTCAAGGTGTTCAAGCCAGTGCGTGAATTGCGGCATATCTTAGGTGGTTAGCTTTAATTAGCATTGACGACCCCTAAGGAGGTGTCTTGAATGAAGCTCAGCAAATACAAAGAAAAAGAAAAGTAGTGAGAACATCAAGTTCAGGTTTTGAAGGGCACCCCAACATGCATCTTTTATGAAAGGCGGAAGCCATTGTTGTACGTTTTTTGAGTCATCTTTCTGTAGGCTATGAGGGCTTCTTATTCAGTATGGATTTTCAGCTAAGAAGTAGGATGTGTGTGTAGTTTCTAATTCTCCTTGTAGCTCTGTGTCTCACATTACCTTCCTGAAAATCCCCTAAATATAGACGACTACAAATTCCAGCAAACTATTATGAAGATCAACAAATCTGGGCATTTAATATAATACTTGTTTAATGCTATATGTATTTGTGGTTATGCAGTTCTGATTGTTTAAGATGATGTCTCATTACACAATGTTCTTTTTTTTCTAAATGTCACATTATTTCCTGCTTTGTTATCCTCAAGAAAAAAAAAATATTTGTTTGATTCTTTGATCAACTGACAGAGCAGAATCAATCCAACGTACTCATAACTCACTAGAGTTAAAGAAGTAAAAATATTTACATACAAGGACAGAATGCTAAAAAGAAAGAAGTGAGTGAAATTATGCAGTACTAGCCATGGTACCTGTCAAGGACAAGTAATAGAATAATTTAAAAACATGTGCTATCTCATGCCCTACGTGTACTTTCAGCACCTTTCCTGTGTATTCGCATGTGTCTGGACTCCCTATCAAGAGCGACTTCCCATAAAGCCTGACTCTCAGATTGTCAATGTTTTTAAGATGCCTGCGTCGCATCCTGTCTTGTTTTATTCTTTGTCACACACATACACATAGGAAGCAGCTAAAGGGTCTAAATGAGGGTAATTCCACGCCAGACCAGGGGGTGGCAGACTGTACTGACCCTTTCTCTCTTTTCACTGCAGACCGATTATGGGAAATTCCGTCTGGCCCCGGTTACATCACTTCCGTTTTCTGGCCCTGATGACGCCACTTCCGATTCTGGGCTTAATGACATCACTTCCGGATCTGGGCCCCAAGGGCGTCACTTCTAGTTCTGGGCTTAATGACATCACATCTGGTTAAAGGCCCTGAAGACGTCACTTCCTGTTCCAGCCCTGATGACATCACTTCCTATCCTCTGCTTTTAAACCGCCATCTTTGCCTCAACAAGACAGTTCTATTTTGGACACAGACCTGTACACATACAGTATGTACTCTGTTCAGAACTCTTTTAAAGCCAGGAGAAATTATGCGGGTGGCTGCCTCAAACCTTTTTGTGTCTCACTTGTCTCATCCTTGACAGTTTTTTGTCTCTCTCAGTGTGCTCCCTTTCTCCACCTCATGCGTCTCACACTTGCACTTCCTCTATCGTTGCGTCACCAAATCCAAACTGACCGATCACACCGAAACTAAACTGACCAATCAGATTGCTCTGAGGAACTGGACACACAAACCTTATATAGTTGACAGCTCATTAAAATAAAGTTAACAAAGTGTGATTAGCCATTTGATTAATTAAACAAATTGCATACCCCTGACTTCCACCATACTGCTGTGTGAGGTTTAACATTCAGCTTCCCAGTTTGATTTAGGGCTGCTCCAGTTTAGGCTATTGTGATATTTCAACATACCACCATAAATGGTTTTATTCTGCTACACAATCATGTCTGATTACATGCAGATAAGAACTCCTTATAATGCAGAATAAACATGGTGTGGAGCAACGGCGCACTTCAAGAATTCTATAGGTAAATCAGGAGTCATCTGATATTCCCAGCTTCGCTTCTGGTAGCAAAAATGTTACAAACAAAGAACATTGATTTTATATAGCTCCTTGTTTTTCTAATGAACACCTTCCCAGGTGCTTTGCAATCACAGATATATTTTGTTACAACTGGACGACAGGCAAGTTAAGTGATTTTCTCTGAAGGGGCATGAGCTGGCAGACTTGAGGTTAAGTGATAGAGCTCAGGGCCCATGTTAGGATGAGAGATGCTGTTATCTACGGTATACACAACATGTGAATTTATTTTAACAATTCAGATGGCCCACTTTATTAAATAAGTGTCATGCGATAGTGTGCTCTACTAGGGTGCACCATTCTGGTTCAAAAGCAGGTGATGAGCACTGCCTTGTCTTTGCTGGGCATAGTGCTTAGAGTTTTGCCCAAAGAGTTCAATTTTTGTCTTGTCAGACCACAGAATCTTTTTCCTCATTCTTTAAAGGACATTTGGCAAATTCCAAGCAGGCTTTTACCGTATATACCCGTGGATAAGTCAAGGCTTGATTTTACCGTATAATTTCTGGTATTTTATAAAGTCAATCGTATAAGTCGAATGTGGAAAACTCACGCTAATGGTCCAAGAGATTATGATATGCTAACACCCACCTGAGAGAGTAACCACAGAGCGCACTGCCTTTTTTTCTATTTATTGCACCTACGTGACCACACAATGATACCTGAACTATTCCGAAGAAACGTTTGCATTGTTTTGTGTTTTTTGTATCTTACACCCTCATACACCTTTACTGTAAGAGCATCCCTTATCTACGATGGAGCGTTTGATCAGAAGAAAATATGAAGCTGGTTTTAAATTAAATGTCGTTGATGTAGCAAAAGAAATTAGTAACTGTGCTGCTGCATCAAACTTCAATGCATCTGAGTAACTGATGCCAGATTGGAGGAGACAAGAAGATGTAAAAAAAAATAATTTAAGTGTCACATTTTTGAATGGGCGTATAAGTTGGGGTCTGATTTTATGATCGATTTTTCAGGTTTCAAGACCCGACTTATATGTAACTATATACGGTACTTCTGTCTAGACATACTACCATAAATGTCTGATTTATGGAGGGCTGCTGAGATGGTCCTCCTTCTGACAAGTTTCCCAGCTCAGCACAGGACTTCTGAAGCTCTGTTAGAGAAAGTAAGGGATTCTTGGTCACCTCTCTGACCAAGCCTTTTCTTGCCCGGTTACTCAGTTTGGCCAGACGGCCAACTCCAAGAAGAGTTCTGGTGATTCCAACCTTCTTCCATTTCACAATTATTGAAGCCACTGTCCTCCAGGCAGAGGCAGCCTTAGGGCTAGGGCTGATAAAACCCCACATGGGGTCGGTTACGTCAAATGCTGTTACCGGTATGTGTGGACTGTATAAACTTGCATGCAAATTTAATAAAAATAATGTTAATATACACTGGATTTTCTCATAACAGTATTCAGGTACATTTTTGTAAGACAACGTTGAACTTTATCAAAATATAACTGGAGAATATAACTTGACAAATCTGCTCGAACAGGACGCGCTGACCTCAAAAGTGGGGCCCCCTTAGTCGTGGGACCTGAGGCGGTTACCCCACTTGCCACCCCCAAATGCTGCTCATGGCTCCAGGGAATTCTCAAAGCTTTAGAAATGGTTTTAATCCCTTGCCCCTGATATATGCCTTTCCACAATTTTTATCACAGGGGTCTACAGAGAGTTTCTTGAACTTCATGTTTTGGTTTTTGTCCTGATCTGCAGTGTGAATTGTGGGACCTTTCATAAGCTGTTGTGTGCTTTTCGAAATGATGTCCAATGAATTTGGTGTACCACAGTGGGCTCCAATCAACTTCGAGACAAACCTCAAGGAGGAGTAAAGCCAACAGGATACAGCTGAGCACGATTTGGAGTGCCACAATAAAAGGTCTGAATACTTCCAAGAATGTGAGACTTAGATTTAGATTTTATCAAAATTACTAACAACCTCCTTATGGCAGCTGATTCTGATTTAATTACTATTCTCATCCTTCTTGATCTGAGTGCAGCCTTTGACACAATTTGTCACACTACTGTTCTTAATGGATTATCTTCGATTGGCATTACCCACACACCACTAGATTGGTTCAGATCCTACCTCTCAGGATGCACTCAGTTTGCTCAGCTTAAAACTTTTACATCCCAACCCACCGCTGTTACTTCAGGTGGGCTCTGTCCTGGGGCGCCTCCTTTTCATTATTTACCTCATTCCCCTTGGAAATATTTTTCGTAAATATAACATTAGCTTCCACTGTTATGCTGATGACACCCACCTCTACCTCACCTACTTTTTCCTTTCCATTCTCCTTGCTTATTGATTGCTTAGCAGATATCAAATCCTGGTTTTCTTCAAATTTTCTTAAATTAAATAGTGACAAAACTGAGGTTCTCCTCATTGATACAAAATCAACATTATCCAAAACTGATCATTTTTCCTTGGTTATTCCTAATTCCTCTGTCTCTCCTTCCTCATAGGTTAAGAGTCTGGGTGTCATCCTTGACAGTACTCTATCTTTTCATTTCCACCTGCTTAACATTAATCGTATTCAACCCCCTCCCTCACTCCCCACACCACTGCTATCCTTGTTCATAGCCTTGTCACTTCTCGTCTTGATTATTGCAATTCCCTTTTCTTTGGTCTTTCTCGCAAATCTCTTTATAAGCTTCAAATGGTCCAGAATTCAGCTGCCCGCATCATCACTAGAACCCCCTCTACTCACCATATCACTCCTGTCTTGCAGCAGCTTCACTGATTTCCAGTTAAGTTCCGAATTCAATTCAAAATTCTCCTACTAACTTTTAAGGCTCTCCACAACTTTGCCCCTCCATATCTGTCTGACCTCCTCCATGTTGCCATTCCCTCCCGTACCCTTAGATCCTCTTCCTCCATCCACTTGACTGCCCCTTTCGTCCGTCTTACCACCAGCTCTGGAACTCACTACCATCTGAGCTTAGAAATATTGACTCATTCTCACTTTTCAAATCAAAACTTAAAACTCATTTTTTTAAGACCGCTTTTTCTCTTTGATTACAATTGCTCTGTCTGATTTAAATTTTTGTATTTTAGTTTTGTTTATAATGTGTGTTTTAGCTGTTGTTCGATGTCCTTGAGCGTTTAGAAATGCACCTATGAATAAATAAAATGTATTATTATTTATTATTAGTAACCCTTTCTGCAAACATGTCTTCACTTTGTCATTATGGGTTTCTGCATGTAGACTGATGTATCCATTTACAATTAAATCAACAACACAATAAAGGGTACAGAAATGAATACTTTGGGGTCTATTTGTACAAACACTTACTCCAGTTCACGAATGGGCGCACACTATCACTCAGCCACAGTAAAGAGTTTGAACACTTATATTAATGTGATTACATTTTAAAGAAATATGCAAACCTTTCTAAAAATATGTTTTCATTTTGTCATTATGAGTCAGTGAGTGTATATTGTTGGGCCAAAATGACAAATTTTATTAATTTAAAATGAAATCTACACACAATAAATTGTACAGAATGTGAAGGGGTGTAAACACTTTCTGAATCCACTGTTTAAATCAAGAGTGATGACAGAGACACAGCAGGAATGAGAGGCCGAACTATCATCCCACACAATGCAAGTCTTAAGCCTACTCTTCTAATATACAGTTACTTTGGCTGCTCTGTTTCACGGAGAGGAGAAAAGCTTGTGACCGCTCAATCGACTGCTTGATTGTTTGGTAAATGAAATGAATTCTGAGGGAACCAAGCTCTTCCTTAAGAAAAAAAAAAATTCCAATTGCTGTGCTATAATCGACCATATTTGCTGAATGTTCCTGAAATGTGTTTACACTCTGAAATTGCAGAAGCTGTAAATTGTCAACAGGCAGAGGAAATGATTTTTATTCTTCTTATTGCAGAATCCTGAAAGGAAAACCATTGAAGAGTGAAAGAAATCATACACATGGAAAACAAAAGTGACGAAAACGTTAAGCAGAGCAACTTTTTTACTTGTTCATCAAAAATGGACAGATACTAATAAAATATTCTGACTACCGTTTTCTAGTATATAAAAAAAATATTGAAAAGCATATCAAATCTTTGCAGTCGCCCTGTCTATGTAAAGCACTTTGAGTAGCAAATGTAACTAATTATTATTATTATTATTAACATTGGGTGGCACGGTGGCACAGTGGGTAGCTGCTGCCTCGCAGTTGGGAGATCTGGGGACCTGGGTTCGATTCCCGGGTCCTCCCTGCGTGGAGTTTGCATGTTCTCCCCGTGTCTGCGTGGGTTTCCTCCGGGCGCTCCGGTTTCCTCCCACAGTCCAAAGACATGCAGGTTAGGTGGATTGGTGATTCTAAATTGGCCCTAGTGTGTGCTTGGTGTGTGGGTGTGTTTGTGTGTGTCCTGCGGTGGGTTGGCACCCTGCCCAGGATTGTTTCCTGCCTTGTGCCCTGTGTTGGCTGGGATTGGCTCCAGCAGACCCTCGTGACCCTGTGTTTGGATTCAGCGGGTTGGCAAATAGATGGATGGATGGATGGATTATTAACATTGTTATTAATATGACCCTGTAGTTAGGATATAGCGGGTTGGATAATGGATGGATGGGGGAAGATGGGGGAAGACGGGGCAGGATGTCTGAGGGGCAGGTTGTCTCAAGGGTCATCTAGCAAAAGTTCTTATATCTATGGTGTGCTGACATCACTGGATAGTGTGTAAACAATACAGTGATGAGTAGCAGACAGTCGGGTAAACAGAAGGATTGTTAGTTACATCATAGATTAAAACTCGTATTTTAGTCAAGGAAAAAGCATCTTTTTGTGTATCAGAGAGTATCACATTTCCAGAGAGTATTTCAACACAGGTAACTTTTTCAAGCACTGATTTGAAGATCTTTGAATCCTGAATTTATTGTGCAATGTGCTAGTTGTTTACGTTAACTTCATTGGTGCTGCTGAAAACTAAAATGTACTGACCTCTAGTGGGGCACGTTGTCACATGTCACATGCATCGAATTCTATCAAAACAACACTTAATTTTCATCTTCCCGTAAAAAGGATGAAATATGGCAGCATGACGCCACTGGTGTCATCATGAAGTTGCCTGCCCCCATTCACGTTGGTGGAACTGCCAGAAGCATCAAGCAGTTTAAGTTTCGTTCTGGATTGCTGTGTAGCTATGGCGCTGACATAGGCCTGGACTAGACCTGTAACAGTGAGCAGCCTATGGCTGTAAAATTGTATTTTGTTACAGGAACATGATGCTGTTGCAACTGAGTTAGTCTGTAGTAGTTGGTGTGTTCTAAAGGCCTACTTGATCCTGGGGTATGTTGTTACATCTCAAGTGTCCTGGTTTAAATTAGTTTATTACATACTAAGCATCTCTGTTGATAATGCTTGTTATTTTGTATCTGTTTAATGGTAATTTACCTAATCAATGCAGGCCTTTGCTTGGCAATAACTTTATTTTTGACCCATCCACAGTTGACTAAGTAAAACTTGAGACAACTTGCCCCATCTTCCCCTGGAGTATTATTATTATTATTATTATTATTAATAGTAGTAGCAGTAGTCGTATGAAACCATATACAGTAACTCCTTACTTAATCTGCTTATCCAATTACTGGCTATAGTGAGTCAATGCCTATCCTGGCAGGCCTCTGAACTGGGCAGCGGTCCATTACAGAGTGTAGTAACTGCACAGGGTCAACTAAGAATTGTCAGTTTATGTAACAAACAAATCTTTGGGATGTAGGAGGAGTGTAGGAACATGAAGATGAACAAAAATCCAAGCAGCCATTGGAGGAAACGGTGAAGTGCCACATAGACAATGACAGGCTACAACATTTCAATTTTGGATTGGTGAAGAAGCAATGCAACTGTACAGACACCAATTTCTTTTCTACTAATGACAGAAAAATGAAATCTCTCTACAGGCTGTAGTGTAGAAGTCATGCAGAAAATGTGAACACTCTTTGACCCAAGCTCAAACCACCTGACTTTAAAACAACATCAGGATATCATCATTTATATACCAGTTAAAACCATATGGCATTAGATTAGATAGATAGATAGATAGATAGATAGATAGATAGATAGATAGATAGATAGATAGATAGATAGATAGATAGATACTTTATTAATCCCAAGGGGAAATTCACAATTATGTCTCTAGATTCATTTTCATACAGTACCCTCTTGAAAGTTTTAACAACATTTCAATACAGTGGATTTCATTTGACACTGGCCAACAGGAATATACTCTTTAATGTCAATATGATAAACAGTCCTCTGCAACGCGGTCCAAATTAATTACAAATATAAAACTCGAACTAAGTGATCACATCAGTATTCACCCCTTTAATGACACATCTAACCCATCACTAGTGCAGCTAATTGCTTTTAGAAGTCAGTTCAATGAAGGTCAGCAGTCTGGAGTTATAACTGACTGTAGTGTAAAGGCACCTGTATGTGGACAGGGCAACTTGTGGTGAGTCAGTTTGGTGGGCTGATCTACACAATGAGGAGAAAAGAACACTCCAAGCAACTCCAGGAAAAGTGCAAGTGAGGCGATGGAGACAAGACAATATTCAAGTCACTGAATATCCCTTGCAGTACATTCAGTCATAAAGAAATTGAAGGAGTATGAACATCTGCTCCCAAAACAGGGTGATCAGGCAAGAAGAAGACCAGTGAAGGAAGCCACCTAGAGACCTCTGAGAAATGTGAAGGAGTTACAAGTTTCAGTGGCTGAAACTGGAGAGATGTGGAGGCAACAGCTTCTTCCCTGATGTTTCACCAATCACAGCTTTATTGGAGAGTGGTGAAGAGAAAGCCACTGTTTAAAAAAAACATATGTGACATCTCGGCTAGAGCCGACAAGTCAGTTGGAAGAACGTTCAATGGTCGGACGAGACCAAAATTGAGCTTTTTGGGTATCAGACAACATGTCCTGTTTGAGCATTGTGTATTATCAAAAACACAATCCCAAAAGTGAAACGTGGTGGTGGCAGCCTCATGTTTTGGGGATGATTCTCTGCAGTCTGCAAGAAACCCTCTACTTGGGAGAAGGTTTGTTTTCCTGCAAGACAACAAACCCAACCATAAATCCAAAGTTATATAGGAATGGCTTAAAAACAACAATGTTAACATCCTGGAGTTGCAGAGTTCAGATATCAGTCCAGTTGAGAATTTGTGGCTGGACTTGTAAAAGGCGGTTTACTCGCCGTCCTCACACAACCTGACAGAGCAGGAGAAGTTCTGAAAAGAGGAATGGAAACACACCACAGGCGTAAAGCTGTCAGAGAGAGACCTGTGCACACAGACTGAAGGCTGCCAAAGTACTGACTTGAAGGGGGTAAATACTTTTTCAAATGATTGGTGTCAAAAAAGCCAAATTAAATCCACTGTGATTGCATGTTATACAATAATAAAACGTGAAAACTTCCAATACTTTTTATGGGCACGCATTTTGGAGAGAGTAATGGAGGGTCCTAACTTAATCTGAAGGTAATTATTACAAGAACAAATCCACATGTGAATAAGGTAAGAAGGTTTACACCAATACAGCCACCCTCTCCCTCACACTACACTGCGCAACACTGTGGAGACATGGCAGTCAACAAATTAACAGCAGAAATTAGCTGGAGTCCCAAGGGAAAGAAGAAAATCAAACATGGAACTCAACCTAGTTCAAATATGGGACAAATGCACTGAAAATGCAATATTTCATGACAAAATGAACCTCTAATGTAGTAGTAGTGGTATTGCCAGTACGGTGAAATTCATACTTACACGTCTACTCAAGCATTTGCTGCTGTGTTAACAGATCTTACTTTAGTGGTAATTATACTCCATCAGGGATCAATCTGAATGTTTTTCTTAATATCTCAACTATTTCAGTTAATAGGTTGACTTCATTTTTTAGAGACTAACAACCTTCTGTCCCCAACTGTCATTGCCTTCCTTTTTTAATGTGTGACCACTTATCCATTTCTAGAGACACGACATGCAGTAATTGTTTAATGAGTGCCAATGATCCATTTCCATTAACAGCTAGATGACAGTGACTTCAATTAACGTTACATTAACCCCAGCTGTGAATCAATTAATGAGATTGCTATGCTAACAGTAAGTATGATATTTGCCACTATCTAAATAATACATTGAACAAGTTGAATCTGCAAAAAAATAAATAAATAAATAATGACTTCTAAACAAATGCATCACAAATGCAACACGGTGATGATTTCCTAGTGTTCTCAGTCGGCACTACATCAGCTTGGGACACTTGACACAAAGGTAAAGTGCATTAACAATAAAAAATATATGTTGATTAAAATACACTACAAATATCTTAAAATGTACTTCAGATATCTGCAAGTAATGGAAAGTTATCAGGTTGGGGTCAGGTTGGGGAGCATGGACTGGTACAGCGTGTTGCTACACTCACCACATGACGGAACAGCTTGGGATCCTGACTGACAACCCCCCAGGCAGACCCCCCGGAAATGACCTTTTATCTGCTGCAGCCAGGTGTTACATGGGTGTCCCCTTGGCCTGGTCCAGCGGCTTGAGGTCTCAACAGTTAGGATCCTGAGCGCCACATCACTCTTGGGGAATCGCACCACATGGCCGTAGTGCCGTAACTGACACTCCCTTACAATGCAGGTGATGTGCCTCATTCGGGACAAAGTCAAACCAACGGTACCCAAGGATTCTCCGAAGAGACGCAGTACCAAACTCACCCACTTACTCAGCACTTAACCAATTATTCTAGTAATAGAAAGCACTCCTTTTTGTGATTGATTTTGGTATTTAAGTTTTCATTGGATTTCTTTTACAGCCAAAAAATCAGTTATATACCTTTTCTGGAGTTTTGTTACCATCATCGTCTAATTCCTCCACGTGGAACCTGAAAACCAGGAGGACTGATTGAGATCATTTATGTTAGGTAGAATACCTAAAGGAGGCTGGGTTGTCTCGTGGCCTTAGAACCCTTGCAGATTTTGTTTTTTCTCTCCAGCTGTCTGGAATTTTTTTTGGTTTTTTCTGTCCTCCCTGGCCATCGGACCTTACTTTTATTCTATGTTAATTAGTATTGCTTATTTTTATGTTTATATTTTTTCTTTGTTTCTTTATTCACCCTGTAAAGCACTTTGAGCTACATCATTTGCATGAAAACGTGCTACAGAAATAAATGTTATTATTACAGATGGAATAAGATTCCTATATTTTTATTCTGTTTAGAAGCTTTATTCAAAAGTTATTAATTTTTATGTCAGCTTTTGACGGTATTTTAGATTGGTAATGGGCACCACTATTTTCTGAAGTTGCATTACTTGTTGCCATAGGTACTCCTCTCAGCTCTAGCATTTCTTTGGCCTTTATAACAAGAGGGTCACGCAGTCCTGGAAGTAGCTGCTCTTGCCACTGGCAATCTCCTGCTAGCCCTGTTACTCCTAATGGTATATCAAATGGTTTTCATTCTAAAATCACTTTCTAAGAATGGCATTTTGTTCATATATTCATTTTTTTAAACCTGTTTTTCCAGCACAAAGTCTGGCACGTAGGAGCTAGTTACTGTATATGCCTTATTTGGATTGGATTAGTTTTACACCATGAGGAGCACTAAAGTAATTATCACAGGTAGACCTCTATAACTTTAGTCCTGTCTCAACCATCATGTCGGTAACCTTTCACAAACTACGTGTTCACGTCTCAGTAGACATTATGGAGATTTTTACATTTTATAAAAAGTCTGCAAAACTAACTCCAGTGTAAATTGACATGACTGTAAAATTCCATCATTACAGAATTACAAAATTAATCTTCCAGTAATAATAACTTTACTTTGTGTATGAAGTGGAGAAACAGAAGTGCTGTTGTACTCCTTGTTGTTCACACTGAATAACAGGGGGTGGGAGAGTGTGATATCCGATCGAAGGACGAAGGCACGCTGATTTACAATTTATATAGAAAAGCAGGTGGGTGCAGTACTGTCCCCCTTGGAGTTGTTCTTATAAATAAGAGTTGCTAATGTGATCTGAATATATGGTACATATACAGTGCATCCGGAAAGTATTCACAGCGCATCACTTTTTCCACATTTTGTTATGTTACAGCTTTATTCCATAATGGATTAAATTCATTTTTTTCCTCAGAATTCTACACACAACACCCCATAATGACAACGTGAAAAAAGTTTACTTGAGGTTTTTGCAAATTTATTAAAAATAAAAAAAACTGAGAAATCCCATGTACATAAGTATTCACAGCCTTTGCTCAATACTTTGTCGATGCACCTTTGGCAGCAATTACAGCCTCAAGTCTTTTTGAATATCATGCCACAAGCTTGGCACACCTATCCTTGGCCAGTTTCGCCCATTCCTCTTTGCAGCACCTCTCAAGCTCCATCAGGTTGGATGGGAAGCGTCGGTGCACAGCCATTTTAAGATCTCTCCAGAGATGTTCAATCGGATTCAAGTCTGGGCTCTGGCTGGGCCACTCAAGGACATTCACAGAGTTGTCCTGAAGCCACTCCTTTGATGTCTTGGCTGTGTGCTTAGGGTCGTTGTCCTGCTGAAAGATGAACCGTCGCCCCAGTCTGAGGTCAAAAGCGATCTGGAGTAGGTTTTCATCCAGGATGTCTCTGTACATTGCTGCAGTCATCTTTCCCTTTATCTTGACTAGTCTCCCAGTTCCTGCCTCTGAAAAACATCCCCACAGCATGATGCTGCCACCACCATGATTCACTGTAGGGATGGTATTGGCCTGGTGATGAGTGGTGCCTGGTTTCCTCCATACGTGACACCTGGCATTCACACCAAAGAGTTCAATCTTTGTCTCATCAGACCAGAGAATTTTCTTTCTCATGGTCTGAGAGTCCTTCAGGTGCCTTTTGGCAAACTCCAGGCGGGCTGCCATGTGCCTTTTACTAAGGAGTGGCTTCCATCTGGCCACTCTACCATACAGGCCTGATTGGTGGATTGCTGCAGAGATGGTTGTCCTTCTGGAAGGTTCTCCTCTCTCCACAGAGGACCTCTGGAGCTCTGACAGAGTGACCATCGGGTTCTTGGTCACCTCCCTGACTAAGGCCCTTCTCCCCCGATCGCTCAGTTTAGATGGACGGCCAGCTCTAAGAAGAGTCCTGGTGGTTTTGAACTTCTTCCACTTACAGATGATGGAGGCCACTGTGCTCATTGGGACCTTCAAAGCAGCAGAAATTTTTCTGTAACCTCCCCCAGATTTGTGCCTCGAGACAATCCTGTCTTGGAGGTCTACAGACAATTCCTTTGACTTCATGCTTGGTTTGTGCTCTGACATGAACTGTCAACTGTGGGACCTTATATAGACAGGTGTGTGCCTTTCCAAATCATGTCCAGTCAACTGAATTTACCACAGGTGGACTCCAATGAAGCTGCAGAAACATCTCAAGGATGATCAGGGGAAACAGGATGCACCTGAGCTCAATTTTGAGCTTCATGGCAAAGGCTGTGAATACTTATGTACATGTGCTTTCTCATTTTTTTTATTTTTAATAAATTTGCAAAAATCTCAAGTAAACTTTTTTCACGTTGTCATTATGGGGTGTTGTGTGTAGAATTCTGAGGAAAAAAATGAATTTAATCCATTTTGGAATAAGGCTGTAACATAACAAAATGTGGAAAAAGTGATGCGCTGTGAATACTTTCCAGATGCACTGTACATTAACTATGGTGAACTGGGGAATGGCATTTCAAGCAGTGACTTTACACAACCTCCTGGTGTACAAACTAAACTTCTCCGAATAGGGCTTCTGTAACACAAAGAAGGATTCAGTGCTGTGTGGGGTGCTAGTCCATCACAGAGTCCACTGACACACACCTATAGTGCTAATTAAAGTACCCAGAAAACACAATATTCTTGCTATTAGGGATATGCAAAGAAAAACCAATGCAGATAGATGACAAATGGACATGGGATTTCAACTCAGGACACTTGATTCGCGAGACAAATACACTGTGCCACCACGAATACATTTTCTAACATGCTTGAAACAAAATTGATTATAAAAGGCTTCTGTCAATGGCAGCACAAAAAAACCCCTGTGATCATCTTTAGTCTATTTTTTTTTTCATAGAATTATTTTTCAGAAAACATTCACAGCAGCCAGCAGCATATGTTTTGGACGGATGTTATTGTTTTAAGACTTCCAGTAAAAGATGAATTTAAGATATCATAAAGTGGGCAGATAGATAGACTATTTATAGATAACTAGATATACATTCCCTCTAAATGGATGGAAATTACTTGAAAAATACTTTAAAACACTTCTTTCTTGAGACACATTTAAGAAACTTCAAATTGAATGCATTTTGAAAATCTCAGAATACATCTGAGAAAACAATTTTTGAAAAATCTCAAAAGTAAGTGTATTTCATGATGATGAATTTTTAATTGTATCCCCTCCAGAGATGAGCTTGAGTTTGATGCAACCACCCATATAATGTGACAAGCACCTACTGCAATATCACATCTGTCTGTCAGTCCATAGGGTTGCCCATGGGCAACAACTCAACTGCCAGTGGACTGTTTTTGTTGAAATGTGGCACACATTCACCAAGTATATTCGCAGTGAATATAAAAATTCAAAGAGCTGTGAAAGCTCTGTTCAGGAGCCTGGAATAGAATTGTGTTCTCTCATATTGTTTCTTTTGTTTGAGGATATTTTAGGTCTTTTGAATCATTCTGCTTATTTTATGTAAGTGAAGAAGCACTGGTTAATAATTTTTGCCACAACTTCCACAAGTAATGTCCCAGGCCTGCACCGATAAGACAGAGACCTGTTCCCACAGTAACTAAGCTTCTCAGACTAGCATACAGTCATATGAAAAAGTTTGGGAACCCCTCTCAGCCTTCATAATAATTTACTTTACTTTAAACAAAAAAGATAACAGTGGTATGTCTTTCATTTCCTAGGAACATCTCAGTACTGGGGTGTTTTCCGAACAAAGATTTTTAGAGACACAGTATTTAGTTGTATGAAATTAAATCAAATGTGAAAAACTGGCTGTGCATAAATGTGGGTCCCCTTGTAATTTTGCTGATTTGAAAGCCTGTCACTGCTCAATGCTGATTACTTACAACACCAAATTGGTTGGATTAGCTCATTAAGCCTTGAACTTCATATACAGGTGAGTCCAATCATGAGATATAAAGGTATTTAAGGTGGTCAATTGCAAGTTGTGCTTCCCTTTGATTCTCCTCTGAAGAGTGACAGCATGGGATCCTCAAAGCAACTCTCAAAAGATCTGAAAACAAAGATTGTTCAGTCTCCTGGTTTAGGGGAAGGCTACAAAAAGCTATCTCAGAGGTTTAAACTGTCAGTTTCAACTGTAAGGAATGGAATCAGGAAATGGAAGGCCACAGGCACAGTTGCTGTTAAACCCAGCAGGTCTGGCAGGCCAAGAAACATATAGGAGCGGCATATGCACAGGATTGTGAGAATGGTTACAGACAACCCACAGATCACCTCCAAAGACCTGCAAGAACATCTTGCTGCAGATGGTGTATCTGTACATTATTCTACAATTCAGCGCAATTTGCACAAAGAACATCTGTATGGCAGGGTGAACAGATAGAAGCCCTTCCTGCACGCACACCACAAACAGAGTCGCTTGTTGTATGCAAATGCTCATTTAGACGAGCCAGATTTATTTTAGAAGAAAGAGCTTTGGACTGATGAGACAAAAATTGAGTTCTTTGGTCATAACAAAAAGCGCTTTGCATGGTGGAAGAAGAACACCGCATTCCAAGAAAAACACCTGCTACCTACTGTCAAATTTGGTGGAGGTTCCATCATGCTGTGGGGCTGTGTGGCTAGTTCAGGGACTGGGGCCCTTGTTAAAGTCGAGGGTTGGATGAATTCAACCCAATATCAACAAATTCTTCAGGATAATGTTCAAGCATCAGTCACAAAGTTGAAGTTACGCAAGGGTTGGATATTCCAACAAGACAATGACCCAAAACACAGTTCGAAATCTACAAAGGCATTCATGCAAAGGAGAAGTACAATGTTCTGGAATGGCCGTCACAGTCCCCTGACTTGAATATCATCGAAAATCTATGGGATGATTTGAAGCAGGCTGTCCATGCTTGGCAGCCATTAAATTTAACTGAACTGGAGAGATTTTGTATGGAAGAATGGTCAAAAATACTTCCATCCAGAATCCAGACACTCATCAAAGGCTATAGGAGGACAGCATCTAGATGGTGTTATATTTGGAAAAGGAGGCTCAACTAAGTATTGATGTCATATCTCTGTTGGGGTGCTCACATTTATGCACCTGTCTAATTTTGTTATGATGCATATTGCATATTTTCTGTTAATCCAATAAACTTAATGTCACTATTGAAATGCTACTGTTTCTATAAGGCATGTCATATATTAAAAGGAAGTTGCTACTTTGAAAGCTCAGCCAATGAGAAACAAAAATCCAAAGAATTAAGAGGGGTTCCCAAACATTTTCATATGACTGTAAGAATTTGTCCTACCCCAGAGTAGGCCATGAGAAGTATTTATGAAGCGTCCTACTCTTACGCATTTTTTGCATTTGAGAACAAATTATGTCACAATTGTACTGCACCCGGAGCAGCTACTTTGGTAATCATGAAGATATTTTATACTTTCCTTGGAAATTATGATGATGTTTCAGTATGTAAAACACTTTGAGCTACTTTTTGTATGAAAATGTGCTATATAAATAAATGTTGTTGTTGTTGTTTCGTATTTTCCCAATACTAACACTAAGGCTTCAAAACAAAGATGATAATAATAAATAAATAAATAAATAATTATATTAAAAGAAAAAGAATGAGGAAACATAATAAGGTAAGATATAGTGCTAAGCTCCACCTAATTATTCCTGCTTTGCAAGAACATCAAATATAATTCTGTAATGAGCACCAAGATCGAAAGGCTAAGTCACAGTCTAGGAGTCCATGTCATTCTTGCATTCTTGTTGTCTGATCGGTGCCTAATGTCAGTAGTCTATGATGTATTTATTATTTATTACTGTTACTTTCTAGCTAAATAAACTCATTTTTGTGCAGCTGGGTTTCACTTTCCAGATGGCCTGATAGCAGGTAGGTGAGAATTTTGTTTAAATGGAACCCAGAAGATATTTGTGGCTCAGAAGTATTTAAATTTGATTTCTCTCCTCAGGGCAACCAGTATACTTAAATTTGTTAAAACTTTTTAACCGGTGGACATTAAAATCACCCAAATGAAAACTTAAATAGACAAAACTGACTCACTTTATGCTAGGCAATGGAGAGTACAATTAAGGAAGACAAATTAATGAAAAATGAAATAGAGTGAGGAAAAAAACATGATGCCACCAAGTGATTTGAGAAATGCAACTCCAGAAATAATTTTTAAAAAGCTTTTCACTGCAGTGTCCTTCAAGTTTCAAACTTGAAACAGAACTGGGCAATACATTCAGATCATACAAGTGACAGCACATTTCAAGAAATACAAGCAAATAATAAGGTAGAAAAAGTCTTACTCGCCCTGGTAATCTGAATGAAGGGCACTATACAGTTATAGCAACATGCAATCCATACATAAATGGTAGACTGAAGAAAAGTACTATAATGAATTTAAAAGAAGAGGCATTACCATGAATATGAACACTAGTGAGCTTGATTATCCACATGAATGATAACTTTTACACTGTCTTTCATGTTAAGATTGGGTGAAATATTAGAAAAAAAAAAGAATAAAATGTAAATAAACATTTGATTACTTTGTGATTCTTTGCTCGGCTTGATTTTGATTCCACACAAGGAATTCACAGTCGTACCTATCAAGAGACAGGCAGAGAAAAATAGGTAGGATGCCAGCAGTTAAAAAAAAATATATAGATATATATATAAATATATATAATTTAAAGATGCGGTCAGTTACAGCACTCTATCAGCATTGTTAAGACATCAATAAATAAATAGACATGCAGAACTTTACACGTCATGGCTTACATTCACAAAGCATCAGCATACCAGCCTATGGAAAGGCAGCAGCTCAAATTTAGAGCCAGTTCGAAGGATGTCCCTTTGATGGGAAAGTCCTCTGGTTTAGGTTTTCTCACTTGGCACTCCTGGAATTCCCCAGACATGGCATTATGAAGCATGATAGGACCTGATGGCACTGCTGCTTTTGAAAACACCACAATGGGGTCATGCATATGAGAGACAGAGGCCAGACTACAACAATGAAAATTAAGCTTGAAAGAGGCATGGAAATGCACCAACTATTTTAAGGGTACAAAGGACTTCCACACATTTCACCTTCACATACAGCATTTCAAATCAGATGATATTCAGCCAAATACGTATTAACATTTCCCAAAGTATCTGTCGGCTATACTCCGTATTCTAAAAATGCCAGGTTACCTCTCTACTTTTATTTTGTTTTTATATTGTGGTTACAGTACATCAAATACTCATTTGCTGCTTGGAAGTCATTTAACCCAACCGCTGTTTAACCTCTTGTACTCTATGCTGTAAATAAAGCAAACAGGAGCAAATAGTAATAATAATAACCCCAGAATCTCATTTTAATATCAAACTACAGTACATAGTGAGATGCCTTTGTTAAATTACAGTAACCTTCCAATTTAAAACACAGAAATGCTGTGAATTACCTTTGATGTGCAGTAGCCCCTACTCACTTTAATTTTGGGTTATATACCTGGAACCACTCAGTCAATCACAGTAATCACTTAGAGATTACTGCTGCCCATGACAAGAGGGTGACATTCATGTGTGCATTTTTGCTGTTACATAATTGGGTCTTAAAACTGTACATGAAAGACATTGGGTCTCATTCAATAAACGTGTGTAAATTTATATTTGAGCATAAGAGAGGTGCTACTAAAACCTCATGTCGGATTCACAAACACTGAGCTGATCCCAGATTTCATCGCCACCACCTGCTCAGATGGAATCCCATTGAATTATAGATGGACAGCACATTCATATTAAAGGATAAGTTTGGTATTTTTCAAGTTGAAATTGTTTCTTCACAGTCATGGTAAATTATAATTTGTTGCATGAAATTGTATTCTACAGTGAGGAAGCTTTTTTTCTAAATTTAAAACCTAGCCTGTCCTTATGTTTTTCAGCGAGTAAAAGTACTTAGTAACTTTCACTGTTTGTTGCTGGTTGGCATTTACTCAAGCCCATAATATGATGAGTGAGTTCAGGAATATGAATTTTAAATCAACTTTGAATTATTTTTATCACATGTAGTAACAGACTGTGGTTGATTATAAGTTTGACATTTTTTCAGTGATCATTGTTTAGATGTCCACAGTACAGAGTCAAAAATTCTCATCTGGTGTCAATAAAACTGAACACCCTGGCTCACTAGGCAGTGGACAAAACCATCGTGACACCTTTTTATAAGTCCCTTACTGAATCCATTGTTACATTTACTTTTGTCTGTTGGTTTGGCAACCTCAGCAATAAGAAAACATAAATCATCTTGTCAACATTATACAAATTTGCAGTAAAATTATTGGTTTACAGTGGACCTCTATCACTGAAATGTATTGCAAAAAGTTTAGAAAGAAAGCCAACTCAGTTCTGTCAGACAGTAACCATCCTCTTTGCTCTAAATTCCAGCTGTTGCCATCAGGCTGAATATTTAGGTTTCCAAAGGTAAAGAGCAATAGATTTATGAACTCTTTTATTCCTTGAGCTTTAAGCATTTTAAATTCTGTTACTTGTAGCAATGCTGCTAAATGTTAATTTCTGTGATATTATTTTGTGTACTGTCATTGAAAGTTATTACCTCTCTTTGTATTGATCTTGAGTGTGCGTTTATGAAATAACATTGGTTGTCAAATGTTGTGTCGTTGTTTATCTATTGGATCTCTGTAACAAGGTCTTCTGTTTTTGTACTGCAAAACAAATTTCTCTCTGGGATAATAAAGTCTACATAATCTAACCTAACCTGGTCAAAGCTCGGCCCTAAGAACCGAGTCGGGCTAGAAATTTACTGGAGAAACTGCAGCAAAAATATTGAGATGATTTGTGAAGGTGTGGCCATCAGCCTGGAAAATTTGAAGTTCAAACAATGAACCAAACACGAGAATTTGAATAGCAAATTTTTTTGCTTCAAAATCTTAACTTTTGAACTCTGAGGTTTTCTATAATTTGCCCATTAAGATCTGGACTAAGACATTTTTCTACTTTCTTGATAAGATTTGGTTGCAAAATTGAACTAAGCATTTTTTGAATTCCTTGAGTGGGGTTGGAGAAAAAATAACTATACTCAAGTATGATGCTTTGAAATAATAGATTTTTTAATCATAACGGTGCTCTTTCAGACACTAGTCAGTGTGAAGTTTAGAAGACATGCAATTAGAAATTCAGTTAGTAAATATTAACTGTTGAGAGAAATGCATAATTTAATTTTATGTATTACAGGTTGTTAGATATAACAAGAAACTTTTTATTTCAAATATTGTACCATCTCAGAAGGGAATGTCCAGGGTGGGACAGAAAGTTAAGTAAGAAGTAGGAGGATCTGAACAATCTGAAGCAAAAATATTTGCTAAGAGCAGAATGAAATTTGAAATGACACACAGATCATCTTGAAAATAGAGAGAAAGGTCTGAATATGTGTCATCATTGTCAACTTGTTGTAAGAACATTAATTTTTATTATTGCTTATATTTTGGGTTTAATTTTTTTATCTTTGGATCTGATTTTTGAGCTTTAGTAAAAAGCTAAATATATACATTTTTCTGGTCTATGAGGTTCAGGTGTAGTGAGTGTCAACTTAAGGGGATTCATTGAAGAGCTCACTAGGGTCTGTGAGACAATGACCTGCAAACATGTTAAGGTCTCAACACCAGGGGCTTCATGTATAAACGGTGCGTACGCACAAAAATGTTGCGTACTCCTGTTTCCATGCTCAAATTACGATGTCTAAAACCTAAACTTGGCATAAAGCCACGCACATTTTCACGCTAGCTCAATCCTTGGCATATGTAAGTTCTGCACTCGGTCTTGAAAACTGGTGGCACCCAGCGTCAAAGCAGTGCTACTGTTCCTGTGTGGTTTCCCTTTCTTTTTTAGATCCACATCCCTGACGCGGCTTTATCATATACACTGAAATTAACTGCATATTGTTTATTAGTTTAAGGCATCTGATTGTAATTAACTTGTAACAATATAATGGTCCACGGAATGGCCAAACTGTTCCAAATACCATAGCTGCTTTAGCGTTGTTACTCTCGCTGCACCTTCTTCTTCTTCTTCTTTCAGCTGCTCCCATTAGGGGTTGCCACAGCAGATCATCTTTTTCCATATTACTCACACTGCACCACTCAGAGTATTTATATCACGGTATCTGAGTGTGGAATCGGAAAGAGAATTATCGGTATACAGCATCTAACACACGCTGCCTCAGCCATTCTACCTATTTAGTAAACAGGAGTAAATATTAACATTATACAAAGTTACTGCCTGTTATACCTGCATTTTTATTACTCTTTAATTTAATATTGCTTTTTATCAGTATGCTGCTGCTGGAGTATGTGAATTTCCCCTTGGGGATTAATAAAGTATCTATCTATCTATCTATCTATCTATCTATCTATCTATCTATCTATCTATCTATCTATCTATCTATCTATCTATCTATTGTGATGGACAGCCGGTCCCATGCTGCATCTGTTCCGGGTAAGCAACCATGGGCAGCTCAATACCTCCCCCAGGACGCTTGGTGGTAGCCTCCCTGGCGGACAGTGATCCCCTCACCTTTCGCATGGCTCTATGGGAGATGGAGTCTTCCACAGCCTGGTTGGGAGCTCGGATTGGCCGCTAGGGGGAGCTGCATGGAGTCAACAGCCCGGCTGTACGAATCTTCAACCCCATCCAGTAGTGCAATTCGGACCAGGTGGTCAAGCACCTAGAACGCTTCCAGGTGGGCTATAAAAAGGGCCAGCCACCACCACTCGGGAGCCAGAGTCGGAAGGAGGAGGACTAAGCTAGAGGAGGAGTGGTGGTAAAGGAGAAAGGATTATTGCTGTTGTAATTGTGCTTTGGGACTGTGTTGGGCTGTGTGGCATGGGGAAGACATGTCCCACAGTGAAAAATAATAAAGCCTGTGTTCATTTTGTACATGCCTCTGCATCAGCCTGTGTTGGGTCGGGCGCTATATGGCGCCCAGATTACACTATCTGTCTATTTGAACTGCTCTCATACGACAAACGCTTTAGAGCCTTTCCCGTACGGACCTCGCGGTTCAGAAACAGTTTCATCCCAAGAACCAGGGTCGGATTTTCCTATAGGCTAACTAGGCTTCAGCCTAGGGCCTCAAGATCAAGAGGGGCCTACATTCAAATTGTTAGCAAAATTTTATTAACTCTCATGTAATTTACAAACTTAAAAATGGAAGGTGAAAGGGCCTCATAAGTGGAATAGCCTAGGGCCTCTTTTCATATAAATCCGGCCCTGCCAAGAACTATAAATGCAATCAATCAATCCATCAAATGCTCCTTGTAGAACTGTTTGTACTTATAAGTACAATTACCTCACTGTAAACTTGCGATACAGTTATAATATTGCACGACCTGAGCCACTTTATAAAGCGCGTATTTACATATGATAACGATATCATTTTTAAGATGAAATGCAGCAAAATATGTTTATTATATTATACAGATAAAACTTTAACTTAATTTAAATAATCTATATTGTTAATAATTAAATATGTGAGAACACGGTGTCGCAGCACTAGCTAGTTCACGGATTGTTCCTGTCTCGTGCTGTATTCTTGCTGGGACTGGCGCGACACTGGAAGGATACAATGGATAGAATAATTAAACATGTACTACGAAATTATTTCAATGTTCCTTAAAAGTTTTGAAGAATCTGCATTCTAAGCTTACAGATGGCTTAACGTTTATTACAGAGCTGATTGTGTGGCGATTGGTAACTTGGAGAAAGAAAAGGAAGGACAGGAATTGCAGGTTAGTATATCTGAAAGAGACAGTACTGCTGCAATAAATTATTTCATCGAAGGTTGCGCACGGCACTGCAAGCATCTTGCGGGAGGCAGGAACAATCTCTGGACAGGGCGCCAGCTCATCACTATCACTGCGCCACCATGTTCCCATGTTTAATAACATGCTTTAACTCCTATCGTTAGAAAAATGATATCAAGTATGCATTTCGGTATTTTAATTATTCAGAGAGCTGAAATATCATGAATGAAATGGATTCTGAGTCCAGTCAGAGGAATAGAAAGCCAGTTTAAGAAGCACATAGTGATTCACACACATAGAGCACATAGAAGAATACAAAATAAAAGCATTTAACGCGCTACTTTAGTTACGATGGTATTTGAGAAACTAGTAAATTAAACGATTTAAAGATGAAGTTTATGATGGTCTGCTTTAATGACAAAATAAACTACGTGATTAAAGTGGAAATTTCGAGATTAAAGTTGACATTTCGAGTTTTTTCCCCACTGTGTGCCTTTTTTTCTCTGTATCCTAATAAGCTTTCATATGACACTGAGGCGGTGGGCTACACTTGCCTTTTCACGGCGACTTTGATATCTGACAACTTCTTTTTTATTTCGGGCACTGTGCGACTTTGTGAATTTGAGCTTTCGTGTTTCTCCGACACTCTATGTTACTCGATCAACTTCCTTCTTTTGTTTATACCAGGGGTGGGCAGATTCAGTCCTGGAGGGCCGCAGTGGTTGCAGGTTTTTGTTCCAACCTAGTTGCTTAATTAAAAACCAATCCTTGTCAATTATTTAATTGCATGGCTTGCTAGCGCTTTAACTCTGCCATGTCAAGTCATTCTCATATCCTAGATTTATTTTCCTTTCTAAGGATATCATCCAAATGATTTGAAGTCTAAAACAAATGAGTAATTCTCAGTGCTTCACTTTTTTCTCTTCACTTTCCTTCCAAGTATTTAATTAAACCAAATAGTGTACGATAAATACACACAGGTGTAAATGAAAACAAGCTAAATGGAGAAATGCTGGTCTCTTTTATCATTTGCATGGTATTGCTAATTAGGAGCAATTAAAAACTAAGAAAACAGCTGTTTAAGACTAAAATAAGCAATAAGGGTTCAAAATCTTAACAAGCGACACAACTAAAGTGAAACTGAAGTGTTACTTGAGCAATAAGGGCTTCTTATTAAGCAATTGGGTTGGAGCAAAAACCTGCAGCCACTGCGGCCCTCCAGGACTGAATCTGCCCACCCCTGGTTTATACCACTGTTTAAACCAACAAATAGTACGTTTTTCCTTGCCTCCACTTGGTATTCACTAAAATTCTTCTAATTTCCCCCCTGCTTTTGCCATTGCCTTTTCACAGAATGATAAGCTTAAGGGCTATTTATTTTGATTTGCATATTCAAAGAGGCGTAATTCTGGGAGGAGTTTGGTAGTGGCGACAGGTGCGTGCATGTGCGTTACTTTTCATGCTGACCGGGATTTATGTAGCGGAAGAACGTGGAAGTTTGCGTACGCACAGATTCCTGCATCTGGATCTTTCTGTGCGTACGCACATTCCTGCTTTTGTGCTTACGCCATGTTATAGTGTGAGTTCTATGCACGCCGTTATACATGAGGCCCCAGATGATTTATACAAGAAACACATACTTACTCTTGTTATTTATGGAGTGGAAGAACATGGAAGTTGGCAAACTCATAGATTTATGTATCTGGGTTTTTTTGTGCGTACGCACATTTCCACTTTTGTCCTTACAACATGTTTTACTGTGAATTCTATGCACGGTGTTATGCATGAGGCTCCAGGTGCTAGGGGTAGAGATCTGGAACTGCAGGGTAAACATTAAGGGCTCTACTGTATGGTCACCATTTCCTCCATATATTTCGCCCTTAAGCCTGAGAAAAAGAAGTATAAAACCTGAGGAATATAAATCCCTCCAGGCCCAGATGTAGACAATGGGCATCAACATTCAATAATGGAAATTGTTACAGTGACAAGAAAGGAGTTTTCGACTGGAAAGTGAGAAACTAAAGGAAAAAGCACCCTGGAACAGAAATGTTGCTGTGGAGGGAGACAAACATCGAGGTGAAGTGCACAGTCGGTTTACTTTTAAAACAACTCAATTTCACATAAATGTTTTGCTTTAAAAGATACAAATCAACACCTGATCACACTCAGCATGAAAACTTGACATATTTGTTAAATTTTAAGGCTTTTGTTTTCACATTTGGACTTGTGCCACATCATCTCCATTTTAAAACATAAGCACAGGTTATATATATATATAATTTATAATGCAGAAAATTAATATATACCATTTTTGAAAGGAAATAACTTCAACTTGAAAAATAGCAAACGTATCCTTTAATACTCAGCATAAACTAGTACCATCAATCCCCAGATTGCAACAAAATAAGTAAATGGTGATTAATATGTATATCATGGCTGAAAAAATGCTCCATTGGAAGAAGAAAACCAAAACCTTTATATTCTAAGATCAAAATGGTTTTGGATGAAATGAAAAAAGATAAAGCATTTTATTTTCAAGCATCAGTAGGTGGAAGAATTAAATCAAAAGCTTGACAGGTGCTAACAGACTCCAATAATTCAGTTATATTGACCGTACTTACTGTTCAAGAAGTCAAAAGCTAATGGATGTTGTTTTGGAATTATATGAATAATAAAAAAAACAAAAAAATCTAAATGTAAAAAATAAAGCAGGGAAATACTTTCATTATAGATGTATTTATCTTTATTGACTGAGTTATAGCTGTTAATTGCATTTGCCATATTTTCCAAAGTTTAAAAGTTATGTTTCAAAGGCATCTGCATAGTATTGTGAGTACAACCAAGCACAGTATAAATTTAAATGTTGATTTAGAAGGATGAGAAGCAAAATTAAATTGTATTTTGTAATTTACACATTCAGTACAGGCAGTAATGAGCAGATAAAAAATCTGTCCACAGCTATGAACAGATTGAAGGTACTAAAGTATCGATCAATACCGAAATGCTTGAACTGAGAGTTTACGCAAGTACTGCCACTAGTGAAAAAGGCTATAAGGGCAAAACATTAAAAATGGTGCAACAAAGGTCAAAAAGCCAGGAAAGTTAAAAAAGTAAAACAAAAAGATACAAAATGCAACACGCAAACCAAAACTTCTGCCGAAAAAGCACAAAAGCTATTCTCTCCCCAACAAGACTGTGAACTTTCCAAACCATCTACAAAAATCCGCATTTCAGCCAGAAACCTGGAGAGTGCTGGTAGTGGGCCATAATCATTATAATGATATCACCATGCAGTAAATGACCAGAAGTGGTACCAACAAGACACTGTGATTAATAACCAAATGGCCATGGTAAAGTCAAAAATCCCAAAATACCATCAGATGGACAACAGTCCACTAAATGATGACCTAGTAATGTCACAAAGTAAATATAAAAAAACATCAACAACATTACAAACAATATTAATTCAAAAGAAACAGCAGACATGGAATCAGAGTGGTAAAAAAATCTAAGATATTAAACAACGCACAAGTTTCATGAATGAGACCCATCTCCACTCACTCCCTTAGCCCCAAAAATAGATTGGTTTTCGTCCTTCATCTTCTTCAAACCAGGCCTTTCAGCTAAATATTTATGATTTTCTACACTACTCTACTTGTTCTGGTGAAGTTTGAGATTGTAACAAGTTAAGCAGGACAAACTAGACCCCTTTTGCTAGCCACAGATTTCAGTGTTCACATAACCGCTTCATCATGTACTGGGGTCTGACCCTGCCTCTCTTGCTAGTGGGCCACACTCAACACATTACTCAAGGGAGGAAACTAAGGATGTCTAATCCACTTCAACCAAACCACGGCAAGCTGGAACAAAATAGTTCTAGTTAGACTAATCCGAACACCCTGTCGATAAAATTAATTTGTGCTGCTTATAAATATTTCCTCAATTATTTGAATGCTCCTCAAATATTTCAACCCAAGGTGATGATGTGCACTTTGTTGAGTTTCACAGCTGGTTCAACACACATTCTGGGAGGGTTCAACTATTTTTTATTTTGTTTCTGTCTGCTAACTTATGACTCACAGTACCCTGACTTTCTCGGTTGTACCATTGTGATGTCATCTCGGTCATCATCATTTTTGAGTGTGTGTGAGGCATAAATGAGCACGTGGTTCACAAATGAGTAATCTACTGTACATGTACTGGTGGATGAAGTCACAGGCTGATAGAGTAGAAAACCATCAACTATTCTGATCTGCATTAGAAAGCCAAATGCTATCCAAGCGACACCTTTGCCTGTAGGTGGCAATTTAATCCTTATTATCTTTAATAGAGTATTATATATACTCGTGTTTAAGTTCTTGAACGGATAAGTTGGTGCTTGATTTTACCGTATAATTTCCGGTATTTTATGATGTTGGTCGTATAAGTCGAATGCGGAAAACTCACACTATTGATCCAAGAGATTATGATATGCTAACACCCACCTGAGAGAGTAACCATGGAGCACACTACCTTTTTTTGTATGTATTGTGCCTACATGACCACACGGTAATACCCGAACTATTCCAAAGCGACGATTGCACTTTTGTGTGTTTTTGTATCTCACACCCTCATACACCTTTATCGTAAGAGCATCCCTTATCTACGATGGAGCATTCGATCAGAAGAAAATTTGAAGCTGGTTTCAAATTAAAAGTCGTTGAAGTAGTGAAAGAAATTGGTAACTGCACTGCTGTAACAAAATTTGACGTGTCTGAGAAACCGATGTGAGATTGGAGGAAGTGTTGCATTTTTGAATGAATGTATAAGTCGGGGTCGACTTGTACATGAGTATATACGGTAGTTATTTCTAGTCGATTTTAGTAGTTTTTATGTTAGCTTTCATAAGAAAGTTGTGCATTGGAGCTAACAAGAAGTGGCAAAACAAGTCATAGCAGGCTCACCATAGGGATACCATTCAGTGTTCTTTTCAGGTGTATGCAGGAAGCTGCTTGGCCTTTACTACTGTATGTGCTGCTTTTCAAACTTTTTCCAATGCTGCAAATATTCAAGTTGCTCACTTGGAAATTTTAATGCGATTCTTGGAAATTTTTTATTGTCCAACAGAATAGTGATGGACTTTACATCATGGGTGAACGTTCTTTGATCTGATCTGGTTGCTTGCCAGGGGTCCGTGACGGCAAGGGGCACATTTATTAAACATTAACATTATACAAAGTTATTGTCTGTTTTTACCTGCATTATTATCAATCTTTAATTTAATATTGTTTTTTGTATCAGTAAGGTGCTGCTGGAGTATGTGAATTTCCCCTTGGGATTAATAAAGTATCTATCTATCTATCTATCTATCTATCTATCTATCTATCTATCTATCTATCTATCTATCTATCTATCTATCTATCTATCTATCTATCTATCTATCTATTACTTACAATCAAAGCTTTGCACATTGAAAGCATGTACGTTAGAGTCTCAGCACGGATCAAACAGCAGAATATCCATTAGCTACAATTTTTAAAGTATAATCAACTATCTGCTAAGGAGCACTATTCTTTAAGTCACCCAGGGGCTTGTGTCGGTCTTAATCCGGCCTTGATGTACATTCAGTGGTTTAGCTATGTGTGTAGATTTACAAGTTAAAACCCACACAGAAATTAACAACCGGACATAATTAGGTAATGTTTTCCAATGATGTTTAACAAAGAACAGCCCATTGACAAAGAACAAGTTAATTGAAAAAATGGAATTAGTGAGAAGTCAAGCAAAATGACACCTTTTATTGACTAACTAAAAAGATTACAATATGCAAGCCTTCGAGGCAACTCAGGTCCCTTCTAGCCAATAAAAGGTGTCATTTTGCTTGACTTCTCACTACATTCATAATTGCTAACATGGTACAACACCCTAATACTACATTGAAAATGGAATGAAAACATGCCTCTGACAAATTTAAAGAAAGTCAAGACAAATTCCTCCTACAAATGTTGAAAATAGAAATATATACTCTGTGTGTATTTATGAGTTTTGTTTTTGTCAATAGATGCATTAGGCTTTGCCACTGTGGGAAAGTCTGAGAAAGGTTGAATTTACTGACTTATGGCATTTGGGAAGGTTTAACCCTAACTCTAGCCCTAGCCTAATTGTAAAACTTCCACATTGCGTAATCCAGAAGAAGTAGCTAGGCGGATGTGAAACTTGAATATCTAAATCTAAGACCCACCTGGTTGGTTAGAACTCTATTAACTCATTCGTTTAAAGCTAAGCTTTTTGTACTTTAAAATTATCAGTGCTTTGCATTCACAAGATACAGAGCCATTTATATCTAAAAGCATAAGATCTAATGAGGACTACGTGAACATAAATCGTAATCATTCATTCAGATTGAGGAGAATTTTTTCAGTCTACGACTTTGTTTTTATTTTTAGTTATTTAGTATTTTTATAGCCTTTTCTTTGCCCTCTAAAAATAATGAAGGCATCATTGGTGGGGATTTACAGGTCAAGAAGTGTAATGATTTGGTCTGTATTTTTGAAGATGTTAATTTTGAAATACATCTCCTGAAGTGCCATTTTGTTGCACCACAATGGTTTTGTTGGTCTTATCACGATGGTATTAAGGTCAGCATCACACAATCCTGTACTGTCTGAGTCTGTGACTAATTCAGTTCTTGAAAGTCTAGCATAATTGTTTTAAAGAGCTCTGTGGCTATGTATTGTTTTCTACTCTTCGACTTTGATTTATATCTTGTGTTTTGATTTAGGCGACATGTAATATTCTGGAATTTGCCTGTCTTGCTACGACTCCTGAATAACGATTTTGTCTCATGTCATGGTCATTGCTTATTTGTATCACAGCTTTGACCTTGGCTCACTATTACTATCATGTTACATCTCCTGATGCCATACTACTTAAAACTGCTGCTGCCCTGTGCAGTCATTCCTACAACTACAAATTTAGTTCAAAATTACTTTTGTTTTCATTAAGTAAAGGCCCACTTCAGATAGTTAAAAAAACAAAACTTTTCAGGATTTTACAGAAAAACTACTACACTTTCCATTCAATCGACATTCCAATCATCTCAGCTCATTTGATTCTCTGGCCTACTTACTTTAGTTTTGGGGGTATCCTATTAACGCTCCATTTTAAAGAGTAAACACTGGTCAGAATGATAGATGTTTGCAAATATTCAAGTTATGAATTTTACAGTTTGCGCATTTTTATGGCTTGGTAGCATAATCTTTAAAGTACATCACATTTGTAAGACCGGTAACCTGTTGTGACAAATATTGAACTCTGGATCTTAGATGAAAATGTTTTTTTAATTTTTGCTCTACTGAATCCACATTTATCAATTTAATTTTGGCAAAAACACTGTGTTTAATGTAGCAAAAAAAGACTGTGGTAAAAGCTGCTATGCTTAAACAACACAACGACCCATTTCTTGCTACCCAATGGCTATAATACTGTAGCAGGGAACCTAGTGCATTTTTATAAACAGTTACCACAAATACAATTTTCTGGACATGCCAGGACTCTGAACCACTTCCCAGGTGAAGCCTTTTTAAAGAAAGAATTACACAGCATTAAAGCTGACTTCCCTTACTAACTTTAAGACATCACAGTAATGAGCCTGCTTCATTTATGCAATGACAATCTCCATCAAGGTTAAAAATCAGGCTGTGAGTGGAACAAGAACTAACGTGTAATCAGGTTTGCACTTTAGGGAGCTGATTGCACTCAACCACCACACTAAAACATTGTATAAATAATGCTGCACCCACCTGGGATCCTTCTGAATGCTGTCAATGGAAGGTGACCTTGCCAAGGTTCCCTCCGGTGGGATGGCTGGCCCAGACTTGCTGTACGGTGACTCCACCGAGGGACAGTAGTGCAGCTGACGGTAAGGATCTGCATAATTGGCGGCTGAACCCGCAGCATAGCTGGATCTCTGAAACGTTCCAGTGGTGTTCTGTGGGCCGTGTTGGCTGCCAGTGCGCTGCAAGGGTACGGAGTCAACACCAGGGGAGGATGGGGCTACGACAGGAAAGTAGGGACAAAGCATAAAATTCAGGACCTGTTCACAAAACTGGTTAACTAGGTCTAGGCAAAGGAGCAAAACACATAAAAAAACAAGGGATGAGAGATGCAAAGTAGCGTCAGTTTGAGGGATGGGCATGGGTGTGTGTGAGTGGGCTTGCATGGGAAATGTGCTGCAGGTTATGTGACACATTCAGCATACAGTATACCTTGTTACAGTCATCCCCATATGGTGTCATTCCAGAGAGTCAATTTCAGATGACAAACATGTGCCACACACAAAAGAACACACTCCTGTTCTATCTGTTTATCTTTCTGTATCTGTCTACCTCAATTAATTTTAATTATATATAAAAACATTTAAAATGTAATTATCTATATATCTTTGGGGTGGAGAGACAGAGAGAACAAGAAAGCTCACTTTTTCCATGACAACCCGTATCCACTTCCACACATCGTATAAGCCCCCTAGTGGCTACATAATACTCGCGTCTCTTCCGCGTTATGATTTCCTTTCAGACTTACAAAACCCTGTAAATAAACATCAAAGAGATGTTTCCAATCTTTTTCTTGAACATAAATTTGTATGACAGAAAAAATCTTCTGGGGCTCATCATCCTGGTATAGCAAACAATATGGTTGTCTCCACCAACCCCTCTGTCTGTTGATTAGAGACCTTCAATCACAGTAGTAAAATAATGAAACCTTATACTGTATGTTCTCTGCTAATGAACAGCCCTCATTTGGATGAAATGGGTTTGAAAATGGATGAAGGTATGGCTGTTCCCTGCTAGTGATAATACAGTATTTACACAGATCGTCACGCCGACTTTCCAGAACTTTATTCTACTTGGCAAAGCAGAATCTGTCTTTAAACTCTCAGTAAATGATTGTCATGCATTTGTTTGATTGCTTTTGATTCGTAACATTGCATTTTGCTCTGGGCAGTGCTTTGAGCAAGAGCTATTTATAAAACATGAAAAGCGCTTAATAATATAAAGTTGAAATGATAGAAAGTGAAGGACAGAATACATAAAAGAAGATCACACAGAATCTGTTAAATGTCATAGTTGTCAGTCAAATAAAAATTCATCTTCACTCACTTGGACAGTGTATACAATATCTTCATTGTCCCCAGATTCGCTTACACATATTGGTTCTGTCATACTTCCAAATCCAACTTCACAGAATGAACATCACCTCAAGATCCACCTCAATAACTGGGCCAGATGAATGCAGAGCTCAAGGGGGCTGATCCTCTGATGACTCAAATGGAAAGGAGGGGAAATACCGACTACCACCCAGCAGCTACAGTGTCTGGAATTGGCCACTTGGAATAACCAAATGGTTTATTACTTTCAGATGAACAGAACACTTTCCTTTCTACTCAGTTATTCTAAAATATAAATTTTTCCTGAAAATAATGTACTTCTTTAGAATATATTTTCTGATCATTTTTTTCTATTTTGAATTCAAAAAGCAAAAACAAAAAAAATTGTAGTGACAGTAGGAAACACCAACTCAAAATCGCCATGTAAAAGGGGGTCCTATAGGCTAAAAAGTAATTGATGCTTGCTCAAGTCTGACCGAGACAATGAGCGCTGAACTCAGCAGGCCAGTTTCAAACCAGCGTTATATATACGTACCTGAGAGGCTGGTATAACAGCCCACCTATCTGCTGTCATGACCCTGCTGGTCTGAATAATGGCCTATCCACAGCTGTTATGCTATGCTACTATTACACCACTCTACTTTCTATATCTTACAGTCTGCAGTGGTAGAGGCATATTCCAGAAAGGCTGCTACGCGTATCTATTATCATAACCCAACTGGCCGGCATAATGACCGTTGCTATATTAGACTACACACATAATGTATCACAGTCTTAAGTTGTGATGTTATGCTGCTTATGCAAGTTACGCTGCTGTTTTTGTTTTTTGTTTGCCACAGGTGAGGTATATTGACTTGTTACTACATTTTCTGACCTTGTTTTCTGTCTCTGATTTTGGTTCTGGCACCAGTGCATTTTGAATTCCTTGTTTTGACCTGCATTTGTTTTTCAACCAGGCTTAATTTCCTGGTCCTTCAAAAGATCAGCCTTTGTCACCTGTCCTATAACCTCTAATAGTGGCAAAACAAGATTCTTGTATTTTCCTCTCTCTGATAGACTAACAGTGAGTACTTTCAGACAACAAATTTTTCAGTAGAAGTATGTCAAGAAATGCAACAGGGCTCCTTCACACCCACCATGATACGGCTAAATAATGCCTCACTGTGACTGCAACAGTTTTGTTTCTTTTTAAATTTCTTGTCTTATAGTCGTTCTGGTGTGTGTTTAGACCAAATTCTATGTGTATATTATTTATTTATTTACTTACTTACTTACTTGCTTATCTACCTATTTATGTATTTACTTATTTAAAGAGCTTCTGTAAAAAAATCCAGATTTTCCCCAGGGGACAAATAAAGTTCTATAGTAAGTATGTACAGTATGTATGTATGTATCCAACAATTGTTTTGTTATATCTGTGTCTTTTGTGAAAGTATTTATTTGATATCTGGACTTCAGTCTTCACACATTATACACTTCACGTCAGCATTTTGCCAATTATTAGTAGAACTTGTGTTTTGTCTTGGTAGAGCAATATTTTACTCTACTTTCCCCTTTTGTATTATTAATGTGTAGCCTTTGTCAGAATGCCTCAAATCTCCCAGACTTACCACTGTTTATAAGGTATTGTACCATATAACTTCTCCCCACCTTCCCTTCTACATCTATAACCTCAGGCAATTAGGTTTAGTAAAAGACAAGCACGAGTGAAGTTATACAGTACATAAAATAATGTATTATTGATAATATTCATAAATAATAACAATATGCAAAGTACATTTGAATATTGTCAACCGTACAACCTGATAAATGGTGATGTGTAGTTTCAGGCGGCACACAGACTTGTTAGTTACTTAAAATGTCTCTAGTTAAGGCATCATTTGTGGTCAGCTTTCTTCAGAACAGGCTTCATGCCTGTCTCAATATGGCTGCCGAGCTGTGCTCTTCATTGTGTTGTTCTTTTCAGTTCATGCATCAGTTTGGTAAGAGAGAGAGAGTGAGGTTAAGCAAGCAAATTTATAGATTCTCTGTCCAACCCTTAGAGCCAATAGGCCGTCATGGTACTTAAAGGCTTCTGATACAATAAGCCAGTTCCAAACAGCCATACTTCAGACCAATGGGGGAATAGAACACCTTCACACCCGCCCCCCAAAGCCATATGTTAAGGTAAAGCTTGGCAGTTATGCAGTCTGGCTTTCCTGTGGGGGTTGACTGAGAGACTTTAGCAGAGAAACACTTGCCAAACTGGTTTGAGGCACCCCCCCCCAACCCTATCGTAAAATTACAAAGAGACTCAGTCCTAAAAGGGGTGAAGGGGTTCTTAAGCCATCAAACCACTGCTGTTATTATCTATAATGTAACACTAATATTACATTGCTTTGCCTAAGTTACAAATAAAGACATACAAAATATTTATCAACTTGTATGCAAAATTTCACATCACAACAACATGAAAAAAGTTTCTGTTCTAGTTATGTGTTGAACATTTCTTGCCTCACATTTCCTGTCATCCTACATTTATTTACGCAGATCATTGTAGACACGGAGCACACATGAAATGCATGTGTTCCAAATAACGATCTATTATTCACCTTCTACAACTCCAGGCACCTCACAGCCAGGTAAACACACTTGAGCTGGGAGAACTTCAGCTATGTCAGTGGGGAATGGGATAGCAGGCTGTCTGCTGCTTGTGCTGATTGACACATTTGCAAAACAAAAGACGCTAATGAGGAGGTGCAAGGGGATTTAAGGTGGCCTGGCATCATGAGTTTTTTCATAGAAAAAGATTAACCAACAATCTTGGATGTTTCAAATATTGTGACATTGGAATTTATACCAATGCTGGCATGACATGCTGGTGTTTGCCATTCTGAAGCCATGTCCCTAATCACCCACTGTTTTATGATAACACTATAAACACCGAATAACACAACAAACAAACAAGTTTTTGTGACTCTCAATGATAATATATATTCCATCATTTTCTATTTCTCCCAATTTGACAACAGCATCCTGTGTAGCTGTTTTTCTTCTTGTGTACGGTACAGAGCCATTGGCAGCCACACCAGTAAGTTCAGGAAAAGTTTCTACTCACAGGTCACAAAGTTGCTGAACACTCGATCGCAACAATTGAGAAATTGTTCTGTTCTGTGTACTGCATTGTATTGTATTGACCCCCTTCTTTTGACACCCATTGCATGCCCAACCTACCTGGAAAGGGGTCTCTCTTTGAACTGCCCTTCCCAAGGTTTCTTCCATTTTTTCCCTACAAGTTTTTTTGGGAGTTTTTCCTTGTCTTCTTAGAGAGTCAAGGCTGGGGGGCTGTCAAGAGGCAGGGCCTGTTAAAGCCCATTGCGGCACTTCCTGTGTGATTTTGGGCTATACAAAAATAAACTGTAACTGTAACATACTGCATTTATTATCACGCGTGGTGAACTGGGAGACAGATGAGGATGAGACGCAGCTACTAAGCTCTTTTCCTTTTACAACTTTGTAGTAGAGGACGACTCTGACCCCTTCAAAGACAAGTGATATCCCTCCCTTTTCGCCCCGAAAGTCCCACCCATTCTTGTTACCCTGGTATAAAGAAATGCCATTGGAAATTGGCACTCATTCAATGCAACTGTCGGGAGCCAGACTTCCCACAGAGGCATCGAAATTACATTCATTAATGATCGGTGAATGTTTGGTGTTCATTTTTTTGGTTTAGTTTTTTTTCTTTAATGTAGCATTGCTGCTATTAGATGGGGATGTCACTGGGACCCTATCACTTTATCCTGTACTATTTCACATTACATATATTTCTCGATTATAATAAACAAAATCCTGGGATGAGACAGGACTTTTTAGCCTGGGACAAGATGTGTCTTTTTCAGAGAGATACTTTCACGTCCTGCAAGACGAGACTTTGTGCAGACTACCCCCAGGGAAATAAAAGGCAAAGAGAAGATGACAAAGTAGAAAGTCGTAAAGAATTCAAAAATGGCGCGATACACATGCAGAGCAGGGTAGAGATAATGAAAGTACTAAAATTCGAAAGTCTCAAAGAAATAATAGTAAAGATCACATTAGCACAAACAAACAAATTATTACTCAGTGAAATAACGGAACAGTGAAAAGAGATTGAATATATTGTTCGGATTTAAACTTAAGTCGGAGACTTGTAGATTGTTTAATTCATATTGCCATCAGGGAAAAGTAGTGTTTCTTCCCAATGAAGAGATACATCCGCGGGAATTAAAAGATTTGTTGTTTGATGAAAGTGAAATCCACATATGTGAGCGGCAGAGACGCTGGCCAGGGGGTTTGGCAAGCGAAGCGAGAAGGGGGCAAAGCACCCTAGTGTATATATATATATATATATGTATTTTTTTTAAATTTATATATATATATATATATGGGGCGGCACGGTGGCGCAGTGGGTAGCGCTGCTGCCTCGAAGTTGGGAGACCTGGGGACCCGGGTTCGCTTCCCGGGTCCTCCCTGCGTGGAGTTTGCATGTTCTCCCCGTGTCTGCGTGGGTTTCCTCCGGGCGCTCTGGTTTCCTCCCACAGTCCAAAGACATGCAGGTTAGGTGGATTGGCAATTCTAAATTGGCCCTAGTGTGTGCTTGGTGTGTGGGTGTGTTTGTGTGTGTCCTGCGGTGGATTGGCACCCTGCCCGGGATTGGTTCCTGCCTTGTGCCCTGTGTTGGCTGGGATTGGCGATGGATGGATATATATATGTCTGTGTGTGTGTTTCATGGTTTGTACATCAATTGAGTATCAATTTCTTATGTTTTATTAATTTCTTATGCTCTTATTAGCTATTCACTAAACAAATGGGCTTGATGGACTGAATGGTTCTCCTCTTGTTTGTCAAATTTTTTATTGGATTCTATCCATCCATTATCCAACCCGCTATATCCTAACTACAGGGTCGCTGGGGTCTGCTGGAGCCAATCCCAGCCAACACAGGGCGCAAGGCAGGAAACAAACCCCGGGCAGGGCACGTAATGAATTCCTTTTAATTAAGTATTCTGAATACACTCTCCAAAGGACTTGGTGTATACTTATATTTATTTATTTTACTTTATTCAGTCTATTGGAGACAGCTAGTGCACTCTTCATTCTACTTGAGCCACAAAATTCCTAGGCTTATGTAGACATTGATGCAAGTAATAAATCATTATATAAACTGTAGAAGTTAGTAGTAAAATCAGAAACACTGTATATGAGTTTACATATATATTAAACTGGTTATACAATATAACAACAGGTATATAGTATTATATATACAGGACATACTGTGTATATATACATATATATATATATATATATATATATATATATATACAGTCATATGAAAAGGTTTGGGAACCCCTCTTAATTCTTTGGATTTTTGTTTCTCATTGGCTGAGCTTTCAAAATAGTAACTTCCTTTTAATTTATGACATGCCTTATAGAAACAGTAGTATTTCAGTAGTGACATTAAGTTTATTGGATTAACAGAAAATATGCATCATAACAAAATTAGACAGGTGCATACATGTGGACACCACAACAGAGATATTACATCAATACTTAGTTGAGTCTCCTTTTGCCAATATAACAGCCTCTAGATGCCTCCTATAACCTTTGATGAGTGTCTGGATTCTGGATGGAGGTATTTTTGACCATTCTTCCATACAAAATCTCTCCAGTTCAGTTAAATGTGATGGCTGCCGAGCATGGACAGCCTACTTCAAATCATCCCACAGATTTTCGATGATATTCAAGTTAGGGGACTGTGACGGCCATTCCAGAACATTGTACTTCTCCCTCTGCATGAATGCCTTTGTAGATTTCAAACTGCTTTGGGTTATTGTCTTGTTGGAATATCCAATCCCTGCGTAACTTCAACTTTGTGAGTGATGCTTGAACATTATCCTGAAGAATTTGTTGATATTGGGTTGAATTCATCCAACCCTCGACTTTAACAAGGGCCCCAGTCCCTGAACTAGCCACACAGCCCCACAGCATGATGGAACCTCCACCACATTTGACAGTAGGTAGCAGGTGTTTTTCTTGCAATGCGGTGTTCTTTTTCCGCCATGCAAAGCGCATTTGTTATGACCAAATAACTCAATTTTTGTCTCATCAGTCCAAAGCACTTTGTTCCAAAATGAATCTGGCTTGACTAAATGAGAATTTGCATACAACAAGCGGCTCTGTTTGTGGCGTGAGTGCAGAAAGGGCTTCTTTCTCATCACCCTGCCATACAGATGTTCTTTGTGCAAATTGCGCTGAATTGTAGAACGATGTACAGATACACCATCTGCAGGAAGATGTTCTTGCAGGTCTTTGGAGGTGATCTGTGGGTTGTTTGTAACCATTCTCACAATCCTGTGCATATGCCGCTAATGTATTTTTCTTGGTCTGCCAGACCTGCTGGGTTTAACAGTAACTGTGCCTGTGGCCTTCCATTTCCTGATTCCATTCCTTACAGTTGAAACTGACAGTTTAAACCTCTGAGATAGCTTTTTGTAGCCTTCTCCTAAACCATGAGACGGAACAATCTTTGTTTTCAGATCTTTTGAGAGTTGCTTTGAGGATCCCATGCTGTCGCTCTTCAGAGGAGAGTCAAAGGGAAGCACAACTTGCAATTGACCACCTTAAATACCTTTATATCTCATGATTGGACACACCTGTCTATGAAGTTCAAGGCCTAACGTGCTAATCCAACCAATTTGGTGTTGCAAGTAATCAGCATTGAGCAGTGACAGGCATTCAAATCAGCAAAATTACAAGGGGACCCACATTTATGCACAGCCAGTTTTTTCACATTTGATTTAATTTCATACAACTAAATACTGCTTCACTAAAAATCTTTGTCCAGAAAACACCGCAGTACTCAGATCTTCCTAGGAAATGAAAGACATACCACTGTTATCTTTTTTGTTGAAAGGAGAGTCAATTATTATGCAGGTTGAGAAGGGTTCCCAAACCTTTTCATATGACTGTATATATGAAACAAGGAGTAGCTCAAAATAACAGTTTTGGTGGCTTTTTTTAGGGTGTCATGCAGGACTTTTGAACTACCGCTAAGCTTTTATCATGCTGAACACTCTTCTTCCCATGCAGCAATTTGGAAGTGCCACACAAAGGAACTGCTTGTCATTTGTGAGTCGATACTTTGCAGCTATCAATCGATACTTCATGGGGGACTTCGTGGTGTTCATTACATCATGGGGAAAACTTGTCACTCATTTGTTTGTGCTTCACAGCAAGCAATTGATCGAGGGGTAAAACTCATGTAGTGTACTGGAATTGGAAAATAAAAGGATCTTATCATCTCCTCTATTGTTCACGTCAGTTCATTACTGAAAAAAAACTGGAGAGAACATTAGCCATAAGTACGAATGGCCTCAACTCTGTCAGCCGTAAATAGTAATATAACCTGGCAGAATTTGTGAAATACTGGCCATTGTTTGGAAAATATAAGTAGTCATGCAGAAAGCTTTTCTTTTAATTGGGGAGTGTGCTCAGCAATGTATTATCACATAATTGTGTGTGTCCATTTTTAAATCACAATAATAACTGTTGACCCTTTGGTCCACTTTGGGGAGATCTCAAATGTGCAGTTCATGCAAGACAACCCAAGAATTTATGGGACCTGGAGTTTTTTTTTGCCAAGAAGAATGGGCAGCTCTACCACCTGAAAAAACCGTCCAACACTATCATAAAATACCATCACTGATTCCAAAAGGGGCAATAAACAGTAGCAAGAACTAAAGGTATGCAAACCTTTCAATGGGGACCATCTCGTTATTTTCCTTGTTACTATGTTTTGCTTAATGGTAATGCTATTCTGTGATGCCTTAGGGTTTAGTTTGGATTCCTTTAAGTAAAGTAAAGTAAATGAAATATGTTTTGCATGATCAGTCATCTTTTCTATAAAGTATGGAACACATCTTACAAGTTACAGGGCATGTAAAATTATGAATACAATTATATATATATGTTGCTATCTTTACTTATTATTATGTAACATTTCTTTAAATCCTGAAAGCGCTGTTTGCATGAAGGCTGTCACAAAGACACAATGGAAAGCTACAAATGCCATATTTTACTGGGCTCAACCCATTAATCTAGGGAAGGGCGTCCAACTTGTCCAACATGTCTTTGAACAAGTTTTTATGCTGTTCATTAATTTGAATTCTTAAAATTATTTTTCAGACGAGGTATTTTCATGAATCAAGGCTTCAGACTTAATATTTACTTGTACTTATTGTATAAAAACAAAGACCCAAGGCGTACAAATAAGTGTAATAGGCAGCAACAATTGGAATAATAAATCGTGAGAGGTGGAAATTGATCTGTCTGAATGTTAATAAAAATACGACACTGTCGCTCACTTGTGGGGCGCTCAAAGAGTTCAGTGTGTTAGCTGCATCTGTAGCAAGTCACATATTAAATTGCTGCCGGAGAAACATTTGTCATTGTAAATAGATTTGGGAATCATATTCATAAAGCAATGCGACAGAATGACATGTTATTGTAGCACATTTTGGAGACGCTGATGTGCAATCATTTGTGTGATCTGAAGTTTCATTACTACGCTCATTGCATTTTTTTTTTTTACTTTCTGGTCAAACCAATCAGTATCGTTTGTAAATCACTTTTTCCATTAGCATTTAATCATGGAACTGGATATGTCCCTTTTGTTCTGGAAAGCAAAAACTACTTATGTGCATTCATCCAGAAAGACTCGTATCTTTGTCTTGCTAATTGCATTTCATTCAAAAAATAGAAAACTATTTATCTATATTGCCATTCATTTCTTTCAAGTTATGGGTGGCATGTGGGTACTCTGGTTTGAAATGCTTCTTCATTGATCCAGCATTCTGGCATGAGATCCTGAAACCCTGACATGTGGTGTCTGCATGCTTTTCTGTGTCTGTGTGGGTTTTCCTCCCGGTACTTCTGTTGTCCTCCTTCATCCACAAAGAAAGGCAGATTTGGTTAGCTGGCAATTCCAAAAAAATCCAGTGGGTGTATGTGTGAACACACCCTGTGATGGACTTGCACCTCTCTCGGACTGAGTCATGTTTTGAGCTTAGTGTCATCAGGATAAGCTCTGATCTCCCATGAGTCTAAATTGAATTAATCGTGTTGGGGAATGTCATATTATCTATTACATGCTATAAATTGACTTTCATGTTTTTCTATCTAATATCATATCTATTTCATATCTAATCATATATCTATCATCTCTTTCTTATTGAGTTGGTGCACATCTGTGATATGACTCCATCCAAATCTATCAGCCTTTAATATCTAACATATTGTTTGCCAGATCATTAGTCTATCTATCTATCTATCTATCTATCTATCTATCTATCTATCTATCTATCTATCTATCTATCTATCTATCTATCTATCTATCTATCTATCTATCTATCTATCTATCTATCTATCATATTATGGTAAAGTTTTTAATACCACAATCTGAGGTGGGTTTATATGACAGGGCCTTAGAAAAGGGCAATTATTTCTGCTAATTTTTATTCAAACTGATATCTATTCAATAGAATTAAATGTATTCCCCATTAGACACATCTGTCAAGCAACAGCTGTATTAAATATACAGTATTATTGCAAATGAAAGTCTCACTCTATTAATGAAATGAGTCATATTAAATGTTTCCTTTTCAGATAATGAATGTACTCTTTTGGTTGCAAAAGTGCCTGACGCCAGTTACAAAAGTTCCTTACTAGTTACAAAAATGCCCTGTTTTTGGCATGTTACAAAATATTGCTACTGAAGTTTCAAATTCTCCCTATAAGTTACAAATTATCCCTTATGCAGAGTTACAAAAGACCCCTAAGTTACAAAGGATCCCGATCAGGCTACAAATGATCCCTTTGAGTTACAAATGGTCCCTATAAATAGATTGATATGAAAGGCACTATTTAATAGATAGATAGATAGATAGATAGATAGATAGATAGATAGATAGATAGATAGATAGATAGATAGATAGATAGATAGTGTCACACACATGCGCATGGGAGGCAACTAAAGGGCTTGAGTATGGGCAGTTCCAAATCAGACCAGGATGTGGCAGAGTGCACTGACTCTTTTTCTTCCTTTCCTGCAGACCATTCATAGGAGATTCCACCTGGCCCTCTTGACGTCACTTCCGGGTCCGAGCCTATGGAAGAAGACCTTGCCGGCCCTGGCCCCTGTGATGTTATGTCTGGGCTCGAGCCTATGGCTGACGACCCCTATGAGCCTGACCCCTTTGATCTCACTTCCTGTCTTCCCCTTTAAAAGCCTCCACCTTTTCCCTATTCCCTCAGTTCTGTTTTGGACTCGGTTTTGTGCACATCAGTGCTGTTATACATTTTTCAACTTTGCAGCCAGGATACCAATATACGGGTGGCTGCCCCAACCCTTTTTATGACTCTTATGTCAGGTTTTTGCGACAATAGATAGATAGATAGATAGATAGATAGATAGATAGATAGATAGATAGATAGATAGATAGATAGATAGATAGATAACAGTTTATGTAATTGTGTAGCAAATTCTCAACAATATTGTTGAATCCCCGCCATGCATGTTCCTCCAGTCCCACTAGAAGATCATCATGCTTGTCACTGATGATGTGTCTGATTTGAGGACCAAGAAAAATGCTTTCCTTTATTTTGCCATGTGGAGTAATCTGTCTCAATTATTGAACTCCTTCACCTTCCTTGTTTGTCGCCCTTTACAAAATTTTCCATCGTTTCAAATTTAACATTAAGAGGAAACTAAAATTCTTTCTTGGGCTGACAAGTGGTTTATGCGCCACACTTTTGTGCTCTGGAGCAGCCAGTTCTTTAATTGCTGTGATACTCTTTAGCATGACTATCCCATTCGCAGTACTTGGTATATCTGAGATGCATTCCTAGTAGCAGTGTCAATACTTTAAGATCACCAAGATGGAGTTCTGAACTGTATATGTATACTTATAATATAAAAGAAAATCACAATGGCAATTGCAATGAGATGGTAATGTGATAAGAAAATTTAAAGGTGATTTTTATGATCTGTTAGGTAAAATCCAAAAGATGCTCGCAAAAATGTCTAGGAAGGAAAATCTTCATTGCCAGTGCAGTCTAACTAATCTGAATGCCTTTTCGATGGAGGCAGTGCACTTGCGTAGACACCATCTAGTTCATAAAGCTCATTTTTACATGTTTTATTATTTTAACTATATTGAATATGGATGGGATAGTGGGATAGTGGCTACATCACCAATGCAGCATTCTTAGTTTTAAACCGGTCACTCTGTATTCTCTGGTTTGTCTTCCATATCTCCAAACACGCCCAGGTCAGGCTAATTAAAGACTCTGAATTAGGTCCTGAAATTAATTGGTGTCGTGTTCAGTGTGTTTTCTGCCTTGCACCATGATGTACCCAGGATAGATTCTGAAATAGGTTGAGCAGGTTATGTTGGATATAACATTTTGGCAATATAAGTAATTGTTTGGATTATTATACAAATGAGAAGGTGGTATGAAGTGAAAAAAAATAATTACCATTATAATTAAGTTGATTGGTTCAAGTAGCAACCTATTTCATGACCTTTTGATAATCAATAACCTGTCTCCTAGCACTCCTTGACTTGTACTTTAATAAGCAGTAAAGTGTATTATCAGTCATTGCATAGAAATAATGTGTTTCCTGCTTCAGTCAAATCTCCCAATTTACTGGGCATCTGCTGTTTATGGTGTAGTTATGTTCTGTAAATTCTCTGTCATAGGGGCCTCGGTCAGATAGGGAAGTACCAGAGAGAAAGGTGCCACAACATAGGGAAAGGGCCATACAAGGCAGCATAAACTGGCATTATTATTGGGCGTGAAGAGAGCGCGTCCAGGATGGACATATGCAGTAGCCATCTGGGATGCTAGAGGGCAAGAGACTCAGCTGTTGTTTGGGTTGCCTGAAAGTGTGAAGAAAAGAGCAGAAGACAACTGGAGTAAAGGCCAACATTCCTGTGTCATTAGAAGACACATTGTTACACAACGGACAATGTCACACAGCACAGGCAACTTCAGTGCAGGAGACCTGAGCTTTTCGGGTTTATGGAAGGCTAAGGCTATATCCACAGTAGTAGATTTACATTAGTTACTGTTTTTGCCTTTTCTCCACACCACCCTAGTATTTTTACTGCCTGAAAATGAAGACTTTTGAAAACACTCTCCACAGATATATATTTATGAAGTATTGGAGTGTGTATGGGTGTAAGAGTTTTGGAAATGCAGACTTTAATCGTGGTGCTCTGATTGGTTCATGCTTATGATGTGGCTCTAACATGAATGAATACTGCTAATTGCAATGTCTTATTCTCTGAATGGTCACCCTTCATGGAAGAAAACCACGGTGGACACAGAGGAGTTGCTTTCCATGGTGCTTGTTGTTTGGCTTATCTCTTTGCATCTAAAATTTTAATTTTTGTATTTACCATTGCTGTTTTCTGTGCAAATGAATATCTAGTGTGGAGGAAACTTCTTCCCATTTTCATCGATTCGTCCATGCCTAGTGCAGGCAAATGACAACATCAGATGTGTTTTCAGTCAATTTACCGGGGGCAGAGACACTTTTGTAAATGATGTCTAAATGCTAGTATGGGTAGAGATCATTTTCTTTTAAAAATACAGTTTTTGAATAAAAGCGTAGTAGTGTGAACATAACCTCAGGCAACAGTGGGTGTCAACAAGGAATCCCGGAAAGAAGCGCACAGGAAAAAAAAGCACATGAAATATCCGCATAGAAAAAAGTGTACAGTCATATAAGCGCACAGGAAATAACCGCACATGGTAAAATGGGCGCACGGAAAAAAACGCACATGGAAGAATATGCATACGGTAAAGTGCGCACACGGAAAAAAGCACACGACGGCGACATATAACTATTGCAAATATAAAATATACACCACCTATACTGCTAGACATTTTTTATTATATCCAGCCATTATCCAACCCGCTATATCCTATCTACAGGGTCACGGGGGTCTGCTGGAGCCAATCCCAGCCAACACAGGGCGCAAGGCAGGAAACAAACCCCGGGCAGGGTGCCAGCCCACCGCAGGGCGCGCACACACACACACCAAGCACACACTAGGGACAATTTAGGATCGCTAATGCACCTAACCTGCATGTCTTTGGACTGTGGGAGGAAACTGGAGTACCCGGAGGAAACCCACGCAGACACGGGGAGATCCACGCAGGGAGGACCCGGGAAGCGAACCCGGGTCCCCTTACTGCAAGGCTTTTTTTTTTTTTAACTATAATAAAATATAAAAGATTAACACACCCTAATTAACAGTATTATTGTAAATTAGCTATTCATGACTGGTTGGCTCTTGTACAATGCCTCCGTTCTTCGTTTTCATTAAGGAATGGCACTTTGTTGTTCGATTCTCACGGCACCTCCAAGTATCTATTCCATTTGTTGTGCGAAAACGCAGATATTCAAATCCCTTGTAACCGAGAATTTGCTTGCCTTTCTGACTGGTCGAAAACTCCATCTCGCTTATTCAACTTTTTTTTTTTCTTCTTTGCATATACGCCTTTGCCGTATGCGCATTTTTCCATGTACGCATTTATCCACGTGCGTTTTTTCCCGTGTGCGTTTTTTTCCATGCACGCATTTTCCCGTGTACCTTTTTCCATGAGGATATTTCTTGTGCTTTTTTTCCTGTGCGCTTCTTTCCAGTCACGGTTAACAAGTGGTTTACGCGCCAGATTTTTGTGCTCTGGAGCAGCCAATTCTTTAATTGTCGTTATTCTCTTTAGCACGACTGTCCCATTCGCAGTTCTTGGTTTATCTGAGATGCATTCCTAGTAGCAGTGTCAATACTTTTAGATCACCAAAATGGAGTTCTGAACTGTATATGTATACTTATAATATAAAAGAAAATCACAATGGCAATTGCAATGAGACGGTAATGTGATAAGAAAATTTAAAGGTGATTTTTATGATCTGTTAGGTAAAATTCAAAAGATGCTTGCAAAAATGTCTAGGAAGGAAAATCTTTCATTGCCAGTGCAGTCTAACTAATCTGAATACTTTTTTGAAGGATGTAGTGCACTTGTGTAGACACCATCTAGTTCATAAAGCTCACTTTGACATGTTTTATTATTTTAACTATATTGAATATGGATGGCGTAGTGGGATAGTGGCTGCATCACCAATGCAGCATTCTTAGTTTTAAACCGGTCACTCTGTATCCTCTGGCTTATCTTCCATATCTCCAAATACGCTCAAGTCAGGGTAATTAAAGACTCTAAATTAGGTCCTGAAATTAATTGGAGCAAATGAATATCTAGTGTGGAGGAAACTCTTCTTCCTCTTTTCACCAATCCGTCCATGCCCAGTGCAGGCGAATGACAACATCATATGTGTTTTTGGTCATTTCACTGGGGGCAGAGATACGCTTGTAAATGACGTCAAAATGCTAGAGTGGACAGAGATCTTTTTTTTTTCAAAAATGCTGTTTTGAAATTAAAGCGTACTAGTGTGAACATAGCCTCAGGCAACAGTGGGTGTCACTGAGCAAATGGAAAGTGAAGCGAGAAAGTGACTATGAAAAAACTCTGGTTGGGACTTAAAATCTCAACCAGTTAGACCACCAGCAGATGTTCAGTCAGAGGGAGAAATGTTGGCAAACACCTGGCTGGCAGCACCAACAACAAAAACATTTATTTCTATAAACTATTTTTACATAAGACATGTTTCTCAAAGTATTTTACACAACGCTAAAGAAAAATATTACAAAAAAAGAACAACAATCAGTATGTGAATGAATACACAAAACACCAAAAAATCTACTCTCTCTATATAAAATCCTAATGGTTTTATGCAATGATTTTATGTGACTTTTTTATGTCACGTTTTTTTGTCACGCTTCAATGGGAAGGGTGGCATACAGTGTCTCGTGATGTGTCGCTGAAGGCAGTTTAAACAATCGGCATTGCTCTGCTATGACTGTTGGTAGCGACTGCCCATCACCTCAATTTGTAGTCATCATGGACTCGATCTCGACAAGATTGCATTGTGAGAATAAAAAGCTTAGGAAATACTGCCCTATCTAACTGGGTGAGCTGACCTGCATGATGGCTACACCTGTCTAGGAAAACGCAAGCGGAGGCAGCTTTACTGCTTTCCTGTTCTTTGGTTGTTTATTTTGCACCCTCTCTCGTTACCTTTCCCTGTCTGATGTGTTTTTCTTCAGATAAACAAACTTTTTGCACTTCCTGGTTTTGCGGTGCGCCATTTTAAATTCAAAAATGGTTCAAGAGCGCCACCTATTACTCCTATCTTCTAAATACATTTTTTTAACATAGTAGACTTTATAAATTCCTTCATCTAATAATGAAATCTTACTGAATGTATAATGTTGGCTGAAAACTGCGACTTTGCTAAAAATGGCAACTATTTAAAAGATGCCCTTGTGTTAATGCAAATGTGTATTCAACACGTAGACAAACACACAGTGAAATATATGCAATAATTTGTAACATTAGGTAGGCAATCATGCCAGGTAGGCAATTGCACATTCTGCCGATGAAGAATAAAAAAAATCTGAACAAACAAAAACACCTTCTATAATGGGAGATGCTGATGCTGTAATTTAAGCTATTAAAAGGGTTATTCTATACCCGCTAAATGAGAATTCATGGAGGGCAATCAAGATTAATTACATTGTCAGCTTTATGAAATAGACGTGGGATGGACAGAAACATTAGAAAGCACGTAAAAATTTTTCAAAAAAATCTCCCCAGCTGCAACAACAAAAGCCATAAATGAATAAGCGCGCTCCTTGCTAATTTCAAGTCTAGTGATAATCTGATCACTTGTGAATGACTTGAGCTGCTTTGCTACAGCCATCTTGTTTTCAAGCTGTTATGCTTTTATCACATCAAAAACTGTGGCTCTAGAGATATGCCAGTAATCTAACACATTATACAGACATGCACAAGCTCACATACAGTATATTATATATCTGTATAGGGTAAAGGCTGAATGACCGAGTGCCAGGGAGCAAGCAAAGGACCTCATTGGGAACAAGAAAAGAGAGGAATAAAGAAGAACTTGTTCTGGCAAGTGAAGATCACCTTTACAGAATAAGCAATGACATGGTGGTTAACCCTGGGCACTTGTTTTAGCCACTGTGTAATTGTAATGCCCACAAAAAATAACACTACAAAACTAAAGTTTTATTTTCTGTTCACGTCTGTGTCATTGACGTGTACCATGGGTATTTAGGAGCAGCTAAATGTCTGTCACCAAAGACCAAACTCTAACAAAAACAAAAATATTTTTTTGTAAAAAAAAAAAATTGCAGCAAAAACTAAATCTTCAAATAATAATGGTTGTTTTATGTCACATACTTGACAAGCCTGATTATACTTATACTGACTATACTTCCTTAGAAGGCTGGCATCCTTCAGCATCTGCAATAAGATGCTGCAGATGTTCTATCAGACGGTTGTGGTGAGTGCCCTCTTCTATGTGGTGGTGTGCTGGGGAGGCAGCATTAAGAAGACGGACGCCTCACGCCTGGACAAACTGGTGAGGGAGGCAGGCTCTATTGTAGGCACGGAGCTGGACAGTTTGACATCCGTGGCAGAGTGACGGGCACTGAGTAGGCTCCTGTCAATCATGGAGAATCCACTGCATCCACTGAACAGTATCATCTCCAGACAGAGGAGCAGCTTCAGCGACAGACTGCTGTCACTGTCCTGCTCCACCTGACAGACAGAGGAGATCATTCCTCCCCCACACTATGCAACTCTTCAATTCCACCCGGGGGGTAAATGTTAACATTATACAAAGTTATCTGTTTTTACCTGAATTATTATCAATCTTTAATTTAATATTGTTTTTTATCAGTATGCTGCTGCTGGAGTATGTGAATTTCCCCTTGGGATTAATAAAGTATCTATCTATCTATCTATCTATCTATCTATCTATCTATCTATCTATCTATCTATCTATCTATCTATCTATCTATCTATCTATCTATCTATCTATCTATGCCTTCAGGATTGCCTTTTTTGCCAAGGGGCAATTTGAAGTTTTTAGTCGCTTCTTACAAGAAAAGGCGATGGTTAAAGCAAAAGAGGATACAACATTGACAAGCTTCTGTTCCAAGACCACCACTCCCCCCAGCCCCTTCAGTGTAATTGTAACCACAGCACAGAGAGAAGTGTGCACATTGCAACAGGTACACATGTCGTAAACGTAGAAAGGATGGTCCTTGGGTGTGTGTGAACTGTTAACATTTGAATCTGATGATTGCATATAGCGTGGAACTGACCTCCATGTACTATTCTTTCCTCTGCATGTCCTGGTGTACAAAAGAAACAGCACCATACAGCAACATGTGGGGACTGGCAAGATCGGGGGGAAAAAAAAACCATGCGGTCACTCATTACAACTGCAAGATGTTATGCAAATGAATATAAATAATATGAATAATCTTGCATCCGTGCCACAATGTTTTCCACAATGAATAATTCCAAATATCATATATACCTATGTCTCTGTTTTTCATAGACCATAAGGTGCATACTAATTCAGCGTGAGCAGGAACACTCAATAAAACTGAATAAAAAATAATTCAAGTGACGGTGAGATACGAAGAAGGCAGATTCGCCAGCGTTTGTGTGTCAGCTTTTATCCCTCCAGATCAGAGAATGTCCAGTTCCATTGTCTCTAAACACCGCTCACATCTACAGTTATTCCCATTTTCAGATAAAAAGTAACCGCGTCAGATCTGGGGGTGTGGTGGGTGTTGTATCGTGATCGTGACTGAGAGAATAAAAGTGAAAAAACAAAACGCTAACTTTTACAAGTCCTATAAATTTACACCGGCTGTTACAGACACAAATCAAATGTATGTTTTTATTGTATAATATTAACAATAACAGCAACTCACTACGGCAATTTTGCCAGAGAGCTGGTTTCGAACTCATGACCTCTGGATTATAAATCGGCAGTTCTAACCACAGCACCATAGAAGCTGTCACATTGTACTTGCACCTTTTGTGAAAGTGTTTATTTGATATTTGGCCATCAGCCTTCACACATTATACAGTTCATGTCTACATTTTGTTATTTATTACTGAAATATGAAAAATGTTTCTGTTTTAATGATGTGTTTACACAGATTGTTGTAGACACAAAACACACATTAAATTCTTTCCCCTTACAATTCTGAGTATCTCACTCCCAGATTATCAATCAAGGCAGGAACTGGGAGAACTTCTTGCCTGTTCTGAGGTGTTGGGGGGGAATGGTATAGCAGGCTGCTTGCTGCTTGGGCTTATTGACACATTTAGAAGACAAAAGACGCTGACAGAGAGGTGCAAAGGGATTTAAGGTGGGCCGGAATTACAAGTTTTTTCATTGGTTCTGGTAATTCTAGTGTTAAGCGGTTAAACACACTAAATTCAATGAAAGGTAATTTCATGTTTCTCCATTCCCTAAGTGATACAGTCAATTGGCATTATATTTTTGTTCAGTTTCATGCAGTCTATCACAATCACCAAACATTTGTCAGAAAGCAGAACTATTGAAAATAATTGCTGTCCAGTGTTTTTGGCCCATGTTCATGTTCTCTGTGCGTTCCTATGAGTTTTAGACAGCATTCCTCCACACATCTCAAAGGCGTGCAGTTCAGGTTAACTGAGGGCTTTAAATTTACTCTATTAGAAAGAGTTGAGTGTGCATGAGCCTTGTCATGGACTGGCATTCCACCTTTGGTTGGCTGCTGGCTTGTGCAGAACTTTAAATTTAACCAAACGAATTCAATAATGGATGGACGGTAAGCGTCAAGAATCATAGCATCACTTAAAGAGTGCAACAGCTAAAGCAGTGGTCTCAAACTCCAGTCCTGGAGGGCTGCCATGGCTGCAGGTTTTCGATCTAACCATTTTCTTAATTAGTGACCTGTTTTTGCTGCTAATTAAAGTCTTCTGAATTTATTTTAATTGACTTGCTCTTGAAGTCTCTTTTTCTTAATTAACTGACAAACAATAGTGAGATACAAAATGAGCCAAAACATGACCAGCACACTGTGTCCATCATACAATATCTGAAAATAAAGAAACGTGAAGGTGTCAGAAATGTTGATCTGCTCAGGTCCTCAAAACATTTTACCAGTGCTCTTAGAAAACAGAAAATCAACAATTTCAGAAATGTCTGCTATTACAAAATGAGATCAGCAACAAGCCATGGAATTAAAGAACGGGTTTAATTAACAACAAGACTCAGCGCCTAATTAAGCAACTGGTTGGAGTGAAATTGGTTGGAGTTTGAGGCCCTGACTTAGTTGGCCTTCTGTTGGCTCACTCACTTCACGTTTCATTTCTGTTTTGGTGCCGTTTAAGGAAAGAAATGAAGCAACTCAGAGGAACAATGAAGAAATTCAGTGAAACAAATCTTAAAAAACAAGTCAATTAAAATGAAAGGAAAAGGAGTTAATTAACAGCAAAACTGGTAACCAATTACAAAAAGGGTTAGAATGAAAACCTGCAGCCACTGCGGCCCTCCAGGTCTGGAGTTTGAGACCACTGAGTTAAAGAATCGTTTTTTGTTCAATGAAGAGAATATTCTGATGGCGAGAATATTTTAGGCAGCATACAGTGCCCTTACTACATCCAATCAAGGAATGGCCTCCTGAATTATTCATTTTTATTTAGTCACATGCAAGGAAAGTCTACCAATAGGCATCAAATGAGTGCTCTGATTTTAAAATAAATAAAGAAATGAAAGAGGCACAGATTCAGCACTTGAGAAGACTAAAATACCAAGACACTAAAAACAGGCTCAGAGAGTAATGTATGCCTTGAATTGTCTTCATCTAAAACTAAAATCTAAGCATTAGTGAAGAGAGCCAGATATCAAAGTCCATTCAACTGCGACAACCACGTGTGTCTGTCTGTCTGTGCATCTGTCAGCATGGAAATGCTCAGCACTGAGTGGACCAATTTTATTGAAAATTTTATTATTCTTTAAGACAAAGATATATATATAACAAAGAGAGTTCAATTTCCGTTGAGATACCTTGAATTGAGCAAGCTTTACACATTTTTAACTTTCAAAATCTCCCATTGAAAATCATTGATGAATTTGTGAACTTTTCCGTCTTAAAACAGAGAACCATTCTGTGCAGTTTCAACTACTAGTTTACTGTTTTCCCTCCAGGGCGGTTAATTCAACTTGTGTATTTTTTATAATGTTTTTTCTTCTACTCATTCAACAGCCACTCTTGATGGCAAAACAGTGAAACACCTGTGGTTGTCATCGCTGCTTGACACAAGATGGGGTGAGAAGTCAGAAGTAGGCAGGGTTGGATGACCAAATATGACCATTGTCACGCACGCGTGATTAGGGAGCTGTGGAACGATCTAAACTGTAACGCGAAAGCATATACCAGACGGGAATGGCGGAGTACTAACCTCTCTCTCTTTATCTCAACAGAAAGAAAGACGCAACACCGCCATGAATCTTCCTGAACATGGAATCTCAACACGCCACTTCCGCCTTCCCTCTGTCTCACCCTGATGACGTCAGCAATCCCACCATCCATCTCGGTTCCTTCCCATCAGCCCATTCAACCATTTCCGGTCCCCCTTCATAAATGTTCCCACATCCGCCATGATGGCGGACGGTGTTATGAAATTTGTACTGTTTATAATCAATAATCTGCACTTTCCTACAGCATACGGGGCTGGAAAACCCCAAACCTTTATCTGCATTTTGTGTCTTTTTTACACCATATAACGGTTATTATGACCTCAGATTTTTACTTGTTTATTCAATAAATGCACATTCCCACTGTACTTTGTTACACTAAGTCATTCATTCATTTCAGATCCTGCTTATTCCAAATTAAAGTTCAACTGGAATCTGCCCTGGAAGCAACCATATTCAGGATGCGAGTCCATTAACAGGTACAGTCATATACAACTCCAAACTCACTCATACAGAACCAGTTAACACAAAATGCAATAAGTTCCTATTTGTTCAGATCTCTGTTATCCCAGAACCCATTGCCCTTGAGGCCAGTCTCCCTCTGTCCTTCCATTACCTCAGCTTTCCAACTGGGAAATAAAACAGCCAACTACCCTGGGCCAGGCTGCCCATCGAACCATGCCTCTCCTCCATGGTGGCCTTCTGGCCAGAAATGTAACCTATAACCACCAATGGGATACTAATCGATTCCTGGTGTCCATTACTGTGTTAATAAGTGTGCCCATATGTGTTAATCACAAGCTGAGTTTTTCAAATATTATGTGTTATTACTTTATAATCTGGACCCTATTAATGGATTAAATTGCAACAATTTATGAATGTCCTACTATTAAATACCACAGAAGCAAATATAAAAAGAATTATTCCAGCAGTTTTCTAGTCAGGTTGATCCAAAAACCTTCCAGTTACCATGAAGAAGACACAAATGAACCCTGGACCACAGGTCACTTGGCTAATTTTGGGTGTCTGGAATACTCAGAGCAAGAGTACATACAAATTCCAGACAAATTGGCCACGGATTAAACGTCTGTCCATGGAATCTATGAGGAAGAAGCATAAACTTGTGTGACTCATGACAACCCATGAAAGAATAAAATGGAGAAAAATCCAATGCATTTTCACTCTTTGCTGAACTGTATATAAATGTTTGCCTTGTTTCAGAAAAGCATCAGCACGTTACAGATTTTCTGTAATAATCCCTCCGCTTGAGAACAATGGCACCCAGCCTCTAATTCTGGTCCCCTAGGTGATTTTTGTGCATTACCAAGAAGTGGGATTTATCTATCCTGTTGTCATGCTGTCAGATATCACGCTGCTCCAAGGTTATCATTTTGGTTAACATGCGTCCACAGTTATAAAAGATTAATCCCATGGGGAGCTGATGATGAGGCACTTTAGAGATCAGCGAAACAGAAACAAACACCAAAATGCACCTGGGCTGTCTGATAAAATGGAATAAAAGTTTAAAAACAAAGTGGTGAATTTGATGTTTCTGGGGACCTTGAATTTCTCCATATGCTCCCCACTCTCCTATATAATCTTACATTTATTTTAAATGCATTTCTGCAATTGCTGCTGGAATAGACTCTAGTAGATGACTCGTTGTTTAAGGCCACCTAGCACAGATTAAAAGGAACAGGTGATTTTTAATCAACAACGACTGATTTAGCTAAAGCTATTATCTAATGTAACTTACAAATCAAAATTAGTTTCCATTTTTTAAAACGTGATGACTGCAGAGAGCAGCAATTCCCTCAGGGTCACCAAGTGAGTCAATGGTGAGGACTGAATCAGCAGCCTTGTGTTTTACAGTTCCAAGCCATGGCTGCGAGGCCACACTGCCTTCACTAATCATTTTCAGCCCGTCTCATTTTTCCATTCATCCATTTCTGGAATCTTCATTACTCAGATCAGGGTGGTGGGGACATTTTACTGTTCACTTAAAAAATGTATTGACATTTCACAGATGCTGATATGGTACATATTGCTGAGGTTGATACATATTATCCTGTTTTGCCTTATCTACCCATGAGGCAAAGCCAGGAGCAGGTAAAACTGTAAGGGAAAAGGAGATGAACTCCTTCCTGATGCCTTACTGATATGGGAAATTCCTACATCTTATGTATATATCGATTAGATACTGTGACGGATGGCCGGAACCAATGTCCTGGCCGGGAAACCCCTGTAGCAGAAAAACCAGAAGAGAGACGGTGTTCTGAGCACTACCAGCCCTGGGACACTACAGGGCAGTCGCCCTGGCTAGATGCACAGTCACAGGTTTGGAGGCTTAGAAGCTTCACCCTGCTGGGGCCCATGGTGCCTGGAGACCTGCGGAGCCGTTAATTGCAGCATCTCCGCCACACCCAGAAGTGCTGCCAGAATTGGGTCAATGAGTCCCTGGAGTACATCCGGGTGCCTTATTAAAGGAGTCAGCAACCACTGCTCTAGAGGCCAGAGTCGGGTGGAAGAGGACCAAGCCTGCTGGAGGAGGAGTGGTGGCAAGAAAGGACTGTGAGGAAGGAAGGAAGGAAGAATGGTGTGCTAAGGGTGTCACAGGGGGAAGCTGTACTTACATAGAAAATAAAGATGTGTTGCACCTGCACTTGTGTCCATGCTTGTCTGTGTCGGATAGGGTGTCTGATATGCCCACTGGTGGTCCATAATACATAATATAATAGTGATTAAACCATGTACTAGGAAAGCATATGAAAGTTTAGGGTTAAGTCTACTTATAAGATGTACCAAGCTGCTTAGCTGACCACATCCCCAGCTAGAGCCAGTAAAGAGGGTGGTTTGAGGGCAGCATGGGTTGAAGGAGTAAAGGCAGAATGTTACCATGTGAGACTGTTGCCATGAGTAAAACATTGACCAATGGAAGAACTGAGAAAAAAGGAAGGAAGGACCTGGACGGGATTAGACAAGAGGCCAGACGTCACCATGGCAAGGGCATTGGCCCCTACTCTGTGATGCCCCATTGGCCCAAACATATTGCAGGGAAGTGTGAAAAAGACATAAATATCAGTGCAAATCAACAGTCTGGGTTTCATCCCACCAGAAAGACTGACCAGCTCACTGCATAACACAAGAAGACCTCCTACCTGAGCACTAGGCACATTGAGGGTCTAACCTTTTATGAGAATTGCTGCTATCCATCCATGTTGTATATGGTGTAAATGCCACACCATTGTTTTGCCTCTGCTTTAGGCACAATTTAGGAATCAAGGATATTTATGATTAAGATTTTTTAATGAGGGAATAAAAAGTTGTACCTACTCCTCTGCGTGGTTACTGTACACTCTGTTACTGTCTCTAAGTAAGATTATAATAAAAGATGTGTGTAGTCAGTCCTGGTTTGGTCTTCTTGTGGTCAGTGTCAGCAAAAAATACTGCAGTTTGACCCCCAACTAAAAGATAAATGGGTAGGAGTTAAAATTGGTGATATTAAAGGTGAGGTGGGGTCCCATTGCGACACCCCCCTGACAAAACACTCACAAGTGTACTCTTCTATCTTTTTAGTAATCATTGTGGGGGAGGACATCAGCCAGAAGGTCATCGTAACTAAATAAAAGGATCTCCGGCCATTAAGGTCATCAGCAGTTGGACTGGATCGCCTCTTTCAGTCAAGTGTCCCAGGTGTTATGAGCAGAGTGGTTTTCCGAAATTTCTGGTGGGTTTTAAGGGTTTTGGGAGACAAGAAGTCCAAATTTAACATTTGTTGTTGGGTTTTTGATAAACTTAAGAACTGGTAAATATCTCATGTTATCCATCTTTGCTTTGGTACAGATGCTGACATTTTAGAGCAGAGGTGCTGGGTGTTTCCTAGGAAGACATTCTCAGGATTCCCCAGAATGTGCAATGTGTGTCACATCATCAAAGCGGTGGGGCAAAGTTTGCTGCTGATGTCCTGTCAGTATCTGAGATTGATGGATAACTCCAGTTTAGCATGCACATTGAATTCACTTTCTTGTTACAGTAAATAGTTGTGTTATAGGTCTTTGAGTTTAGGTTAGCAATATGATTTTGATGAGAATTTTAACATAGATCAAATGGACTTTGGGCTTGTTTCTGACTATGTTCAAAAAGCCATGTCTTTGAAAGCAAACAATCATAACATTGTGTGTGTAAAGACATGGGTGTGATTAGTGTTGCAAATAGAACGTAATGATGGACACCGAGTCTGAGCATTATTGTGAGAAAGTAACAGAACTTGGAGATGATAGGGGAGACTGTAATTGTAGTGAAAGAGAGAAACAAGATCAAGACAAAATGTGACAAAAGATCAGGCAACTAAAATATGAGGGCAAGGCAAAAATTAGAAGTCAGAGGAAGTAGGAGTTCAGTAAACTGAAACCAAGCCTAACACTAGAGCATATTTGTTCTGCAGCTAACTATCAGTAGAAAGAATCTCAAAGAGTTTATCCAACTGAGGAGTAACATGCCACAGAACCACTGCCATATTTACACCATCATATTCAATGATGTCATTGATGTACAATCATGGTCACATGATGCTTTCTGCCATGTCACGTAAACAAAGAATGAGACAGGAATAAAAGATCAACTTTCCTAAAAAAATTCAGATGAGGGCGTCAGTAGACCCTAGGAACCAAGTTACCTGAACTATTCTATAGCATTTCAGTAATTATTTACTGCTCTGATGCTGAGCTTTCTGATCATAAAACAAGTTGTTAGGAGAGCAATTGATGAGAAGAATTCAAAATTAATTGCAGAATTGCAGTATTTGAGGGTTCCTCTAGACTGCCTCTTTTTCTTGCACGATTTGACTCAAACATTAATCAGCATATCGTCATCTCATAACAGGAGTTTGGTAATTTTCTGTCCAGCCATTTTAGCTCTAGACTGTCCTCAAGAAACTGTGACACACAGACACATACCCATCATCGAGATATTAATGTTTTCGGTTTCAGGGGACCCTAAAACATCGAGATTGGTTGAAAACCAGAGATCGAAATCTTTGACGAATCAAGAAACTGCGACACGCAGACACATACCCATCATCGAGATATTAATCTTTTCGGTTTCAGGGGACCCTAAAACATCAAGACCTATTGAAAACCGGAGATCGAAATCTTTGACGAATCTAAAGCTTTCTATCATCCCCCATAGATGACAGCTTATGGTGGGTGAGAGCGTAAAGCAAAAAATCAAAACAACTGAAAAACTTCAAAGCAAACTCTACATGATAAAAAAAAAATAATAATTAGAAATATCCATATTAAACATGTGTCACACGCGTGCTCTTGGGAGGCAGGCTAAGGGCTTAAGCGAGGGTGGAAAACAAGGAGGGGGACTGACGAAGTGCACTAATCTGTCTTCTTCCTCTTCTGCAAATCACCTGAACAGAAACTTGCCCAAAAACTACCGCACTCCCTTCTAGCCACACCTCCTATTGACCTCACTTCCCCCTTGAGCGCCCACAGACCCCCCTCTTCCTCCCCAGTGACTATAAAAGCCTAGCACATTCCCTTCTTTTTTGTCTCCCTGTTTGGATGCTGAACCAGACAGTTCTCTGGTGCTGTTATTTTGTTTGCCTGGCAATGTGTATAATACACAGGGTGGATTCCCCAACTCTTTTTCTGCCTTCTGTTGTCTTTTACACATACCTGTAGTAATCATTACAAAGATTATGAGTTAGTCACCCTTTAATAACCAGAGTGTGTACTGGGTGTGTGTGCTAATTTGTCAAATTGGCAACTAACTAAAATCCTAAACTTGACAAATATATTGTGTTGGAAACCAGGGAGTCAGCGAGCCCCAAACCTCCAACATGAACACACACAGGGTCCCGGGTTTGGTTTATTCCCCAAATTCTCAACAAGCAGCAAAAGCACAAGTGATCTCTCTCTCTGTCTACAAATCACAATGCCTCTCTCCACAATACTCCGACCACCACACTGCCCTCCTCCAGTTGAGTGCTGCCTTCTCCTGCCCTGACTATTAGGAGCCTCCCATCCGGGTAAGGAATTATCCCCTCTTCTGGCCAGGATGCCCGTCCACCCCATATGGCATCTACAATATTAATAACTGTGACTTATATTTAACATGTTGGGGGCACAGGGGAAACTAGTAGTAAGGGGGACCAAGAACTCAAACCCTGCTTTTCCATCTTTTCTAGAGGTGACTAGAAATGCATCACATGGGACACATCCCTGAAGGGGAGTGTAACAGATAGAGGGCTCTATCGCTCCCTTGAACCCTTGTTCGAGACGCCAGATACCAGATAAAAGTCCAATATGACTTTATTGTATCAATAAACAGTGCACAAAGCACCCTACACTCCACAATACTCATATAAATAAACAATAATCAATCACTAATCAATCCTCCACTCCCAGACGCGTTGCCACCCTTCCACCCAGCTCAATTCGATGTCTGGGATTTCCCATAGTCCTTTTATAGTCCTTGACCAGGAAGTGCTTCGCCCTCAGTCCATGTGACTTCTTAGCACTTCCGGGTCAGATCCAAAAGTTCCCTTTTTCATCCCGGAAGCACATCATTCCCCTTGTCGCTGTGACTAAGACGTACTTCCGGGTTATAGGACGCGTAATAGTCTCTTGGCCTTCCTGCAGCGACCCCTGGAGGCCCCCATGGTATCCAGCAGGGCTGTGATGAAAAACTCCATTGTCCATGATGCCCTGCTGGAACTCAGGGCATCCCTATGTTGCAGGCAGGGCTTCATCTGGCGACTTGGAGGTGTTGGCCGGAATATATGGCTGGCAATCCCTCACAGGAGTCAACCCCATCCCATATAGACCAGAGACAAGGTGTCCTTTCTGGTCCACTTGTTTCCAAGGTACTGAATAATAAAGATCTGCCCATCCACCCATTGTGAGGACATGCCACACATTATAAGTCATTTTTACATTACAAATTGACATATGGTGTTTGGTTGTTATTGCCACTAAAACAGAAGATTTGAGAAAGCTATTCATTCTTTGGTCCCTGGGGTGTGTCATGCACATTACTCTTGGCTTACTCTTACCACGACTACCACTTTAACTGAGAATATGAAGTCTTTCAGAAAGACAACATTTTTCTACCTGCCATTAAATGATATAAGTTGTGGAAAAGCTTTAAACACCCACACCTGGTTAAAGATAAAATAAATGGGTCCAAGTCTCCCTTTACAAAACATACTGTGAAAGCGTTGAAAGATGTTGCTAGCAAGGAAGAACATTTTCTAGCCTGTTAATTTTAATGACTGTCTGCAAACAGAAACAATGTGATCAACTGCATATGAAACACTTTCTGACTTAATGGGCCAAGCAACGTAGATGCAGATTTACAAAGAAAGCTTGTTCTGCGAGTAAGGGAAAAATGTTTTCACTAAAACTATGATCATGAATGTTTCATGATTCTTAATATCAGTATCTGCCGATTGATGTTACCAATACTTTTGAAAGTTTCATTTATTTGTTGATTTACTAGAAGAAACATTTTCAAAACAGCTTGAATGCTGCTCAAGAAGGGATTTAGAACCTGCATTAAGTGTTAAGGACAGCCTGTGAAAAGGTGAACAGTAGAATTTAGGAGAGTCATTAGACGGGCATGGGTCTGTTTCACGCAGCCAGAATCATTTCTTTACCAAAATCTAATCCTGTAAACTAAATTTGAAGTTGGGATTCAAACCGAGTCACAGCAGAACTAAACTTTATTTTCGAGAAAAGGCGTGTGGTATTTGAATAATTACAGTGCCTATGAAACATATTTATCTCCTTAGAAGATTTCACATTGTATTGTTATACAATATTGAATCACGGGGAATTTATTTGTTTCTCAGCATTGTCAAAGTGAAAACAGATCTCTACAAAGTGGTGTAAATTATCTACAAATTTAATATACAAAATGACTGGTGTCATAAGTATTCACCCCTTTAACACTAGAATCCCTGAAGCCTACGGAAAAAGTCGTAATTCTGGGCCATTCCTTTGCACCTCTCCATCAGCGTCTTTTGTTTTGCAAATGTGTCAATCAGCACAAGCAACAAGTAGCTCCCAATACCACAAGTCAACTCGGGCAAAAAGTTCTTCCAGCTCAAGTCCGTTTATCTTAGTGTGAGGTGCCTGGAGTTGTAGAGGGTAAATAATAAATATATATTCTTATTTGAAACACATGCATTTCATGTGTGTTCCATGTCTACCACGATTTGTGTAAATGTGGGATGACAGGAAATGTGAGACAAGAAATGTTTTTCATGTTATAGTACTAATGACAAAATTTTGACATGAAGTGTATAATGTGTCAAGACTAAAGTCCAAAAATCAAATAAACACTTTCACAAAAGATGCAAGTATAACAAAACAAGTGCACTTTTATTCAAGGATATAACCGTAGAAAAAGAAATCGGGTTAGGGTACGATGCTGACACGACCACTTGGGTGGTGCAGTGGTAAGAACTGCTGACTCACAACAAGAGGTTGTGGGTTCAATTCTGGCTTCTTCCTAGATTTCCCGTTTTGAGTAGTGAGCTTCTCTTATTGTTACTATTATAGAATTAAAACATACATACACTTGATTTGAGTCTGTAACAGCCGGTGTAAATTTATGGTACTTGTAAAAGTTAGTTTTTTTTTTTTAATTTATTCAGTTTTATTCTCTCAGTCGCATTCATGCTCGCCCCTATCTGACACTGCTAGTTTTCAAATAAAGACGTGAACTCAGATGAAGATGAGGGGTCTACATGGGAGAAAGAGAACAGAAGCCCTCCTGCAAGAAACATCCACTCACATATAAGAACAATGCAGCTGCACCAGCTGTAAAGGCAAAAGATGGCACCGTTTGGATGCAGCAACAGGTCGGGCATCATCCTGCTAGTGAATCTGCTACACTCATGTCCTTCAATGAAACAGCAGGGCCTACCGAGTTCGCCAAGTTATCGTGCAAAGTTGCGTCTGTGATTGTGTTTTTTAATGGTCTTTATATGAAAAACATTTATATGTTACTTATATAAACATTTCATCCAATGTTGTTTACCTTGATTTATTTACTTATCTTCCTTCAACGTAAAGTCAAAGTAGACTGCAGTGTTAATATGACACATCAAAATCATCACTGGTGCAGCTAATTAGAATGTCACCTGTCTGGGGTTTCCACTGATTGTCATATAAATGCATCTATAAATGGAAATGACAGCTTGTGGTGAGTCAGTATGGTGGCCTCTGTGAAAAGAGTGATCGCAAAGCACAAGTTAGGGAAAGGAGACAAGAAAACATCCAAGTGACTGAATACCCCTTGGAGTCCAGTTAAAGCAATCATTAAGACACTGTAAATCTGTCTAGAGCAGGCCGTCCACAAAAACTGAATGATCATACAAGAAGAAGCCTAGTGATGAACGCCACTGCATGAAGGTTCTGTGGTGATGAGACCAAAATTGAGATTTTTTGATCATTAGTCCAAATGTCATCTTTGGACACTGCACATTATCAAAATCTCATCATCCTCACTGTGTCGAATGGTGGTGGCAGCATCGTGCTGTGGACATGCTTTTCTGCAGCAGGCTCAAGGAGGCTTGTGAGGGTGAAATGAATGCTGCAAAATACAGAGAAATACTAGAGATAAACCTGATACCGTCTGCAAGAAACCTGCACCTTGAGAGAAAATTAGTTTTCCAACAAGACAACCTCAAGCATAAAGCCATAGATACACAGGAATGTCTTAAAATAAAAGTGTTAATGACTTAGAGTGACCGAGTCAGAGTCCAGATCAATCTGTGGTTGGACATGACAAAGGTTGTTCATTCATGATCCCCATGCAGCCTGACAGGAGCTTGAGCAGTTTGGCAAAGAAGAATTTGAAGAAATGGTAGAGTGCAAATCTGAGACCTACGCACAGAGACTCAAGGCTGGCAAAGGTACATCTGCTAAATACTGACTCGAGGGGGAAGAATAATTATACAACCAATTATTTTGTGTTTTATATTTGAAATTAATTTAGACCACTTTGCAGAGATCAGCTCTCACTTTGACATGAAATAGTCTTTGTCCAGTCGTCAGTATCAAAAAAAAAAAGCAAACTAAATCCAAGTGCATCACAATAAAATGTGAAAATGTCCAAGTGGTGAATACTTTTCATAAGTACTGTAAATTAAAGACTTTCATTCATTTTTAAAAACCTGCTTAAAACACTGAAACGTTTTAAGTTAAATCAAAGCCTATGCCTACAACTGCAGGCACAAGACAGGAACCAACCTTGAATGGGATGCCAGTCCACCTCAGGGCCCACTCATGCACAAATGCTCAAATTAAGAAACACCTTTCCATTTATTATGTAGGCTCACATGTGTGAACAAAAAAAACAAACCACATGAACATGGAGAAGATGTGCAAAAATGCACAGTGATAGTGACAGAGCTCGGAGCTGAAGCCTGGTCTGTGGTGGTGCTGAGGCAGCAACATAAACCACGATGCCACCAGCCACTTAACAGATCAGACTCTGAATGAAATGTTTAGTAGAAACGTGATTGGGAAGAGGCTACAGTGAATACATTCTAAAAGACATTAAAACGTGTTGAACGATAAACGCACTTCTAATAGATTTGTATTTAATGTGCCTTAATATAGTGCAAAAAAATATTTTGTTTAAAGTTAACAAACGCTGTCTTGCAGAATAAAGTCTTACAGTAAGTATCATTAACAAACCGACTATATACTTACACAGAATGTTGAACAAAATCCCAGTATGCAAGCAAGTTAATCAAAATGAGAGGAGAAGTGCAGGAATATAAATGTCACTATCTGTACAATTTAATAAGCACCCAATATAAAACAGGTCCCAGAAAATAATGTTGATAGATCCAAAAAGAATCTTTGGCAAATACATATATTAAATTATTGCTACAACGTTCTCTTTCTATTAGTCATATCAAATTCATTTTCTTTTATGTAAGTCAAATCTGATTCAAACAAACCACCTGAGCTCCAATACAGAGGAAAGTGCAATAAATGCTTTAGATGGAAAAATAGCACTTTTGTTTCTTAGCAACAGCTGGTAATGCACTGCTTGAAAGTGAAGGTTTAATCAGACATTTGAAATTGTCAAACTAGAACTGACGCGCAGTGTTCATTTGGGAAAAAAAGGTATGCAGCCCAACAAAGACGACCCACCCGTCCATTGTGTGAACCGGCGTTATTAGTGCAGGGTCACAGTCAGGGTGCGAAACACCTTGGGGTAATCAGGGGGTCCCTTTAGTGCTCAAGTGTACACTGAAATCAGACTTTGGTGTATGCACATCCTAGGTAGACAAATCACATCATACAAGGGAACGCAATCTGCAAGCAAAGCCATATCACCTTATACTTCTGAGTAGTGCAGATCATGTGCTCTTCATGAGACGTTTGCACTTAGGCAGCGTGTTTTCAATGCTAAAATGGCAAATTCATCATGAAGATGAAGGTAATTCTGTGCCAGCAACTACTTTACCGCACCCTGCCACAAACCAGCACAGCGAGTCTAGTTAATTAACAGCTCAGAAGGCAGAAACATGCCATGTCAAGGGTAAAGTGTGTTCGCAGTGTGAACACTGCCCTGGAATCACAGTATAATCTGTCTCCACCACTGCTATCACACTGTTTAGCATCACCGAGAGGAAAGCAAAAACTGTGTGGGTTCCTATCTTAATTTTTCTATAAACATCACCGTCCTCCTTCTCTTAACCTCCTATGGTTTGTCAAAAGGTCTACTCCCTTTGCCAGTGGCTGCCACTCATCTAATCCCACCCAGCCTGTGAGTGTCATATCAGTGAACTGGCTAGATTTGAGAAATGACCTGGTGAATTACAAGTAACAGAAAAGAGTCAAAACTGGAAGATTAAAGAAGACAAGCATCAAAGCCAAAACACAGAGGAAACACAGAGGCAAAAATAATGGAAACTTTTAGAAAGAGTGATTAGAAAAAAGGGGTTTGTATCCATAAATCAGATAAGGCAGAAAAATCCTAAATGATATAATTATCTGAGGACACACGTGCAAAGCTCACCTGATAACAGGAACCAAACGTAGCAGCAATCGTGAGTAATACAAAGTGGTGGCCAAAATGGTACAAAAAAATGATATTATAACGTTTTAAATAATGGGAATTTGACCTCAAAAACCCCTAAAATGAGTGTTTTGAGGGTGCATCCTTCTATAAAATCAATTCCATTATTTGTGGTATTATCTGAATAGAGAGAGCGACAGAGAGAGGTCTGGAGCAGGCGCTGATACAGCACATTGTCACACCCACCACATGACAAACCTACTCAAGATCCCAGAATAGGACCCGAGTGCAGCCAAGCATTGGGTGGCACCTCAGCACCACACTAGAAGATTTGTTAAAAAATATATAACTAAATACTGCCAAACGCAATTACAAGATACATGTTTTATTTAGTTTTTGTAACTTTTTCACATATTCAGACATATACCAGCTGCCATATGGTCACTTGCATTTATTTGCTTGGACGAACAGAAGATCGTTTATTAGGGGATATCGACTGTATATGGTATGGCATATTTCCAGTGTCACATTCCTGTTCTACACACGTTTAGCCATGCACAGTGTCATGGGGTGCAGAGGCCATGGTCTGAGAACTGTGTTCAAGTGCATACGCTTCAAATCCATCTGTCTCATGCAACACTTTTTGCTGTTTCTGGCAAAAATTCCAGAATGAGAATATTTGCTTGCAGACACACAAGGTGAAGTTAACTCTTTATGTAGTTCACTGCTTTCTTTAATTTTTAAATAATTTTGCATTTGTTAATTTGTTTAAATAAATTCATTAATTAACTATTAAAAAGTAGGATGACTGTTATTATGGGATTTTGCCATCCAGTACAGAGACTATGCAAAACAATCCTTCAGACATTGTGCAAAACAAAGCCTAATTTTTGGCCATTTTCCGCTGCTTTGATTTAACTGGTGTCACACACGTGAGCATGGGAGGCAGCTGAAGAGCATGAATGAAATTAACACCATGCCAGACCAGGGGAAAGTGATGTGCATTGACCCTTTCTCTCACTTCTCTGCAGGCCAGTTATGGGAAATTCTGCCCGACCCTGATGATCTCACTTCCGGTTCCGACTCCAGTTACGTCATTTCCTCTGGTCTGCGTTGGACTCGAACCTGTACACATCTGTACAACCAATTTATTCTTTTGCAGCCAGGAATATTATATGGGTGGTTGCCCCAAACCTTTTTTTTGGCTCTTTTATTTGTCTATCCTTGACACTGGCTATAACGTCATCACTGCTCACTCAATATTCATGTTCTACCCCTCAAAATTAAGGTCAGACATTTATCTTTCAGAATTTCTGTAGCAGGAGAATTAGTTACCATATATGCTCATGAATATGTCGGGTCATAAAACCCTAAAAATCGATCATAAAATCAGGCCCCGACTTATACGCCCGTCTGAAAATGCAACACTTAATTTTTTTTGTACATCTTCTTGTCTCCTCCAAACTCGCACCAGTTTTTCAGACACATCAAATTTTGTTGCATCAGCGCAGTTATCAGTTTCTTTCACTACTTTTTACTTTTACAACGTTTAATTTAAAACCATCTTCATATGTTCTTCTGATCAAACGCTCCATCGTAGATAAGCAATGCTCTTACGATAAAGGTATATGAGAGTGTGAGATACAAAAAGCACAAATCAGTGCAAATGTCGCTTCAGAATAGTTTGGGTATTACCGTGTGGTCACTAAGGCACAATAGAAAGAGAGAGAGAGGTTAGGAGCACGCTGATACAACACATTGCTGCACCCACATAGAAAAAAAACGGCAGTGTGCTCCGTGGTTACGCTCTCAGGTGGGCGTTAGCATATCATTATCTCCTGGACCAATAGCGTGAGTTTTCCGCATTCGACTTATATGACTGACATTATAAAATACCAGAAATTATACTGTAAAATCAATTCCCGACTTATCCGCTGGTGAACTTATCTGTGAGTATATACTTGCACACACGTTATAGCAGAATCGTTTGCAAAAAAATCAGTAATGTTTTTACTATAAAATGTATTTTGAATGTTAATCTTATTTCAATAGGTATTGGAATAACTCTGCAAACAATATATGTGTCAGTGAACATCTGCAAGTAATATGACGAGTTTGACTGTTTTGAAGCAGTACAAAAAACTGGATTCTTTTTGTCCACTTTTATTGTTTTCAAATAAGTATCCGTGGTCTATGTATCATTTTGAATTGCACATCTTACTCTGTTAGAATATATATAGTTTACGAAGTATGCAGCTAAAGTTATTGGGGGCTGATGTAGATGATTTGACTAGTGTGTGTCAGAAGGCAATGCTAAAGAAACTGGAAATCATCTCAACTGATGACAGACATCCATTACATGTAGAACTAAACTTCAGTAAATCAGGAAGGATAGTTGCTTTGAAAACCCACACAAATCGCTCCAGAAACTCCTTTCTTCCTAGTGCCATACGACTTTTCAATAAGAAATATCGGAGATAATGTTTAAGATTTTGATATATATCCTGTTACCTTTTTTTTTTTTTGGTATAAATATGTTTTATCTAACTGCCTTACCGTAACCTTTCTTATTTCTATTTGTCTGTTTTATTTCATTCTGTCTGTTACCTGTTATTAGATGCAACTGAGAAGGCAAATTTCATGTTTTCCTGTGTAAACATGACTAAATAAAGAAACCTAACCTAACCTAACCTAAACCTAACCTAACCTATAGTTGGTAAAGAAATTATCGTGTGTATCCAAATAATAATAATAATATACATTTTATTTATATAGTGCTTTTCTCATGCTCAAGACACCAAAATTTGCAAAAAAAAAAAGCAAAATTCAGAAATATATTAAGTGGAATGTGGTGTGATTTAAAAATTGAACCACCCCTCTGATTTAGTAGATATTAGCCTGCGAGTCAAACCATACACAGTTGAATCAGAACATGGGTTGCTGTGACGCTGCAATATGGCCATCTTTGAGGGAAGAAAGAAAAACAGTGCAATGTGATATCAGGGTATACCATACCGCATTTTAACAACAAAATACTCTACTTTAATTAAAGCAATGAGGAAATGAATGATTTTATGCATTTTTTTAATACTGCATTATCGTTCAGTCCCACCAGCAAGTCCAAAACAAATAAGTCTGGGCTTAAAGGGTTAAGAGGAAGTGCATTTATAGTATGACAGAAGCTGGGAAGCACTTGTTTATGCAAAGAGCTCTGGGTGTCTGGAACAAACATTCAAGACATGGAGTTGAAACAGAAACCTTGACCCAGATGCGATGCTGGGACATGCTTGCCATTAGCTAAACAAATGATCCAGGTGGAATGAATGGATTCCTTTCATTCATCAAAACAATTTTTTTATGTTTTTATGTTAAAAACATCAAAAATGAAATTGCAAGATTCCTTCCATTGAAGAAAGATGTTTAGTCCTTTCTGGAAGCATTTACATACTTTAATTCTGCATGCATCTGCCTGTCATTTAGTATTTAAATGAAGATGTCTGGGCAAAAAAATTAACCACCCTCGTTTCCCGTCACACGTATACATTTTGTCGAGCCACCAGACACTTTCTGGTAGTATAGTCCTCAACTTTGCCAATTATGATGACAATAGGAGTTGCAATCCTAGAGATGAATTGGAGACAGAATGAAACCTGAAGCTCCACAGTGCTTGGAGAGGGCATATCCTCAAATTCTTCTGCAGAAATCAAAAAGACAGGAAAAGGTGGTAGCTAAGTTAATGGAGGGGGTCAAACATCTTTCTGTGGACTGAGTTCCTGTGGAGAAAATGTGCACGAGGATTTGTTTTATTGTGTATTCATGTGAAAAATATGCAGCATGTTGTATTTTAATAAATTATAATGAATTAATTTAATTAATTTTAATCTTAATACATTTTAATCCACCGTGATGTGAAAAAGGGCATAACAAGAATTAATTTTACTGGTGGGCAGCAGATGACATGCATTATGCAGCTGCAGAAATGGACACAGGCAAACACAAAGAAGCAGGAATGAGACTTTAGGAAACAATATTCCTTGTTTTCCACTCCAAAAAACCTTTAACACCTTGTACGTTTTGTGTTTTGTAATTATAAAATCACCAGGGATTGCAGTGTGAACTGTGGGACTTTATAAACACAACTACACATGTGCCTCTCTTAAAGATATCCCATCAATTTGCCACGGGTGGACTCCAATCAAGTTCCAGACACATCTCAATGAGAATTAAAGTACACAGGATGCACCTTGGCACAATCTGGAGTGGCAAACCAAAAAGGTCTGAATACTTCCGTGAATGAGGGATTTCCACGTTTGATTTTTAATAAATTTGCAAACCTTTCTGAAAAAATGTTTTCACCTTGTCATTATGAGGTGTTGAGTGTAGAATGATGGGGAAAATGGCAAATTTATCCATTTACTATCAAATCTACAAAACAAAAAAGTGGGCAGAAAGTGAAGTGGACTGAATACATTCTGAATCCTCTATAAATCCAGTTCAACTCCGAATGCCCAATACAAACCTCACTGTAATATTTCATACATACCCTGCCTAGAAATGACTCTGAAATTTTGTCCAACAATGGCATGATATTTCAGCAGATAGATAATAAGGGAAAATGTTCATGTAACACCTACATTTGCCAGCCTAATAATATGATGCACACTAAGATGACACAGGATTCACTGCAAGGAAAACCGCTGTTAAATAAATTGCAGCTCCTGTCAGTAATGAAGGATGTGAAAGTTTATACCTCATGAAGGCCAAAATACTGGTGTAGCTACATCTAGGCACACAAAAAGTGGCACTGAGGCAGAAACTGCATGGCACTAATCTCACTTATTACACCAGGCAATGGAGGAGACTGGTAACACCAACAACTGGTGTGACAATAAGCAGAGTCCATCCTTACATGATACTGTGTTTTTATGTACAGCTGCTTGTAGATTTTGGAAAAACATCATATTCACTTTGCAAAGCTGTGTCATGTTGAGCTCAAGACGAGAAAGGTTGTTTACCCAGATTTGTTTTTTTTTATTCAGTCACGTCTGAGTCTGTAGACTTCTCTGCAAGCAGGCCTAAAATAAAGGCCATCATTATAATTAATCACAGTGTGGAGTAAGCAAAGCCAAGGCAGCTTTTACACCAAGTTGTTATTTCCTACCGCTCTTTTTGCACTGAATACAGTAACAAAGCACTTTACATAGCAAAATACACTGTTAAAGTGTAAAGGTAATTAAGCAGTGTATTGATATGCTTTGAGTGCAATGAATAAAGCCAACTAAAAGGCATCCAGAAGAGCAAAGACACCGGGCAATATAATGGAAGTGACACAACACTGAAATGACTGGGGTGTACGGTGGCAGATCTTATAAGCCTTTACAATAATCATCAGTTTGGGAAAATGTTTGAATGAATGAGAGAAGCCTCAATAGCAAGTTTTCTCTTCTGAAACAGTAAAGCCATCCTGGCTAAAACAGTTTAATTTCATTTTTCATTTGTGTTTTTAAAATGATCAACTTGGTGATCTTTCAACCCTCCACATTTATTTCCATCAGTTCCTTCATCACCGCTTCTTGTTTGCTCCTTGCTGATTTCCTAGTGTGTTCCTTGTACAGCACATTCCTAATTCTTACTAGTCACCCTTTCCTCTTCTCTGGTTTACCCCTTACTAGAACATTAAAATGACTATGTTGAGGACTGGCCATTTAGCCCAGTAAGATCGTTCAAAATAAGCATCAAGTTGAGATTTGAATGTCCCTAAAGTTCTACTCTCTTCCACAGTTCTTGGTAATTTATTCCATGTGTCTATGGTTCATTGCATAAGAAAGGTACAATATAAATAAAATGTATTTTTATTATAATGAAGAAGAAGAATTAGAAATGTCAAAAATTTCTGCAAAATCCTCCCTTGACAAATTTTCAAGTATGGTGTCCTTCCTGACTGTCCATCTTCTACCTTTCCTCCTAGTTTGGTATGATCTGCAAACCTGACCAACTTATTGATTATATTCTGAAGGAGATTCCTTATGTGTATTAAAAAGAGCAGCGGCCCAGACAATGGGATGGGATACCACTTTTAACATCAACATCACTTTTTATAGTGCTGTAGTACATGCCATGAGAAAAAGGCAAACTTTAGGAAATAAAGGTGACCAGGAGAAGAAACTTACAAAAAGACAAATAAATCGGTAACATAGGGCACATCCTATCTTTCATCAATCCTAAATGCTGAATCAAAACTCGAAGTTGACTGCCAGAAAAAGAGGTCTGAATAGTAAAAAAGAATCGTAAACATTAAATATCAATCACACAGAGGTTTCTTTGATGTATTTGTAAATTCAGATGACCTGGAAGTGCACAGTACTGATTTTTATTTTGTTGCAGTAATAACACTATCACAACTCTTCTTCAAGATGTGCTACATAACAGCTTTGTGGCAATTGCTGCCTAACATATGCAGCCGGAAGGATAAACCAAAAAGACCAAAATAAGTAACAAGTAGAAAAGACTTCTAAACTAAAAACTACTGTCCTAAATTCCTTGAACACCATTATTTATTACCAGTCTTCTTTTCTTCTTCTCTCACTGTTATACTTGTGATCAAAGGCAAACATTAAGAAATGGAGGTAACCAGGAGAAGAAACGTCAAAAAGGCAAATACATCGTGAACAGAGGGTCCCTCCCAATTATTGCTAATGCTGAACTCTAAACTAACAATCAAACTAGATTACTGAAATTAAGGTCTGAATACCAAATGCAAATCCCACACATTAAATAGCAATCACACAGAGATTCCTTAGATTTATCTGCAAACTCGGATGACCAGAAGGTGCAGAGTACCAACCTTTTAACCTGCCATGGTGATAATGCACCTCCAAGAAATGTTATTTAGTAAAATTGTGGCAAGAACTCCTCAAAAATTGTGTGCATGAAAACCAAGACAGTCTTGGAAAAAGACATAGAGTAAATAACAGTCAGAATGTGACTTCTAAACCAAAAATGTATTCTGTGACCTAAAAATGTATAGAAGGATATAATCTGGTGAGGACGGAAAACTAAAAAATTAATAATGGATGCAGATTATAACACGAGGACGACATTCTTGGGACGTGACTGTCCAAATCATAACCCACTCTTCTTCTCTTCCTAATTATTTTAAAGAGGACTGATGACTGAAGCACAGTCCTTCGCTCACACAAACACAATTGTAATGAGAATGTGTGATATCATTGGTGGACGACGTAGCTTCAGATCGGTGTATGGTCATACAATATCTAGCACAGGGGTCACCAACTCCAGTCCTGGAGGACCACCGTGGCTGCAGGTTTTCATTGAAACCCTTTTTCAACGAGTACCCTGTTTCTGCTGCTAATTAAATTCTTGCGAATTAATTTTAATTGAATAATAATAATAACTAGGGGGCTTCGCTCCCTACTTGCTTCGCTCGCCAACCCCTTTGTTTGGTTAATCAGATATACAATTTAAATTTTTTTTTTCTTTGGAATTTTTTCAATTTTATTATTTGCACTTTTACTTTAAAGCTTCATTAAAAACAATATTTTTTGGAGACACATTGTGACAACGCAACGTATAACTGCCCGTGAGTGAATATTGTTTCTATTTCTGTAATAAATAATCCAAGTTTTTCTAATGTTTGTCCCTGTGATTTATTGATTGTCATAGCAACCACTATTCTCACAGTAAACTGTAAACATTTTAATACGAATGGCATATCACGATCTCCTTTAGTGTGTAATGTTATTCGCGAAATATATACATTACCTTTCTTTTTGCCTGTTAAAATTTGCATCGCTTCTCCGTGATCATCAATATACACCTGACTAAATTATGCATTCTTTGAAATTTAACTTGTCGTTGCTTAAACTGTTCCGGGACCAGAGATTCTCATAGCGCATGGTCCATTATTGTGTAAATCCACGTTTTGTGCATTGATTGATGCAAATGCGAAAAAGACTTTGTTGACTACTCGTTTTTTCTGACCTCGATTTGTCCTGTTATTTTTTCAATTACACCTGGTTCTGATGATTAATCACCTTTTGTTTGCGGTAATGCGATCTTTTCTATCTTTTCTTTGATACTGTAGCAACTGACATGATAAAGTGTCACAAAAGTTTTACTTGAACAATTGCCGACTTCCTAACCCCAAACACAACTTTCTAGCACCCTCTCCACGCTGCCCCTTACCTCATCAATCAATACCCCGCTATCAGTCTTCCGTGCTGTTTCCTTGGCAATGTATGATGATGGGATAGTGGACAGTCAGTTAGGGAAGATAAGCCAGACTTTGACATTGTTATATTTTCACCTGGACGCTGCACTTTACGTTTTTTAATTTGGCCCAGCTCCTTCTGCTAATTAAGCTGGTTAGGCTCCACCCATTTTGATAAATATTCAATGAATTCTTTTGGGTTAAGCCCTTTAATAATTCTTATTCTATAATCCTAGGGCTTTCCAGGTGAGCCTCACTCTTAATGGTAAAGCAATTATGCAGGAGAAAGGGGACTTTTAAATATAAAGGGTACCTTAGTGTTCACTTCAGTCTGACTGCCTGCAGCCTCTGTCATGCTTAGTGAATCTTCTTGACCTTTGTGGTTTCTTTAAGAATAGATTTATAAATTATTCTAGTTTCTTTGGCTTTACCTTCTTGTTCTTGTTTCTGGATTTAATTAAATTCCGTTTCCATAAAGAGTTTCATTGATGTAAGTGCTTTCCTTTTCTTCATTTTTTTGGGGTTTCTTATTTTAGCTTAAATATCGCTATCCTTCCATTTGCTGTGCTTTATTACCATTATGAATTGGTTTCTTTTTAAAAGAAATTGTTGGCCTTATAATTTATCTTTTATGAAATTTCTTTTTTCCTTTTTAGGTTCTGAGTTATGATCATCTTGATTCTGCACTTGAAAAATGTATTTTCATGCCTTTTTGTTCGATGCCCTCTTGTTTTTTTAAGGTATAAAAGGTCAATGCCATGCACTCCTGGGTCATTCACGATTCAGATAAAAATGCTTCACGCGTGTTGTGCTTTGATTTTTGATCTATTTGCTTTTTCATCTACACTTTTTGATTTCTGATTTAAGCTTTGGCAAAAGAGAAGCTTTACTTTTTGGTTAGGAATTCTGCTTGTTTTCTGACTTGTGTTTCATCTCTTGGTCCTTATTTATGGAAAATAGCTGTCTGATTGCTTCAAAGGCGTCTTGATTTTAATTTTCTCTGCCATATTCTGGTGTGGTTGTTTTGGTGTTACAAAGGGTTGGAGGGCATGGCTTGTGACATCAACAGCGTGACAATATGAAAAGTCAAGACCGTACAGTCCAGGGTCATTCAAGATTCAGTGAAAACTGCTTTGCATGTACTGATTTTTGATCTTTTGACCCGGTTTACAGACATCTCTTATTGCTTTCTAAACTATGCTTTTTAGTCTCTGATTGAGGCTTTGACAAAAGATAACGCTGACTTTTAGGTTAACAAATTTGTTTGTTTTTTTTTACTTACGTTTCATTTCTTAATCCTTACTTATGGAAAATATCTCTCCCTCTTTTTTGATACCATCTTTATTTAAGGGCGGCACCATTTTGTGGTGTGGTTGTTATGGCACTGCCATGGGTCAGAGATCGCAACTCGTGACTTCAGTATCTTGACAGTATAAAAGGCCACTACTATGCACTACGGGTCATTCGTGATTTACATAAAAACTCTTTCCGTGGGTCCTGTTTTGCTTTTTGATCTTTTAACCTGGTTTACAAACTTCATTCTTTACTCTCTCGACTACACTTTTTAATTTCTGATTTAAGCTTTGGCTTAAGTATTGATGACACTACTATCATGGGCTGCATCAGGAGTGGGAAGGAGGAGGAGTATAGGAACCTAATCAAGGACTTTGTTAAATGATGCGTCAAATTACCTACAACTGAACACCAGCAAAACCAAAGAGCTGGTGGTGGATTTTAGGAGGACCAGGCCCCTTGTGGACCCCGTGATCATCAGAGGTGACTGTGTGCAGAGGGTACAGTCCTATAAATACCTGGGAGTGCAGCTGGATGATAAATTGGACTGGACTGCCAATACTGATTCTCTGTGCAAGAGAGGTCAGAGCTGACTATACTTCTTTAGAAGGCTGGCGTCCTTCAACATCTGCAATAAGATGCTGCAGATGTTCTATCAGATGGTTGTGGTGAGCGCCCTCTTCTACACAGTGGTGTGCTGGGGAGGCAGCATAAAGAAGAAGGACACCTCACGTCTGGATAAACTGGTGAGGAAGACAGGCTCTGTTGTAGGCATGGAGCTGGACAGTTTGACATCTGTGGCGGAGTGAAGGACGCTGAGCAGGATCCTGTCAATCATGGAGAATCCACTGCATCCACTGAACAGGATCATCTCCAGACAGAGGAGCAGCTTCAGCGACAGACTGCTGTCACCGTCCTGCTCCACTGACAGACTGAGGAGATCATTCCTCCCCCAAACTATGCGACTCTTCAGTTCAACCGGGGAAGTAAACGTTAACATTATTCAAAGTTATTGTCTGTTATACCTGCATTTTTATCACTCTTTAATTTAATATCGTTTTTCTATCAGTATGCTACTGCTGGAATATGTGAATTTTCCCTTGGGGATTAATAAAGTATCTATCTATCTATCTATCTATCTATCTATCTATCTATCTATCTATCTATCTATCTATCTATCTATCTATCTATCTATCTATCTATCTATCTATCTATCTATCTATGTGTAACATTAAACAGAAGCTTTACTTTTTGGTTAGGAGCTCTGTCTGTTTTCTTTAAGCGGAGGTATTTTGCTTTCCTTTTCTTTCACTGTAAGCTGGCCTTTTCTTTTGTTAGGTTAGATTCTTTACGAATTCCATTAATGACTTAAACTTTTATTTACTTTAAAATTTCCTTTTTTAAGAACAGTTCATATTAAAGTCTAGGTTACTTTTATTTGGCTATGATTGGGTATTTAGAAACACATGTGCCTAAAATGTAAGCAGATGTTGCATAACTTCACACTATTGTTACCATTTTACAATTCACGCAACTGCTTAGAGTTTGGAATTGAATTAAACTGTGGCATGGGGGCAAGGGGCATGATAAATAGCACTGTCACATAACAGATCCAACATCCTGGGTATGAATTCTGCAACCAACTACTGTCCAATAGTGATTAAATTCAATGCAAATTTTCTAGGTTTGCTGGTAACCGCAATTTTTCCCAGAAAATTCACCATGTGGCTGGCTTAAACAAGCTTTCTTTTCCCAGTGCCCTGTGATGTTTGGCAAGGCCAGCAGGACATCAGACAGCTATTGCTTGAACAATATACATGAATGTGCGCTGTTGCTTCCCAATCAGTTCTCCAGCCAGATTTGCACTCTGTATGCATTAAAAAAAAAAAAACTGCAGTATTTTCATTTGAGGGGTACAATTGCTGACCATAATGAGAATATTCTAAAAACACTTTAGTTCTGTGCAGATTCATTTTGTGTGATGTCTTCACTGCTGAATTAAGCACACTTGGCTCCTCGGTGTGTAATGAAAATCAGGCAGTCATAGAGACAAAGAGCTCCCCCCAATCCCCAGTATATAACGCTGATCCCTTGCATCGCAGACGGTGATAGTGTGAGTTAGTCGCAGTGTTAGCAGCTTGGGAGACACAGATACATGTAAAGTACTGCAGACTAATTTTAACGTGCAGATGTATAATAGCACAATGGTCAGCTCTGCTGCCTTACATCTCAGATCACATTTTCAGCTACAATAAACAGACCATCATAGTTGGCAGATGCTTCCCTAACCCTAATGGACACCTAAAAGACCATGGCACCATTATAATCCACTCAAAACTACTTCACTTTCTCCTTCACCATTGACTTCAATGCATTTCACCAAAATTCCCAAACATTATTATGTTCTCACCGAACTTGAGGCAAACTGAATTCAAAGGGCTTCGCTCATCACTATTCAAGTTGTTTAGAATTTTGCAAGAATTCATTATTAGTAAAATACCTTACCAATTACATAGATTTAATTGTTTGTTACAGTTTGGACTGAATGAATGAAGTTGGTCACGGATACAAGCGTCAGAAATGACTTTCCTTCTCAGGGTGTCTGGGCTCAGCCGTAGATGTAGGTTGAAGACATTTGGGAGGACATCAAAGTAGAGGCGCTGCTCTTCCGCATTGAATGAAGCCAATTGAGGTGGTCCGGGCATCTAATTAGGATGCCTCCGGGACGCCACCTTGGGGAGTTGTTTCAGGCATATCCAACCAGGAGTAGGCTTCAGGTAAGACCCAAGACATGCCAGAGAGATTATTTGCCTCAGTATCCTCCCAGAGGAGTTAAAGTAAGTGGCAGGGAAAAGGGACATGTAGGCATCTTTTCTTGGATTGCTGCCCCTGAACAAACACCCAGATAGGTGGCTAAAAAATGATGGGTGGATACTGTTTGTATATTGTTCTCATAAATAAAATAAGAACTTTGGCGCTCAAGGCTGGAGGCACTAACCACTGCAACACTGTGTCCTGTGGCTCTAGATATTATACAGGGTGGTGCAGGGAAACAAGAAATTTTCAACTGACATTCAATGCATGAATAAACACGTTACAAAATACATTTAGTGATGAAATGTATTGCACAGGATATGCAATTAATGATGATAACCAATATTCATTAAATATTCATTTTATGTTTTGAAGAAGGTGTTGTCCTATTCTTTGTATACATTCTGATAGCCTGTTGTGGAAATTCTGCATTGCTCAACGTAACATGTCAAGAAGAATGCCAGCGATTTTCTCTTCAATCCACTTTTTTAGTTCAGCAGTGGTTACAGGAAGTGTGCGGTACACTTAGCTCTTAAGATGTCCTCACAAAAAACAAAAAAATCACATACAGTGAAATCTGGGGTTTTCAGAGGACATGGAATTTCACAGTTGTCGGGCAGTATGAGTAAGTGGGTCCATTTGGGGAATTCTTTTTTAAACCTGTTTCTTCAAAATTACGTGCCCATGTTGTAATCGCACGAGCAGATGGGACATAATCATGATGTCCTAACTGGTAATGATGTCAAAATTCCCTTTGCGCAGCAGTCACACTAACAGCATTCTTATAAAAGGCTTTCGTAGTGAACGCTCATTGTGCACCACTCCACTGTTCCATTATAACTAATGGCAAGGAGTTCTAAACGAGGTCGCATTGGTCCTAAACAACTGCTGACGCCCCAGGGTCGCCAACACCTAGTTCCAAAATTCCAATACTGAAAAAACCTGGTGCCGATCCGACTAATTTCAGTAATTTTTGTCCTATTTCTAATCTACCCTTCATTTCCAAATTCTTGAAAAAATAGTGGCTATTCAACTTCATTCTCATTTATCTCAAAATAATCTGTTTGAACAGTTCCAGTCTGGTTTTCATCCCCTCCACAGTACAGAAACAGCTCTTATAAAAATTACTAATGACCTCCTTATGGCAGCTGATTCTGGTTTAATTACTATTCTCATCCTCCTTGACCTGAGTGCAGCCTTTGACACTATTTGTCACACGACTCTTCTCAATAGATTATCTTTGATTGACATTACCCACACACCACTAGATTGGTTCAGATCCTACCTCTCAGGCCACACTCAGTTTGTTCAGCTTAAAGCTTTCACATCCCAACCCACCACTGTTACTTCAGGTATGCCCCAGGGCTCTGTCCTTGGACAACCGCCCCCCCCCCCTCTTTTCATTATTTACCTCTTTCCCCTTGGTACCATCTTTCGTAAATATAACATTAGCTTCCACTGTTAAGCTCTATCTCACTAGAAAACCTACTGCTTCCTTTCCATCCTCCTCACTTACTGACTGTATAGCAGAAATCAAATCCTGGTTTTCTTCAAATTTTCTTAAATTAAATAGTGACAAATCTGAGGTTCTCCTCATCGGTACAAAATCAACATTATCCAAAACTGATCATTTTTCATTTGTTATTGATAATTCCTCTGTCTCCCCTTCCCCACAGGTTAACAGTCTGGGTGTCATCCTTGACAGTACTTTATCCTTTCAGTCCCACATCAATAACATCTCCCAGTCTGCATATTTCCACTTGCGTAATATTAACGTATTCGCCCCTGCCTCACTCCCCACACCACTGCTATCCTTGTTCACATCCTTGTCACTTCTCGTCTCGATTATTGCAATTCCCTTTTCTTTGGTCTTTCTTGCAAATCTCTTTATAAGCTTCAACTGGTCCAGAATTCAGCTGTCCGCATCATTACTAGAACCCCCTCTATTCACCATATCACTCCTGTCTTGCAGCAGCTTCATTGGCTTCCAGTTAAGTTCCGCATTCATTTCGAAATTCTTCTGTTAACTTTTAAGGCTCTCCACAACTTTGCCCCTCCATATCTGTCTGACCTCCTCCATGTTGCCATTCCCTCTCGTACCCTTAGATCCTCTTCCTCCATCCACTTGACTGTCCCCTTCGTCTGTCTTACCACCAGCTCTGTAACTCACTACCTCCTGAGCTTAGAAATATTGAATCATTTTCACTTTTCAAATCTAAACTTAAAACTCATTTGTTTAAGACTGCTTTTTCTCTTTGATTACAATTGCTCTTTTAATTTTTGTATTTTAGTTTTGTTTATAATGTGTGTTTTAGCTATTGTTCGGTGTCCTTGAGTGTTTAGAAATGCACCTACGAATAAATAAAATGTATTATTATTATTAAAATTTCCTGTTTCTTATATTTCTGTGAAACTTCATGTGTTTTTCTGTAAATTAATCTACTGTTCAATTATTAAGTTTTATTACTGTGCAGCAGTCAGGGCTAATTCTGTGTGAGACAGGGAGAACAGAGCTTTATATTTCATTCTGCCCAATGTTAACAATAATAATTATTAAAGAGAATATAAAGAATGCATGGCCTAACAGTTCTTTCAGTTTCTCTCCAATTTAGACTCACAGCATTTAGCCTTGCAAAATGCAAAACATAACTCATCAAAACCGCAACAATTACCCTGCCCACAATGTACACCTGAACTCCACCGGGCAAGAAATCAACACAGCATACAGTACCTACCAGACTGGCATTTTAAATTCAGTTGAACTGCTGTTTGATTTATTCCTGCCATTTTTAGCATTGATATATTTGTCAAAAACTGTTTACAGTGTGACATTCGAAAATTCATTTTATTCAGTTGATTTAAAGAAACACTACAACCTCCCGGCATGATGACTGGTGTTTGTCTCTCATGCGTCTCAGAGTCTAGTTTGGATTCTGCCCTAGGGCGCCTGTCAATCTGGAGATTGCACATTATTTGAGTGCTTCAGCGAGTTTACTCCAGGTGCTCTGGGTTCCTCACGCAGTTCAAAGACAGGCAAACTAGGTTAATTACCCCTCAAGGGTAGTTGTTTGCCCAACTAAGAGACTGGCACTCTCTCTGGGATCCAGTTCATCTTTAAGCTTTGTGCCTAGAAGGTTCCTGTAAATATCTGACCTAAAGCATAGCACTCTTCAAGAGATGAGCTGTGAGCTTCTGGGGTGTTGCTTTTACAGATTTTTTAAAAATTATTTAAACCGCTTCAAACAGTTTCAAAATTCTAATTATTGTCAAATTAGCATTTTTATACACATTTACATATTGCATTAATCATTATTAATGCTCACGTAATTGTCACTGATGTTCATTAACAGTTAACAAGAATGAAACATCTCTCTCTATGATTGGATCAATAACAAAAGCTAATTCAAATTAATGTTTAAATCCTGAGTGCTTATTAGTGCGAAATTATATTTGCTATCTTTTACATGAACATCTGGAATCCTATTATTGCAGGCAGTAGATATGCCATTCATAATGCATCATTTGCTGTTCTTTATTGTAATTGATATTGTGCTCACTCTTTTTTGGAAAATATTTTGCAAACATGTTTTGAGAAAGGGTGCCAGGCATGGCGGCTGGTGCTGCTGGTTCACTTGTCTGTTATTACTTACAAACCAGAGAGCACATTAATTTCTCAAGAAAAAGGCAACGGGGTCAGTAAAATGCGGGGAAGTCAAAATAACAATTGTCAACAGAATAACACGCAGAGATAAAGATCTAAGTCAAAATAACAAGCAAGTGGTCCTACCACTAAAGACTTCTCTAACACTAAAAAGAGCAACAGAGAGTAGCAAAAGCAAAGAGATCCAGTGCAAAGATGTCAGAAGATATGTACCACCATTGATAGGACACGAGGATGCACTATAAAACAAAGATGAAGGGTTTGTTTGCAAGAAAACCACTTTCAAGCTTTTAAATAAACTTGCTATTTGGGTAGGTCTGTGCATCCTCATCAAACACTTTTAACGGCATTAGTCCTTATGAATTTAAAGATGAGTGGTGCAACAGACGGCGATGACCCTGACAGACTATTGGAAATGACATAGAGCCCTAATGTATAAAGCATATCAAATTCTCTGAAATAGTTTTGAATATTAGTTAACTTTACTCTGATACTTTTTATGTTCCAACAAAAATTATAATTGTGCATGAAATGGCAGTACATCAGAGGACAAATAATTAATAAAAAAAGTGGAGAAAAGGACAGTAGATGAACAAAGGCATTAACTTGTTTAAGAAATCATAAAAGCTAGTTAGAGTGTAGTTGGCAGGATCTGAAGATCCAAGACTTGTTAACTGATGAAACTGTACCTTTTGTTCCATAAATGTAATAGGTAAAAAATACTTGCCTAGCAGAAGGCAAATGAAAGAATGTAAGCCGTAAAAAGGAAAAAATCACTTAACAAAACGGAATGAGAAAGAGGACCTGATGCTGGACACTTATGGGGAATGGTAAAAGTGTGGTCAGTACGTTATGATGGCAATCTGTAGATTAGATGATTAGATAACCTTTATTAAGCCCAAGGAGAAATTCAGATGGAAACAGCAGCAGAAACATAAAAACAAGGATATGGACTCACAGGATAAATAATACAGCTAATAAATCAATCAGTCAGTCAACAATCAATCATCCATCCATCCCACTATATCTTAACTACAGGGTCACGGGGGTCTGCTGGAGCCAATTCCAGCCAACACAGGACGCAAGACAGGAAACAAACCCTGGGCAGGGCGCCACCCCACCACAGGGCACACACACACACACACACACACACACACACACACACACACACGCACACCAAGCACACACTAGGGACAATTTAGGATCACCAATGCACCTAATCTGCATGTCTTTGGACTGTGGGAGGAAACTGGAGTACCCGGACGATGTACATGGGGAGAACATGCAATCTCCATGCAGTTAGGTCCCGGGTAGCAAACCCAGGTCTCCTAACTGCCGCCCATCCATCAATCAATCAATAAAATGAATAATAAATTAATTAATTAATATTGTGCAGAACGTTCAAAATGTATTTAAAGAGTACAGCACGTGGAAACAATTGAATTGTCTGATAGAAGTGGGCAGAAAAGACCCCCAGAGGCACTTCTTAGCACACTGTGGTTGAATGAGACCTGCCTCTACTGCAAAGAATCTTGGTGTCATTTTGGATTCCTCCCTTTCTTATTCCGCCCACATAAATCACATTAAGAAACTTTCTTACTTTCACCTCCCTAACATATCCCGTGTTCGCTCCTTCCTCTCCTTTTCTAATGCTGAGCAACTTCATGCTTTTATCACATCCCGCATCGATTATTGAAACTCCCTACTGGCAGGTGCACCTTCTAATCTTATATCACAGCTCCAGCTTATTCAAAACTCGGCTGCAAGAGTCCTTACTCGAACCAGCAACAGCGAGCACATGACACCCAGCCTGCTTCGCCTTCACTGGCTCCCTGTGTCTTACAGAATCGAATATAAAATCCTACTAATAACCTACAAAGTCTTAAACTACCTTGCGCCAAACTACATCAGTGACCTTCTCCATCACTATGTGCCTGTCCGCCCACTAAGGTCCTCTGATTCTGGCAATCTTGTTGTGCCCCACACTAATCTACACTCCATGGGTGACAGCAGGGCCAGACTCTGGAATGACCTACCGAAATTAATCAGGTCAGCTGACTCCATGAATTCTTTTAAAAAACAACTCAAAACTCATCTGTTCAGGACAGCATTTAGCTCTACTTGACTTTATTACCCTTCTCTCAGTTTACGTCTCTGTCAAGATGCTCATGTAACCTGTGTGTGTGTGTGACCATCAATTATGTTGTCTGTTAGGCTTTTCTCTGAATTTACTGTCTTAATCTTCTTTATTTATTTTTCTGGTTTAGTACAATGTTATATACTGTATACCCTGTCGTTCTTTCTTAAACTCTGTGAAGTGCCTTGAGCATGGGAAAGGCGCTATAAAAATAAAATGTATTATCATTATTATTATTATTATTATTATTATTATTATTATGAGCCTGTGGCTAAAAGTCCTCCTGAAGGGGATTATTCATGGCGGCAATCCATTTTGCCACCATCCCCTTTTCCCCAACAGCTTCTAGTTTGCCCAGGCTTTCCTGATAAGTTAGATCAGGTATTATGAGCCCAAGTTGCTTCCCAGGACACTGCAGCATAGAACACCAAACTGGCTACTATGGACTGATAAAACATTTCCAGTAGTTTAATGCACACATCAAAAGACCTGAGTCTTCTTAGGAAGTCCAGTTTGCTCAGAGAAAGGGCTAATAGGAAAGAGTGAGGATGAGAGAAAGAGATGTTTTCTTTGTTTAATATTTAGGAAAACGGTAAAGGAGCAGACAAGATCAATGTCACTAGAAGGGAGATTAACAAAAGCAAAAGGGAAACTACAAGCAAGCCATTATTCATGCAGAGAATGTAGTGTTATACTGTATATGAAATTACATTGGCAAGCCACTACGGCACATGTTGGAACTAGGAGATAAGCATGCACCGAAATGCCAGCTGAAATCAAAAACCGGGAAGTCAATAAATCTGTTGTGACAAAAATGTTAGCCTGAAATCAAAGTCAGTACCCAGAAGCCAGAATCATTTTACCAAAAGCACAAGATTTACAAATAAACTGTGATTTTTTTAAAAAAGAGAAAAGCAGTCCTTGATGTGGCAAAACATGTGGCATTGGCTTTTAAAGTGTTGTCTGTATGATGCTGAAATGCAGGATTTCTGGGAATCACACCCCTGTCAATGGAGCGGGAAGACCTTAAAATGGAGGCACACATGAATAACAAGATAGTGGTGCAGTAAATAAAAAAATCCAGTAGAATCCAGCAGAGAACAGATACAGTAGCCATTAAGTAATGATACCACTGGAGTAAATAACCTTAAGAAAATAAAATTTAAATAGCAGAAAAAAAATATCCAAAGAATAAAAAATCTGACTGGTAACATCAAGCAACCAAATAAACCTAACAGGGGTTTGTATTAAAAAACAAAGCAGCATATATTGTGATTCGGCAATGAGTCAACACAGGAAGCAAGGCAAACAACCCGTGAGCAGAATGACTGCCATGATGTCACCCACTGCAGTGCAAGTCCCACTGTGACAGGCACCCAGGCCGGGATGGAGGAGAATTTCTTGCCGGGACGGGACGTCAGAATGGAAGGACAGATTAGCATACTGGCTGGACAAGGAAATGGCCGGAGTATTATAAATAATGGCACAGCGGAAGCCGTAGGCCGGGAGCAGTTCCATCACCCATACGACAGGGGGCAGTGGTCCTCCCATGGCTTCTCATTTTGGACAACCGCAGGGGTACTTAGGATTTGCAGTCCAGAAGTGCAATCCTGGCAAGGTCCCTGGGTGCGTTTAGAGGGCGCTGTTGGGGGACCTGGAATGAATGACCCGGAAGAGCTTCAAAGAGGCAGTGACACACTTGAAGAAATTGTCAGAACTGTGAATTGCTTGTTGATCTTTGCACAGGTGTTTATTGGAAAGGTGTGATTGATAAATAAATATCTTATATTTAAAGTCAGAATCGTCATCACTGTGTCTGCGGATTGGGGCTCAGTGCTACCACCTAGTGGTTACTGCTGTGAAAACAGAACCCATTAAATGACTCAGATGATGAGGTCACCAAAAATACAGTGAAAAAACAAAAAATGACAGAAAACTACCTGAAGCTAAACATAAATGAAGAGAAACTGGGCAAAACGACATAAACATTGACATTGTCGTAGTCATGTAAATTTCAGTGCATGCTAATTTACAGAAAATTCTGGCCGTAGTGCCATCTTAGTGAAGAAACTTTTAAAGGAGGTTTACTTGCATACAAAAATGAAGCATTTTGTCTATAAATATTTTTTAAATAATTGACATTGAGTTTACCTCAGATGTTTCCATCAGCTCTCTGTACAATTTCTGAAGTTAAGGGTTGTCAAACACGTGCACATGGGAGGCAACTAAAGGGCTCGAATGAAGGTAATTCCACACCAGTCCAGAGGGTGGCAAAGTGTGCTGATCCTTCCTCTCTTTCCACTGCAGACCAGATATGGGAATTTTCACCTGGAGCCAATGATGTCACTTCCTGTCCTGGCCTCAACAACGTCAGCCTTCCTTTAAAACCGCCATCTTTGCCTCATCCAAGTCAGTTCTGTTTTAGACTCAAAATCGCTCCATGTTGCAACCAAATATCAAATTTGTATACAGGAGGCTGCCCCAAACCTTTTTCTGGCTCTTGTCTTTTCATTAGACAAGGTACAACGCAGGGACTAACACTGGTTGAAGGGCCATGGTTTATTTATTTATCTTTTTAAATAACTCTCACTGTCTTAAACCTTATAGAGCAGAGTTTTCTTAAACTATTTTTTTTTCTTGTGAACCAGTCTTGCCCTTCTTAGTGTCTTTGAGCCCCAACTCATGACGATTGTCAGAATTTCCCCATTAGAAAATCGCAGCTGACAGTAATCCAGGGCTGTTCCCCTTGGAGAATCGCCACCGCCATTCATAGTGGATGAGTGTCATTTGTTTAAAGTGCCCACGGCTACCCATCATGAGATGTTTCACAAAGCACATGTAAACCTTTCTCAATAAATACAACAGTGAGTCACTACTCTGCGTGACCTTAAAAGCTTAAACCCAAAGTTTAAGTAACTGCTATATAGCAATCCTCTTGTAAATGACATTTTTATTGAAAGTCGTTCAGTATTACATTCTTAACGAGACACTGCAGATGCTATCAAACCAAAGATGTTAATATTACAAAATCAGGGAGCTGAAAGTAATTAGAAACAATTAATTATTATCTGTCTTGCTACTAACATGAACATGATTAAATCTAAACATCCTCCACTTATGTACACTGTAATGAAAGACATGTTCTTAAGGAGTTCATTTTGTTTAAACAGACAAGATGGTATCCAACCTAATTATGAGTACTAGTAGTTTTCTAATATCGGACAAATTAAATTTTACATTTCCTTACATTAAAATGTGTTTAGTGTTCACTCAATATCAATATACAGTACTTCTGCAGTGACCTCTCTTTTTTGGTTCTGTATGTTCTCACCGTGGCTTGCTCTGTTTTTGTTCCACATTCGAAACATGTCAGTTGGTCTGCCTGCTATAAATGCCCCCTTGTGTAGAGATAGATCCTGCCTTGACCCTCCTGCTGCCAGAGTAAACCTTGGTCCTCAGGAGCGTGAAATGAATTAAATGGATTAAAAAATACAGCGATGAAGTGAATGTACTGCATAAAAAGGTTATACATTTGGCAGAGCCAACCCGCATTTTAGCCTCTAATTTTATATGGAAATTAAGGTTGAGATTTTTAAATAGTGAAAAGTACAGTGTCTTGCATATCATATGCTAAGGTCAGTTGTCAGAAAGGGCCTTTAGATTCACCGTAAGATCAGTAAATCAAGGTTGAGTACTGTATGGGTCGTGCATGGACGTTAAAATGAAGAAATGATTTCATCTCTCAGAGTGATATATTAGATGTGTATGGAAGGCTATGGACATTAAAATCAAATAAGTTACCAGAGTCAAATAGCCTTTATCCTTGAGTTCTCAAAGAATAAGCGAGCCTCTATGAATTATATGTCATTAACCTCTATTGTTCTTGAATGCAAAGAAATTATAAAGTGACTTACTTATTACTCAGCTTGTGAAAAATGATGATATCTTTAAAGGACAGTCGACTAATGGGAAGCACACTTCAGATAATGTATGAAAAACAACAGTATTTTTGCTTTAAATATATAAAGGTGTCTGATAAAGTAAATGCAGCTCAAACCTTTGTGCGTCCACTGCATTTAAAGGCTTTCAACCTTTTTACAACGCAACCCCATTTTACAAAAGAAAAGCAAATTGTACTGGATTGTTCAAAACAACATTTGAATCCTAAGAATGAATATTCTCAATGACAAGCTTGACCTGCAAAATCAAATGACATGAAACTGTAAGACTGGGTCTGAGCTCTTTGACATTAAATATATTAACATAAGACCCCCAATTGATAATGAAAACTGCTTCTTTCTCTGTTGGAAATAACTAATGGTAATTTTAAAAGAGAACAAGGAAAAGCCATCATTGTTACAAGAAAACAAAACAAAAAAATAACGCTATGAAAATATTATCAGATGAACACCACTTCCTCAAACACGCCATGTACAATACATAAAACAAATTGCTTGAAAAGATAAGTTCATTAAGTTTAATGTACTAGTCTGTGCTGAAAGATGAGTCAGATGGAAAAACCAAAGTAAGCCACATTGTGTTATTTATTAGGTAGAGCCTTCAGACGGAATGTACGAAGGAGGCACTGAGAGGCGGAAGCTTCTGAAGAGGTTCGGGGGGCATGACCGTCTCAGCACACTTCATCATTGTGATGCCACTTTAATGCTTCCGTCTTTTAAAATAACCAAGTATAAAATGTACCTTTTATTGATCATAAGTCACGTTCAAGCTCACAAAGACTCGGAGTGTATCCTCCGCGTGCATTCGTGTACCATCATGCATCCCTGGCATTACTGTCAAGTTATGACTTTGAGGATGACAGCCAAGACACTAGAGGAAATTGGAGTTAACAACAGGTGAGAAAAAAGGACCCTTTTGTTCTGCTCAGAATAGCAGAAATAATCTGAATCAAGGACCAGAAGTTGAAATTCAGGAATCACACTAAGCTCTTAAGTCGGGAAAATAAACCCAATTTGCATCAAATCCAAAGAAAAACTATAAATCGTAATAAAAGTAACATTTACAAAAAATCAAAAAACAGTGAAATTAATGTAGAACAACCGAACAACTAAGTGTCACTGGGATTATCCATCAAACTCTTATTAAGTGGAAGTGAACGGTGCAACCTGGGATCACAGAAAAATATGTATCATTATCATTATCATCTTCATCATTTTTCATCTTCCTTTCCTGTTCTGAGTCATGAGCTGGATTCACCAGGCGTCCTACACCCAGCAGCATCCTCCAGTCCTTTCCGTGGAATACAAATACATTCCTAGGGCAGCTAAGTGACACAATCACTCAAACATGTTTAGACTGAGGTTTCTTCTCTCAGAGGCTTGCCTTGTTCCCATAATGGGGATCATTCTAAGTACATGACCAAACTGGCAGTTCCACTTGAAGGTCCTTTTGTATTCTTGAGTGTCATATTAGGTATGCAATTTTACTTTTTTTCCCCAACTATTCCTTGGTCTCTCTAGTTTTGTTTTTTTTTTTACATTTTTCTCAAGGGTTTTGGAGGCCAAGGAATCTCTGGTCATATGGATTTTGCATTTCAAGTTGTATAAGGTCAATTAGAAATGTGTGTAATTTGACATCACCGAGTCAAAGGTACAGTTGTGCACTTTCTGATTGTCCAAGATTTTGGACAGACCCAAAAAATCCTAACGTTCATTCTCAATTTATAGTTTAGCATCCCATGAGTTACAATATTTTTTTGTTTCTTGACTATGATTAACGTCATACACTATGGCTTTAGGTACTTATGACTCTTCTAGTCTTTGAATCTTCTGCACCATTTCCATACATTTTAGTTAATGTCCAGTGCTTGTCTCCTGGTTACAATCTTGTCTTTTCCTTTACACTCTGATCTCCCGATTCCAATTCCAACTAAAATATGCTGCCCCATGAAGTCAGCACAACAAGTTCCTCACCCTGACATGGACAGTTAGCCCAGCAACCCTGCACAGTAATCCTTGGACCGTTTTTACTCAAAGCCACTATCTTTCCTTCACATTTTTTTCAGTCACTATCCAGAACTCAAGGCCATAGATGAGGACTGGGGTGTAAACTGACCAGTAAAGTGACCCAGTAGTTCATCCGTTGAAGGCTAGTAGGCCACCTCTTCCTTTCCTCTAATGTGTGATCTTAGGTTGGCTTTTACCCTTCCTTCTGTGCTTGTGGAAGCAAACTTCAGGCATCCTCTATTTTCTGGATCTGCCTTTTCCTTTAGAGACTTGTATGGAGTCAAAGACTATTACAGCAGTTCTGGTTACAGAAACCAATTCTGACTTGGACATTAGTTTATTGCAAGGCACACACACACAGTTACATATTAACTAATATATGGACAGTTTGGAATAATCAATTACTTCCCAAGAAACCAGAATGAAAAACGCAAAGCAAATGAACATGGTGGATAACAAGCAAACTCCACATAAACAATGGCAGGGAGTCAAGGAGTCATCTAAGAACAGCATTACTAAGCTGCACAAACCTTCTTACAAAATACATGCATCAAATATCATACTGTACAGTAATTATTATCATAGGAATTCAGCGACAAAGTGTATAGGCAGTGTAGAGAATGATAAATACACAAGAAATATAAGAACTAGCAGATATAAGGATCAGCTTAACGCTGACAGTTTATATTGAAGGAAAATGAGAGGTTTGATCACCGGGCCACTGAGATCACTTAAACAAACTCAGTGGGTGGGAGCGTCAGAGGTTAACAAGCAGTGGGCAGATATTTGGAGAATTGTGAGAGACGCGGCTTACGAGGTTACTGAAAGCACATTACAGGCTGCATGGCTATTCTTGATCTAAATAAATCATTGCTTTTTGTTAAGCCATTACCAAATTTCAAGGTTTTTTCTTTTTTAACATTAGCATTTTTTAACTGCTTCTAGACCATGAGTTTGAAAGGCATATACCATTTGTGAGGTTTGCGGACCATGACTGCCCAACTTAATAAAAGGATAAGAGTCTGTGTGTCTGTCCAGTTGCTAAGTCTCTGTCAATCCAAAAAGATGGTGCATCACAAACATTTTTAGTAGTTTAATGCACTACATTTGTCTTTCTAATAGATAGCACATCACAAACATTTTTAGTAATACTGTAAAATGCGTTGTATTTGTCATTCCAATAAGTGACACACCACAAGCATTAATACTACTTTTACAGTGGCATATGACAGAGACGTATACAACGCACGGTGCACTGCAAACGTTAACACTGAGGTCTACATTGATTACTTAGATCTGAATCCATCTTAGACAACTAGAATTTGAAAGCCATTTTATTCATGTCAGTTTTTGGAAACATTTCAAAAAGATGCATTTGGCCAAAACAACCTGTTGCTGTTCTGGTTGTGGTTTTAAAAGCAGTGAAGAAGACAAAATAAATTTAGAAAAAAAAAATATTCATATATGCTGTAGGTAAATGAATTGAGTCCTGTGACCTTTTCTATATATTAAGTTCCCCAAGTTTAATGTTCGATTGTGGCTCACAATCCCACTATGGATTCTGACAGTATTCTTTTTATCTGCTTCACGCTGTGTAGCATTTCTCCGTTCTTTCTGCATTAGGGTGATCATATTTTCAAAAAAGAAAATGGGATAATTGAGTGTGTCGGAGGGGATGGGAGTATTCAACAGTCGACACAAGACTCTAAAGCAGTGGTTCTTAAACTTTTTTTTTTCGTGGCCCAATGCTCTTTTATTTGTATTTTCGAGACCCAAAATCACCACCAACACTCATCCCCGCTTGATATCCCCCTTGGAGAATCACCGTCGCTCATCATAGTAGAAGCACAGGTGTTTTCTTAAACTACCCATGGCGATAAATCGCAAGACACTCCACAAACCATATGCGACGCTTTCACGTTGATTACAATTATGAATCGCCAGTCTGAGTGACCCAAAATCAGACAACATAAGAAGCTATGCTCTAAAGAAATTCACCTGAACTAAATTCAATCAATTTAAACTTACTAGCCAACCCGCGGCGTACAATACGCCGCATAATCAGGCCGCTTTTTTAATGATTTTTAAACACAGGGAAAAAATTAACATTTGAAAAATCCGGAGGAGAGGGGAAGGACGCCCATTACGCCCCATCCGTCATGCTAGTCTGCTGATTTCTCGTTCAGTAACCTGTGAGTAGTGATGGACGGGGTGAAGCCTCACAAAGCATCAACGCGTTTGAAGCAATTGTGTCGGAAATCGTATCAAAGCTTCGAATTATTTGACACTCACCTCTCTCGTGACACCTCCTGGCCATTTTCATTAACGTTACAGAAACATATGATACACTTCAATGACGTCTGTTAAAAGTCGTATTGCTTTTATTTTTCGTAGCTACAGACTGACAACGAAGCGAAGGGTTTGTCAGCAGCTTGTAGTGTGTGATGTCTAAAAAATATAAATATAACTAACGCCGACAGGCAGAATGCACTATACGATAGCAAGAGTTAAACAAAATAAGACGCCTCACCTCATGCATTCCCGGCTCTTTCAATTAGTATTTACTTTTGCACTGTATCATTATAATCGCTCCTGTTATTAGTATTATAATTAACCCTGATCTTTTCTTGAGATCACATTTAATAGCCTTAAATGTTTTCTTTGGTCTGTATTAATTAAAACGGAGTAGACAGAAAATAAAGGTTTATCCCTGTACTTTGCCATGATATAGGTAAGCACATTTGAGAAAGAAAATGTGAAATCCTTAAATCACAGATGTCATTATTCGATCAAGTATTAAAATCTGCAGTGCTTCGAAAGATCGACACAGTGTCGAAACCTGAGTATCGAGCGGCCCATCACTACCTGTGAGTTACATAGAGTTTTTATTGTTGTTTGCGATTCTGGCCGCTTTTCGCGTACTGAGTTGTTCGGGAGTCACGGTTGAGAAACAGTTTTTTAATGTCTTTTAAGCACAGGGGAAAAAATGAACATGTGGCCCGGTGCATTCTTTAACTGCCTTGTGGCGCTGTAGTAGTACGGCTGCTTTGCAGTAAGGAGACAGTGGAAGATTGTGGGTTCGCTTCCCGGTTCCTCCCTGTGTGGATAGCAAATTATCCGCGACAAACAAACAGTTTTACACGCTGCAAACCAATCCGCGCCGCTTTTTCAATGTTTTTTAAGCAGAGGGAAAAAAATGAACATTTGCAAAATCCGTAACGCTGCTTTCAGTAAGTACAATGCACACGCGTTTAATTTGCCAGCCGTCTTTTCTGGTTTGGGCCGCTTTTGCAGTGTTACCTCTTGTGTATATTATATATTGAAATCCTTCGAGTTGCTAATTAACTAACTAACACCCACCCACTCAGCTTGTGTGAAAAAAATGCGCCCGTTCTTTCATCATTTTGTTGCAGCAATATACATTGTGTTTCCACTCAGCGCGGAGGCGCGCATTCATCTCGGATTATTACATCCTGCTAGACTAATCTGCTACACGGCTGCGTTTGAAAAACCGACTTATCCCGGATGAGTTTCACTGGCATTAATGATTAGGAATCTGGTTGGAACAAAACCCTGCAGCCACAGGGGTTCACCAGGGCCGAGTTTGGCAAACACTGCTGAACAGAGACGAAACCGACTCAGGTGAGGAGTGGGGGCGGGCAAAGTGGTTGCAGCTATTGATTATTCAGTGTTGATTGCCTGTGTGTCTGATCTGCTGAACAGGATCATAAATAAAAGGAAAACAATGTGAAGGCAATGTCACAGGTGATCCTGTGGTATAGCGGGTCCACAGCTCCCCTTCAAAAGCCCATTTTTAAATAAATAATCATTGCACTCACAGTGTAGCGAGGGGCGTGGAAGTGTGGCTGAAATGGTTTCAGTGTAGACCCGTGCTTCGGGCATTTCTCCCCTGTGCAGTGTGTGAGCAAGTGAGGAGAGAGAGAGAAAGCCGGTACGTTAGAGTGAGCGAGAGCAGGCTCGAAGGCAATGTGTTCCTGTGGTATAGCGGGTCCATAGCTCCCCTTCAAAAGGCCATTTTTAATCAGGCGACTGACAGTAGTGGAGTCAGGCACAGAGAAGGTCAGCTGCAGAGAGAGTGTCTCGACTGTTGCAGGGCCTGAAGCAGGTGAGACGCTAATGAAAAAGAGGCACAGGGCTTATTGGTTTTTAAAGACTGCTTCCTTCATTGTGTTTTAACTTCAGTTTTAAAGGATTGCGCAGCTCTCTCTTGCGCTGCCTGTGTGTGCCTCTGTCTCTCTGTGGCATTGCCTCTGTGTGTGTGCGTGGCTCTCTCTCTCACGCTGCCTGTGTGTGCGCCTCTGTCTCTCTGGCGCTGCCTCTGTGTGTGCCTCTGTCTCTCTGGCATTGACTGTGTGTGCGCGGCTCTCTCTCTGGCGCTGCCTCTGTGTGAACCAAGGTTCCACTGAGGTTGACTAATGAAAAGTCAACGTGGCTCAGAGCTGCAAGTGGACTGTGGCACAGACAAACAGAAATGACGGCATGTTTTCCGAGGCGTCGCGCCCGAGTTGGTGGGCGTGGCTCTGTGATTTTTCGTCGTATCCAATGGTCTAAGAGTTGGCGGGCGTGGCTCCTTCCTGTGTGCACCATTGGCGTCTTACTTGTCGGCGGTTTAGTGAATCCACGCCCCTTCCGGCGTGCTTTCCATGGGTGGCTACTTGTCTCCCAGCTTAGTGAATTATATATATAGATTGTGAATTTCCCCTTGGGGTTAATAAAGTATCTATCTATCTATCTATCTATCTATCTATCTATCTATCTATCTATCTATCTATCTATCTATCTATCTATCTATCTATCTATCTATCTATCTATCTATCTATCTATCTATCTATCTATCTATCTATTATATAGTGCCTTATCTATCTATCTTATCTATTAGTAAACTCTTTAAATAGGTGAAGGGTTGCTATTTCTCTTCCATAAAGGCAAAAGAAAGCCCTATTTATGCTTAAAGGTTTTTTGTTCTGTTAAGACAACAAAAGAATTAACATCTGAAGAAAAACAAATAAAAAAATATATATTTTTTCCACTTGGAAGTCCTCATTGTTTGCAAAAATGTTTTATTTTTTCTGTTATGCTATGCTTGCTCACTGCCACCGCTACCAAATAAGTGCAACACTAAAGCACATGGATTCTTCACTCCTTCTTGTCTTCAACAACTATACAGCACTCTGGGTAACACTGTTAAAGGGGTAGAGTCACGTATTACACGCAGGTCACATTTAAGTTCACAGAGAAAGACATTACCTTTAAGACGTGAATACACTGACACATTTCCAGTTTCGTTTTGCACACACGTTTAGTGTTGAAATGTATTTGAAAGTTTTCTGACCATTTTCTGCCCACTACTAGGATCAGCATTATATACTCAGGCGGCTATCCCTTCCAACACTGACTTCCACAGCTCTGTGATATTATACTGGCTTCGCAAAGCATCATGGGGCACTGTGAAAAACAAAAGTCTAAGCCAGCTGCCAAACACACCTTCCAGGCACACCATGTTTGCTGTAAAAAATGCTTTGGCGAATTTCATCGACCAACATGAAGAGTAACGTACACGGCAGAGTTTAATTGCGATCAACTGTCTGTTCATAAATGTAGAAGGCTTGGAAGACTTTATGGTATACATGTGTGTAATTTCTAGACCCATAAAACCTGAATACTGTGACCCCAAAAAACTATATAAAACTGATGGAAAAATTCTGTCTCAGCTTTTGTTGTGGTAGGTTCAGCTATTTGCTGAAACCTCTTGTCCAAATTCACGGTCAAGGAAAAGTATATACTAATAGTAATAAAAGCATATGTGCCCTTTTTCTATCTTTTATTGTCCAAATTGTTTCTTATTTATGACATATTAAGGGTGTAAGAGTGGTTATAAAAATGAAGAAGTGTCTCATAATAGAAAGCATGTAACATAAGAAAGCAGTTGACAGATCCATTGAATGCCCGGTATAACAAAACAACCGCAGTACTGGACAGATACAGTTGCTTGGAATGCTTTTTAACACGTGTGCTTTTCATCCAGTTGAGAATCACATGGTTCCATCGATGACAGGCTAATTGAAACTACACATGTATTTGAAACGGACACACAGGCAAATGCTTCCTAGTGTCTTTGTTCATGCCACCACAACAGTAGGCACAATATGACAATCTGTTTTCTTCCGCTCCCTTTTAACATCTCTGTAAGAGTCCCTCATTGTGAGTTACTGTCGTAATCCATCATCTTCCCCAGTGTCTGCCATATGAATACATAATTGACCGTTAGGAATACTTCAGCAGTGGGGTTCTTTAGCGTAGTTCTCTGCATTAACCCAAATCACATCACTTTTTATTGCTCACTTTAAAGCAACTGATTTACGATATGGCAGAGGTTTAAAATTCAAGCTTCATTGCTCATTTTTAACACTGCAGAGCTTCAGCAATCACGTGACCAAAGTATCTGATAATAGGAAGTGACAGACTTTCTGGATCAATGGGCTGGGTGAAATTTAAAATGCATTACCTTTACCTTTGTCACTACCGTGTTATGTTCACAAACACATTGCTTTTCACGCTGTTGCCATAAGCATTTACCTCTTGTCTCGGTGATTCTACCACAGAGCCAGTTCTGGACTTCTGAAATATTTAAAGAATTAGCACAAGCAGACTAACCACATATCTACAGAAGGATCTTGTATAATTGTTTCTTTTCATTGTCATGTAATATGCCTTTTTCTCTTGAGTTGCTTTGTTTAATTGTAGTTGTCTTCTTTGTAAAATGCCTTTTAAGGACACGAGCTGTAAAAGGTGCAATGTGAAGTAAAGACGTAATATTTCATTCTGTGTTTATTTGTTAATAAGTGCTGCACGCTCATTCTATGACTTTCAATGTTAAATTGAACTTTAGCTATTTTATATACTGGAACTTCATGAGTGAAGTGGTTAGCTCTTCATGATGCTACAAGGTTACTAGGCACATACCATAAGTAGCATAAGTTTACATAAGACAGCATCCAAACTTTGTACCCATGCACTTCAAAAGCCCCGTAGTCTTCAGTACTGTTACCTTTTTGACTGGAATAACTTTTTTCTTTTATTTGGAGTTTTGGTTTCCTTTTCATTTTTGGGTTTGGGATTATGAGCGTTGCCCCCCCTCAGGCCACAGTCAGGGCTGGCTCTGCCATTTAGGCAAACTAGGTGGTCGTCTAAGAAGCGATGATGGTTTATATTGTAATTAAAACAAGCCTATTACAGGTGGTCTACCAAATCCCAGGATGCAATGTACTCCACTTCTCAGAGGCTCACCTTATGCAGAACATTCTGTTTCTTTATTTTCTTCAGGAAAAGGTTTGTAGTTTTATTTTCATAGGCACTACCTTATTGGAGATGTGGGAGTGAGAGCAGGGGGCTGCAACATACAAATAACAATAATAATCCTCATACTGGCCTAGCATAGCATATGAGACACACTGACGTGTCAAAATAAAATTAAACAATCAAAAAGGCAGCAGGATTGCAGCTCTTTGAATGCATCGCTAAAAACTGATTTAATTTAAACATCTCCCAAATAGGTTTACACTAAAACTTGTGGTAAAACCTGGCAAATATTGCATTCTGTTGTTCACTCCCATCTTTAACATTTGCTCTTACATACTAAAACAGTTCTCCATAATCCATCCATATTGCGTTATCTGCCTGGCTTGGAGTGGGCCAGTATATATACACCACTTTGGAGTACTGGCACCTCTCCAGTTTCACAGCTGCATACCAGCATTGTTTTGCAGAGTACCAGCATGCATCATGGATATCATGGTGCCCACCCTCCGGATCTCTAAACAAATGTATGGAAGTGTTCCTGCCAGAAATGTCCCCCTGGTTGTGTATGAAATTGAAGTATATAAGTGCTCGAAACTTAAAAGAGGACCAACCCTACCCCATGTTCTAATCGAATCGAAGACTATATCAGCACTCAATGAGCCCTGTTGTTCATATTGTTGTTTATTTATTGTAATATTTATTATATTGCTATCTATTTATTAACTAAATCATTCTCTCTCTCTCTCTCTCTCTCTCTGTTACTGAGCGCCAAACCCCATATATAAATACACAAAAACAGTCCCAAGTGAAAATATACATTTTTAATTACAAAAAAATACCTTTAACAGGTATCTTTCTTTTTATAGGGCCTAATACAGCACAGCAACAACTGTTTTTCTTTTCCTTTTTCCTCAACTCCTCCTGGAGAGTGTTGTCAAGCTTCTCTCCCCAACTCTGACTCACCTGGCTGAGACCAAGCGACTTATTTTATCTTTGACCCGAGAATGCTTCCAGGGCTAGGGCATGGCCTGTTGGAAGCACTTCCGGGTTGACCAGTAGCCCCTGAAAGTAGGGACTATGAATCACAACAGCTCCCCCTGGTAGAGCCCACGTAACCCAGTGGGGCTGGTACATTGCACTACAGCTCCCAGCATGCCCTGTGTGGAAATCCCAACCCAGGGATACTGACGTCAGGTGTATCAAAGGAGAAAATGTTCAGCAGTGTTCATCTGCCCTGGTCCTTCCATTGCACTGACATCCTGGGCTCTTTGTTCAACCCTGGTTAGGATGGCAGTCCATGTGTGCCATCCATTACAAGACAGACAGACAGACAGACAGACAGACAGACAGACAGACAGACAGATAGATAGATAGATAGATAGATAGATAGATAGATAGATAGATAGATAGATAGATAGATAGATAGATGTGAAATAGTGTTGTGATGTGAAATTTTGCATACAAGTTAATAAATATTTTGTATGTCTTTATTTGTAACTTAGACAAAGCAATGTAATATTAGCGTTACATTAGTGAGAAGCATTTATGTTTAACCCCCCCCCCCCCCCCCCCTCCTTTTAGGAATGGATCTCTTTGAATTTTATGACAGGATTTGGGAGAAGTGCTTCAAACCAGTTTGGCAAGTGTTTCTCTGCTAAAGTCTCTCAGGCTGCCTAACTGCCAAGCTTTAACTTAACAAATGGTTTTGGGCGATGGCGGGTGTGAAGGTGTTCTGTGCCCCATTGGTCTGAAGTATGGCTGATTGGAACTGGCTTGTTGTGTCAGAAGCCTTTAAGCACCATGACGTCCTATTGGCTCTAGGGGTTGGAACCTATACATTTGTTTGCTTTACCTCACTTTCCATCTCTCTTACCAAACTGATGAAAGACCATCACACATCATGAACTGAAAAGGACAACACAATGAAGAGCAAAACTCAGCAGCCATATTGAGACAGGCATGCGGCTTGCTCTGAAGAAAGCTGACCACAAAATGATGCCTTAAGTAGAGACATTTTAAGTAACTAACAAGTCTGTATGCCGCCTGAAACTACACATCACCATTTATCAGGTTGTATGGTTGCCAATATTCAAATTTACTTTGCATATTGTTATTATTTATGAATATTATCAATAATACATTGTTTAAATTGTAACTTAACTCCTGCTTGTCTTTTATTACACCTAATTGCCTGAAGTTATAAATGTAGAAGGGAAGGTGGGGAGAAGTTACAGTATATGGTACAGTACCTTATAAACAGTGGTAACTCTGTGAGATTTGAGGCATTCTGACAAAGGCTGCATATTAATAATACAAAAGGGGAAAGTAGAGTAAAAGATAGATAGATAGATAGATAGATAGATAGATAGATAGATAGATAGATAGATAGATAGATAGATAGATAGATAGATAGATAGATAGATAGATAGATAATTCTTTGCATTTATATAGCGCTTTTCTCACTACTCAAAGCGCTCAGCAATTGCTGGTTAAGGGCCATGCTGAAGTGCCCAACAGAGCAGAGTCCCTTTTGGCATTTACGGGATTCGAACAGGCAACCTTCCGATTGCCAGTGCATATCCCTAGCCTTAGATAGATAGATAGATAGATAGATAGATAGATAGATAGATAGATAGATAGATAGATAGATAGATAGATAGATAGATAGATAGATAGATAGTATATATTATCTATCTATCTATCTATCTATCTATCTATCTATCTATCTATCTATCTATCTATCTATCTATCTATCTATCTATCTATGTAATATTTCCACCTTTGTGTTTCAACACTGTGTTGATGTGTTGATATTGCATTCCTTTCAGCTTTACTTGCATTTAAAGCACAGCATACTGAATTCATAAGTGAAAGCGTGCTTAATCAAAATAGACTGAACTGAGTCGGGCTGAATGACTGATTGATTGACTGCTACTGCACAGCTCCAGGAGACCTTTCACAGCAAACACCAACAAGGGGTGTCTTATTAAGTAAATAATGAGATTAGAATACAAGATTAACAGCACATTTCATGTCCGCAGTAGTAAATACAGGCAATACCCTCTTAAACCTGATTATTTAAGAAGCGATGAGTAAAAGGAACAAAACAGATGTCTGCACACTCAGTCCATGTTTTTCATTATACAAAATTTTGAATTATTCAGATTACATTTTTAGAATCTTTAGAATCCATAGAAATCCATATAAAATAATCTATCTGAAAGGAAAATAATGGAAGAGGCTTATTGTGAAATAGGATAATGTGAAAAAATGAATAAGCAAATTTCCAAAATAAACAAATGCACTATGAATAAAACAGCGCTTTCAGCTATGGTAGCAATCTTTGCCACTAATTAGATTTCTTTTTGTAAAATGTCTCTTATTTATCCTAGATAATTCCAAAAATCCATCCAGACGTGCTAAGTCAGTCATCACTATGCTTACTGGGTGCTTGCTGTTCCCTGTCTTGTGACTCTGCGTTCTTTTATTCTTCTTGTCTGTTGTGTGCAGTATATCTGAAAGCCCAGCTGAGCCATCAGATAATCCTAGCATCATTATTCACCTGAAGGCAGATCTGTCTGCCAGAGTATCACAGGTGTAAAAGAGGCAAAAACTCAGTGAAAAATGTCACTTGAGAAAGTGAAGCTATTAATTTCTCAAAAATCCATATCATCTTAGCTTACATAATATAACATAAAATTTGTCAAACCCACCTCTTGTTCCAATTTTGGGACTGATTGGTACCTATTCCATCAGTATTGAGAACAAAGCATCTTAATATTTAAAAGGTTTTGTTCTGCACTACTGCAAGCCCTTCTAGGTATCGGTGAATTTCTTTAATATTGGGAGTTAACACACTTTATTGGTTTAATATATGTGCCTAGTGTGGAAGTAACCCCCGAGGAAGACAGGAATAGTTCACTCAATCAGTCTTTATTCAGTCACAGATGACTACATGGATTCATGCTTTGCAAAGCAGAAGAGCAAAGTTTCCTGGTTTCAGTTGGCTTTTAATATTCATTTTCTTCCCACCCACTTACTTATGAAACAGCATCTAAGCCTTTCCCCAAATCGGCCAACTGTTTCTTTTTTGTGTACGTATCAAGAGGGGCCCCAAAGAAGGAAAGGTCATCTTTCCTGTGTCTAACGGACGCGTTCCTAAAAAAGGAATTTACCCAAGTTCAGCTTACTTCACCTTATCGTATGACAGACGCCTGTATGAATAACCTGCCATTATAATAAAACAGCTTTTAATCTTTAGTAGCTTGCAAGCAGTTACATTTTCTTTCACACTAGTTAAACTGATTGAGTTTTATCAATATGTTGCCAATAGGCATCCAACTCTTCTAAACCCATTAAGTCCAATTTAGGCTGATAGGGAGCCTGAGCCTTTCCTTGCATTATTGTGTAAAAGGCTGGGACCAGCTCCGGATGGGGTTCTAGTCCACTTTAGATCAAGTTTGAACACATACCTATCAACACGTATTGCATATGGGCCCAATTTATGGTTAATCATCTTCAGATGTTGTTGGAGGGTATAAGAGACCTCTTTGAATTTATTCTGAGCAGGCACTGGAAAATGATGCTGAGTACAGTAAACATCTTTACATAAAAAAATAAATAAATAAATAGCTAATCTGTTCTCTAACCTTATTAGAATACCATAACATACCATTTTCTAAGACCTATTGATTAAATAACATCCAGCATTCTGAAACACACATGTAATCTGTGACTTCCTGTGGCCTGGGTTCAGAATGCGTCCTGTTTTCTCCAAACATGGTGCTGTCCTGCAGACTTATTTACTACATATCACTCAATTACATTTGAATTGTATTGACGTGTACATATTTAATTCCCATCACAACATTTTGAATGAACAGGGGACAGATTTCCGCTAATACCTTAAAGAGTTTAAGGTCATCTCATTCTTTAAAGAAGCTGACTAGCAGAACTTCAAGCACATGGTCAAGAATACTTAGACGCTAAAGCAATGCGTATTAACCAAATATCTGTGTGCTCTTATTATGAAGCTCATTTTCACTCAGTTAGTTAGCATCATAAAAATGGCCACCTGTTGTAAACTATCTATGATTTGCAGGCATACCGCTCAACACTTACACATCATCACAAAAGCATTCTCCTCCTTCCCGCCTCTATCATTCAGGCTTATTTTATTTACTTTTCATCCTAATTTGCAGCCAGTTCTCTTGCCTCCTGGAAAAGAATGGGCACTAGCTTAACAAACATGACAGGATGGATGGTTTGGCAGGGTGCCCATTCATTTCATTCTTATCTTTTGTTGAAGATATATGCCCTAAAAATGTTGCAGACAGGCCATTAGACGCCACCAGCAGAGTCGGTCTGATTTATGGCGAGGGATGATTCTTTCACGGCTGAGCTATAGAACACTAACAATGTGTTTTCAAGTCCTAATTTTAACAAAGTCCCTCTTGGGTTATCCAAAGAGTTTAGTTAACCAATAAGCACTGGTCAATGTCATCTCATAAATTAGGTCCATCTGTCTTCATTTTTAGATCGTCATTCAGGTTTTCCACTATGATACAGCATTAGGAAAGATTTAATTCAACAAAAAATATTATCTTTATTAAAACCATTTTACTTTCTTTAACTTAAAAAAAATTAAATTTGGGAAAAAGCTGGATGAAATTCATGGACTGCGTAAGTAAAATGAATTGTGAAATTTCTTATTTTAAGATTTCTTTCTGTGCTGCTACATGCTGCCTTAGAAAGGCAAATAGTCTTATTAAAGACATCAGCCATCCTGCACAGTTGCTTTTCTCACTCCTCCCTACTGGCAGACAGAAGGAGTGAGAAGAGCGAGAAACCATTGTCACTCACACCAGTAGATTCAGGGACAATTTCTAACAACAAGTCATAAGGTTATTGAATAGCCAATCACAATAGCAAACATTGTGTTTTTGTTATAATAACAATATCTGTATACATATGCAGTATACAGTATATACTGTCATGTCATGTCATTTTCTGACCCACCTAACACAGACTAGGGTTGTTGTAGGGGTTTGGATCCTATCCCAGTTATCATGGGGTGCAAGGCAATAACAGTCCTGGACAAGGTGCCAGTCCATCGCTGGGTGAACTCACACACATACACCGAACACACACACACACGCACCCAACCACCAAATACACACTAAGGGCCAATTTAGCCCTAACTTGCAAGTATTTGGATGGAGAAAAGAAACCAGTACACTCAACGGAAACTTGCGCATGTACAATAGATAGATAGATAGATAGATAGATAGATAGATAGATAGATAGATAGATAGATAGATAGATAGATAGATAGATAGATAGATAGATAGATAGATAGATAGATAGATAGATAGATAGATAGATAGATAGATAGCAACACCACTTACAAGGAGGAAATACTGCTTAGCAATGAAAATATCAGATTACGATTACATGATTCAAATGCTGTGACTGTGAGATTTAAATTGCAGGTGTTGTTGATTCACGAACAAAACAATATTGTGTGCGTGAAGCTTAGGAGAAATGAAATCTAGAGATCGTTAATTATAGGGGCAACATAATTTTCTCAATTTGCCAAAAACCTGAAAGATTTGACATAACAGGTTTTTCCACTGTTGGTGATAGATAGATAGATAGATAGATAGATGGCAGTTCTTCACACAATTCCCTAATCACCACCTCCATCACTAACACAGAAGGCAATATAACTCAGAATGGATCGGCACAGCCGCCACACTTTCCCTTTTACATTTTCACCACCCCTATCTGTTTTCTTACTCACAGTTCTCAACTTCTCATCACAGCAGATACTAACCATTTATATGCAGAAGACTTCAATGTATAGCCATGTAATAAATGGTCTCAATATATATATTGTCACACATGTGCGAATAGGAGGCAGCTGAAGGGCTTAAAGAATAATGTTAACACATCTGCCCATGGGGCGGCTGGGTGCACTGACTCTCTTTCTAAGTCTCCTACAGACCTTTTCTAGGAAATCCCACCAGAAGCCGGTGCCTCAGCTCAGAGCACGTCACTGCCGATCCCGGCCCCAAGGACGACATCACTTCCGCACTTCTGGCCCCGGCCCCAAGAATGATATCACTTCCCCCAGACTCCCTATAAAACCTCACTCCCCTCTTCTGGATTTCAGTTCTGTTTTGGACTCAGTTTTGTATACTACTTTTGTCTTAGAACTCTTTAATTTTGCAGCCAGGAACATATTATACAGGTGGCTGCCCCAAACCTTTACCATGTCTGGAGTTTCACTGTGTCACAACATACAATGTTAAAAGTGGAACTTCATCAGAGCTTTCTCAGCTCACAACCTGCCTCAGTGAAATTAAAACCTGGATGGAGCAGAACTCTTTAAAATTAAATTGCAACAAAACTGAACTCCTGCAAATTGGGACTAAAATGCAACTTAATAAAATGAGCTCCTTCCCAGTCCATCTTGGCGGTGATCTCATCAGACTGTAAAAAATCTTGGTGTCATTTTTGATTCCTCCCTTTCTTATTCCACCCACATAAATCACATTAAGAAACTTTCTTACTTTCACCTCCGTAACATATCCCGTGTTCGCTCCTTCCTCTCCTTCTCTAATGCTGAGAAACGTGTCCATAATTTTATCACATCCCGCATCGACTATTGTAATTCCCTACTGGCAGGTGCCCCTTCTAATCTTATATCACAGCTCCAGCTTATTCAAAACTTGGCTGCAAGAGTCCTTACTCGAACCAGCAGCAGCGAGCACATCACACCCATCCTGCTCCGTCTCCACTGGCTCCCTGTGTCCTACAGAATCGAATAATAAATCCTACTAATAACCTACAAAGCCTTAAACCACCTTGCGGCAAACTACATCAGTGACCTTCTCCATCACTATGTGCCTGCCCGCCCACTAAGGTCCTCTGATTCTGGTAATCTTGTTGTGCCCCACACTAATCTACACTCCATGGGTGACAGGGCCTTCAGCTGTATAGCGCCCAGACTCTGGAATGACCTACCAAAATTAATCAGGTCAGCTGACTCCATGAATTCTTTTAAAAAACAACTCAAAACTCATCTGTTCAGGAAGGCGTTTAGCTCTACTTGACTTTATTACCCCTCTCTCAGTTTACTTCTCTGTCAAGATGCTCATGTAACCTGTGTGTGCGAGACCATCAGTTATGTTGTCTGTTTTTTTTTTCTCAGAATTCACTGTCGTAATCTTCTTTATTTATTTATCTGGTTTAGTACAATGCTATATTCTGTAAGTGCGTTGAGCATGGGGAAGGTGCTATATAAATAAAATGTATTATTATTATTATTATTATTATTATTATTATTATTATTATTATTATTATTATACATATACAGCTTGCACAGGAAGGTCAAATTCAACTGATAACCAGCCAAAGAATCAAAACGTTTGATTAAATATTGTAATATTATTCTTTAAAGTTGAAAATAATTTATGTGGCCCTGGTAGTGTTTGAGCTGCGATAGAACAAGAGGCACCAGAAAGTGAGTTACAACAAAAAAGAATATGAAAAAATCTTAGGATATCCACTCATATTTGGTGTGACAAGGAGAACACGGTTTAGTTTTATGTTAGGTCTCATCTGCTTTGATACAACTGGAAAAAAAAATCTCTCTGGTTGTAGATAACATCACCCTTTAAATGAAGAAGTTTTATCTGGGGCAAAGCGTTTATACATATTTATGAGCTGCAATGTTTTTCTGAGTAACCAAAAGTCCGGAAAAATCATCAGAAGCTAGCTGTCTGTTCAAATGCACTGGGTCATTGAAAAAGGTGGAGAGGATTTTGAAAGCAGAACATAACCTGGTTTCAAAACCTGTAGACGATATTAAAATGTGATTTCATACCTTAATAGATTTTGATGTGAGTACCATTTGTGCGTCTAAAAGCAGGAGCACAGCCTGACCTTTGTATCAGGGAGTAGTGAACCACCAAAGTGTATAATGTCTGAACCTTGAAAACATTAGATAAGCATCTGAGTGAGGCATTGGGATATTAGCTAACCACAAACCTAATGGGCTGAATGGTCTCCTCTCATTTGTCTGACTTCTTATGTTCGTGTGTACTGCAGCTCCTGGGAGGTGGGGGTGGCTGAACCACTTCTGCTTTTGAAAGGTAAAATATATGTTATCTAGGTGATATATGTGATACCAAGATAGGTAGATTGACAGATGATCTAAAAAACAGAAGGACATGGACAGCACACAGGCTTGGGCAGAGGTGTGGCAGATTAAATTTAATGTAAGTAAATGTGAAGTATTACATGTAGGTAGATTTGAATATGCAATGGAAGGTCTGAAAATCGAAAGTACACCTTATGAGAAGGATTTAGGAGTCGTAGTTAACACTATTAACTGTCAGACAGTGTTCAGAAGCCAATAAGAAGGCTAACAAAATAACACCTTTTATTGGCTAACTAAAAAGATTACAATATGCAAGCTTTCGAGGCAACTCAGGCCCCTTCTTCAGGCAAGATGTGAAGAAGGGGCCTGAGTTGCCTCAAAAGCTTGCATATTGTAATCTTTTTCGTTAGCCAATAAAAGGTGTCATTTTGCTTGACTTCCCACTATATTCATAATGGCTAACATGGTACAACAGAAGGCTAACACAATGTTAGATTACAGTATATAGCATCCTGATGTGTGGAGTACAAGTCACAGGAGGGTCTGCTGAAGATTTATAACACACTGGTGAAGCCTCATCTGGAGTACTGTGTGCAGTTTTGGTCTTCAGGCTACAAAAAGGACATAGCAGCACTAGAAAAGGTCCAGAGAAGAGCGACTAGGCGGATTCTAGGGCTACAGGGGATGAATTATGAGGAAAGGTTAAAAGAGCTGAGCCTTTACAGTTTAAGCAAAAGAAGATTAAGAGGTGACATGATTGAGGTGTTTAAAATTATGAAGGGAATTAGTATTGTGGATCGAGACTGTGACTTTAAAATTAGTTCTTCAAGAACACGGGGACACAGTTGAAAACTTGTTAAGGGTAAATTTTGCACAAATATTAGGAAGTTTTTCTTTACACACAGAACCATAGAAGGACTTCAGGGACTTTCAAAACTCGATTTGATGTTATTTTTGAAGAATTAAGAAGATAGGATTGACAATCCAGGGAGCAGGAACAAACAAAACGTACTCCAGAGGGACTCCCTCGCAATACTATTTACTATTATACTATTTTCATCATTCAGTTCACTTTCAATTTAGTTTCACCTTAGTTTATGAAGGTTTGGCTGTTTCTGTTTTCATTTTTATTATTACTGAGTTGCCTTGCTTAGTTTTTATATTGAGAGAGTCATTTCAGTTTAGTTTTCATTCAAGGTTAAAAAGAATCTATTTGATGAAAGTTAAGAAAAGCATATTTTCCTCCATAGTGTAGGGATTGTTGAAACATGCAGAGGTGCTTAAGAAACACAGGAAGTCTCTTTCAGCTCCAGCCATCACTACAAATCTCTGTAAAATGCCCCTTGCTCGCATTGCAGCAGTCTCCATTTGCTCAAGGAGTAGGCTCTTTACTTTTAACATTACCTTAGGAAGGCAAGTAACTCACTTGACATTCCTGATTCTTAAACATACTGCGGCTGTAGCTGCACACTCACTTTCAACTGAGATGAGCAGACAGCAGTTTTCTGCAGACACAAAGTAATAGTCTGTTGACCAATGTAGCCTGTTGTTTTACCTTCTTTGGTACGACTGCGTTTTTTTTAGAATGTTACTGTCTTCAGCCTATTTTTAGACATTTTTGTGAAAGCAGCTTAAGCATATTTTTATTTTGTCCATTTCTGTCTCTTTAATTTAGCTCCACAATCCTGATTTCCGACTCTTTTACTGTCTGTGCCATACTTGCAGTGCTCCCAAGCAATTCTTTTCAAATTTGCGAACAGTTCTTCACAGTGCGTCATGTTCTTTTTTGCTAGCTGTAGTGTAGTTGAAATTCTATGTGTGAGTTTTAGGATTTAATAGTGTTCATGCCCATATAGAATTTAAATCTTATGTTTGTTTTATGTTTCAACTAGGGGGCTTCATCCCCTGCTCGCTTCACTCTTCAACCCCCCTGCCTTGCACTATGCACCAGCAACTTCGCATCTCTGCCACACAAGTATGTAGATATTACTTTCACCAAACAACAAAACTTATAATTCTCGCGGACTGACCTCTTCATTGGGAAGAAACACTACTTTTCCCTGATGGCAACACAAATTAAACGATCTACAAGTTCCCGACTTAAAACTTAAAGCCAAACAATATCTACATACTTCTATCATATCACCTATGTCCATTGTGCAGGAGGCTGGGGTACAGACCTGGCCGGGATGCCTGGAAGGATCGGGAGGTGGCATATTCCATCCTCCGGGCCACGAGGGGGCAACCACCCTGGATCGGGAGAGGAGCAAGGATGCTCAAGCCTCAGGGAACCTGGGAAACGTGTACTTCCGCCACACCCGGGAAAATGGAGGATGATCCTGCCAGGGACGCCCAGAGTGCTTCCGTGTGCAAGAGCAGCACTTCCGCCACACCAGGAAGTGCTGCCGGAAAAAACATCAAGCACATGGAGCACATCCGGGTGAGAATAAAAGGGGCCGAATCCCTCCAATCAGAGAGCTGGAGTCGGGAGTGGGAGCAGGACGAAGCTCCCGTGGAGAGAGAAAAGGCGGCCCACGGACAGAGAGAGAGAAGCGCGGAGGAGAGGTGATTGGTGCGTGGAGCACAGTGTGCTGTGCGGGACTGTGTATTGTGCAGAAAAATAAATGTGTGTGTTTTATAAAGATGCGGTGTCTGTCTGATGGTGTCCGGGCATGTCTCACACCATATATTTGATCTCTTTCGCTTGTACCTTTTCGTCAATATCGCATTGAATTTTGATTCCGTGTTTAGAATTACATCGTGACAACGCAACATATAATTGCCCGTGAGTGAATATTGTTTCTTTCTCTCTAAATGAATTGTGTCTGATATTAACATTCACACAAATGAGAAATGACTGAACCGTGTGCATGGTTGTAAATGTTTTAGACGTGGGCAGGACTTTTCCAAATCTCTTTGCATAAAGGCTTGAAATTTTCTCTTGCAGGATTTCACTTTCACCAAACAACAAATCTTTAAATTCTCATGGATACGCCTTTTCTCTGGGAAGAAACACTACTTTTCCCTGATGGCAACACGAATTAGACGATCTACAAGTCTCCGACTTAAAGTTTAAATCCAAACAATATATTTGATCTCTTTTTGCTGTTCCTTTATTTCAACGAGTAATAATTTCCATTTGTTTGTGCAAATGCGTTCTTTACTATCATTTGTTTGAGACTTTCGAATTTTCGTACTTCCATTATCTCTAACCTGCTCTGCATATTTATCGTGTAAACTTTTTTGAATTCTTTACGATGTTCTACTTTGTCATCTACTCTTTGTCTTTTATTTCCAGCCCCAGGTGTGGTTAAATCTCTTGGCACAAAGTCTCGTCTCACGGGACGAAAAGTGTCTCTCTGAGAAAGTCATGTCTCGTCCCAAGATTTTTTTTATTATAATAGAGAGAAATTAAATTAAAGTCATTATTTTTACCATCATAGTTCTTTTTATTTATGTAACCTTTTGGAAGTGGTCACATAACTGTGTTTATACTTATAATTGTGCTGGATACAAAACCCTTTCTTTATTAATGATAGTTAGCTTCAAAATAAGTAGGTCTCTGTGTCAGGTGCTGATCTTCTAGTTATGAAATGTTTGCAATCCGACTGTTTGGTTTTGGTTTGATTTGGTTTCATGATATTTTGAGTATTGCCTTCCATGTGTTGACCACGATTATTATCTCTCATCTCCAGTCCTTTTTCTCACAATAATCCTTGCATGTCACACTTCATACTCATTAATCTAGACAGTCATGTAGTGCGTATCCAGGTAGTGAAAAAGAGGACAATAGTAGACTTCTGTCAATAATAGACTTCTGGGAATTGGTTTCTTAAACAAAATAGAAATGATATATTTTCATTCCACCCTTTTTACTTTTATTAAGTTTATTTGTTGACTAAACAGTGTTAATGTAAGTTTATTTTTTTGTTTTTCACTCAGCTTTTAGTTTATTTTTTATTTTGGTTAACATAATGCTTTTTTAGTCATGTTAGTTACAGTTTTTGTTAACAGTAATAAGGGCCAGCTTATGCTTCACACTCAGAACGCATACGTGCATGCATCATGGCGGCCACGCATTCCCAGCATGTCCTCTGAGCATGTCCTTAGAACTTAACACAATGTGTGCGCGAGTTGCAGTACCAGCAAAAAATCGGGGGGAGCAGTGTGATCAAGTCGTAAAGTGATGTCAGAGTCTTTGTTTACTATCTACATGTGACAGCAGGCCGCTTTGCAGATCCTCCAAGATCGATGTACCTGCTTTAAAGTTTGATGAACAGTTCGATGTGGTGAAGCAAAATGCTGACATACAAATGCATTCACGGTGCTTTCATACTCAACCATTGCATATTCCCTATTGTAATGACGCAATACATTTTAAAAGTCTCACATGCCATCTTCTATGCCGTCTTTTTTTTCTTTTTGGCACCTTCATAACAGCATCAGAATGTTCGCTGGCTTATTTGAGCCACAGAAAAAAAAAAATTAGGGATGCAGTGAAAAGGTCTGCGGTGGGTTGGCACCCTGCCCAGGATTGGTTCCCTGCCTTGTGCCCTGTGTTGGCTGGGATTGGCTCCAGCGGACCCCCGTGACCCTGTAGTTAGGAATATAGCGGGTTGGAAAATGGATGGATGGATGGGTGAAAAGGTCTGTTTTGTGATTAAAGTGAAAATTTTGGCTTTAATGTTGAACTTTCCACTTTAATTCCATAGTTGATTTTATCGTTAAAGTAGACCATCGTAAACGTCATCTTAAAACCAACCCAGCTGTTAATCGTTACCTTCTTCTGGGGCTTCCTCCTGCACTGACAGCAGCAGTAGGCAGCAATCCCCACACAGAACACATTAAATGTGTGATATTCCAGCGATCTGCATATTTAGAATCCTTAGATTTATACTTGATATCACTTTCATGATGAAATGCATTAGAGTATGTACATATATTACATTTTACAGATAAATCATTAACTTAATTTAAATAATGAATACAGATAATAATTACACACGTGGGGGTGTCACGGTGACAGAGCAGTAGTGCTGCTGTCTCACAGGGAGTCATGTCCCTGGTGTTCCCTGCTTGGAGTTTACATGTTTTCTTGCTGGGTTTCCACAGTGTGCTCCAGTTTCCTTCCAAAGACATTATGTTTTGGGGATTTAGTGATACTAAAATGATGCTGTGAGTGCTTGTACTCACCTTGCGATAAGCTGATGCCCCATCCAGTGATTGCTTTTGCCACACGCCCGATGCTGGCTGGAATGGGAGTGTATCTGGATTGATGGATGTGATCATTAAACATCCATCCTTTTCAGGGATACTGTGGCTAAGGTGTCCTCAGAGTTTAATGGATATTTCAGGTGATTCACAACACAGGGAAGCCAAACGTTTTCTCACCATGATGATATCTTGCACTGCCACCTGGTGGAATCTTCCAGATTTACATAAAATACGTGTGCAAGTATAAACAGTACAACACTTGTATAGCAGAGGTGTCCGCAGGAGCACGTGTTATGTCACGTGAAGTATAAACCCAGCCTAACCTTGCATGAAGAACAGCTTGATCCCAGAGAGATGTGAACATGCCCAAAAAGATGAAGTCAGACAACAACAATCAGATTACAGCCAGAATTGAGTGAAATCCATCATTTCACACTGGGATTTCAGCCTGTATAAAAAATCTACCTGAAATGCAATTTAGGAACAGGTCGGGCAAACAAATGACCCTTGATAAATATTAAGTCCGCAAGAAGAACATAACAACACTAGAGAAATGTTGTGGAAAGAACACCTACTTGACTGCAGGTTTGGAACCCTCACAGAAAACTGAAGAATTTTTTATCTTCTCGATTTACGCAAAAAGAGATTAATGTCATTCCAGATATGTTTACACTTATAAAGGGAGCTGGCGGAGTGGATGCTGGCTGTTACTTTTAAATGACTTTTTCAGCAAGAATATAGACAGAAGTCAGATGGCTTCGATTTTGCTCCTATGTTGTTGCTTTGAGTACTTTGGGGACATTCAGATCTCAACCTGATAATACACTATATGACCAAAAGTATGTGGACATCCCTCCAAATTATAAGGTTCAGGGGCTTCAGCCATACAAATTGCTTACAGCTGCATAAAATGAAGCACATAGCCATGCAACCTCCATTGACAAACACTGGCAGCAGGATGGGCTACACTGAACAGATCAGTGACTTTAATATGGCACTGCCGTGGGATATCACCTTTTTAAAAAAGTCAATATGTGAAACACTGAATGTGTTATTATTATGAAGTGGAAGCATTGAGGAGCAACAACAGCTCTTCCATAAAGTGATAGACCATGCAAACTCACAGAGCGTGGCAGCTGAGTGCTGAAATGTAAAAATCGCCTCTCCTCTGTGGCATCACTCACAAAAAAGGTCCCAAACTGCCTTTCTAAGTAACATCAGCACAAGAATTGTGCATTGGGAGCTTCACAAAATGCCCTTCAATGGGAAAGCAATTGCACCCAGGTCTAAGATCAATACAGTAATCCCTCGCTACTTCGCAGTTCACTTTTCGCGGATTCACGACTTCACGGATTTTATATGTAAGCATATCTAAATATATAACGCGGATTTTTCGCTGCTTCGCGGGTTTCTGCAGACAATGGGTCTTTTTACTTCTGGTACTTGCTTCCTCAGTTGGTTTGCCCAGTTGATTTCATACAAGAGATGCTATTGGCGGATGGCTGAGAAGCTACCCAATCAGAGAACGCAGTTAAGTTCCTGTGTGCTGCTGATTGGCTCAGCGACGGAGTGTTGCATTAACCAGGAAGTCTCATCTCACTCATTCAGCATTAACGTGCTGCTGCTTCAGGGGCCGTGTCCAAGCACAAACAGAAGATGCAAATGATTGCAGAAAAGGTAAAAGTTTTGGATATGTTGAAGGAAGGGAACAGCTACACCGCTGGAGGACACCATTACAGCATCAATGAGTCCACGATTCTTTTTATTTAAAAAGGAGGAAAAGCATATAAGATCTACGGCTGCAGTGTCCTTTAACCAGGGTGCAAAACGAGTTGCAAGTGGACGTGATAAGGCAGTAGTCTGGATGGAATCTGCTTTAGGAATCTTTGCAACAAGGTCGACGACGTCATGACTGCCTACAAGCTGCTACGTATACTTCGCTATACAGTAAGTGTAAACTTATCTACCGATTTCATATTGCTTAGCAGTTGTCCCTGTTATTAATAGAGTAAATGGTGGGTTGTAAACAATACAAGGAGGGTTTAAAAACGTCCAAATACACGTTAAATAATTAAATAAATATGGTGTCCCTACTTCGCGGAAATTCAGTTATCGCGGTTGGCCTTGGAACCTATCTCCCGCGATAAGTGAAGGATTACTGTATATGCAATGCCAAAGTACAGCTGGAGTGGTGTAAAGCAAACCACCACTGGATTTGGGAGCAGTGGAAATGTGTTCTCTGGAGCGATGAATCACACTTAACTTTCTGGGAGTCTGATGGACAAACCTGGGTTTGGCAAATGCCAGTACAACACTACCTTCCGGATTGTATAGTGTCTCCTGTAAAGTTTGATGGAGCACAGATAAAGGTCTGGGGCAGTTTCTTAGGGTTTGCGGTTGGCCATGTAGCTCCAGTGAAGGATACTGTTTAATGCTACAGCAGGCGAAGACATTTTAGGCAACTGCATTCTTCCAACATTGTGACAACAGTTTGAGGAAGGCCCTTCTTTGTTCCAGCATGGCTGTGCCCCTGTGAATAATGTCAGGTCCATAAAGACATGGAGGAACTCAAATAGGATGAACAGAGCCCTGACCTCCACCATAATGAACACCTCTGGAATGCAATTGGAATACCAATTACGAGGCAGGTCCTCTGGTCCAACATCAGTACATGACCTCACAAATGATTGTTCGGCTGCATGGGCTCAAATTCCCACAGACACACTCCAAAATCTTGTGGAAAGCCTTCCTAGAAGAGTTAGAGGCTGTTATAGTGCAAAGTTGGGGGAAGCTCCATATTACCACCCATGGTTTGGAAAAGGGATGTCCAACAAGCTCATATAAGTGTGATGCTCAGGTGACCACAAACATTTGACCATATGTTATACTTGCCAAATATTTGGTTAATAGAAATGAACCTACTACGTTGGACTGGATGTTTTTTATTCTTACGATGTATCTTGCCACCTAGATCTGCTAGTGTTTGCTGTGTTTGTGAACTACGTGCAAGCAGATTGATGTAGCACCACGTTTATCAAAGTCAGATGAGTGTTTGCACAGCATGGCAGTACAGACGTAAGAGGTGACATGCTCTACTGCTAGTTTGTCACTTTTACTTATTTATTTGTTTAATAAACAGAGCCAGCTGGCTAGAAGAAATAATTAGACACCTTAAACATATGAAGCCATTCTAATTTAAGAGAAAATTTAATTGCATAAAAAGCCTTGATTACTCACAGAACATACAGTATCTGCAAACAATGCATTTTACAAAACACTCATTTAATCTTATTCTAATGCAAGGATATAAGGAGACAGAGTGAGACAGTATTAGGAACACAGCAAGAGTAATTGTTTCAAAATTATATTCAAAAAAGACTTCATTTATTTATTCATGATTTCATAATGCATTAAATTCCGGTTTTCTATTCCTCTATATGGTTCCTGACAACAGAAGCTTACTAATGCAGTATGAAGCACAAGGTAGGTTCCATTTCTTGTTGGGTTAGCACTACTCCAGATATTATATTTTAAAACAGTTTAAATCAATTTGATTAATCATTCATTTCAAAACCTTTCAAGACAGCATTGGGTGCAAGGCAGAAACCAAACCTAAATGGTGTGCTGGTGACACAAACAATCCATTGTAGAACATAAGAGGTTTGACCAACAAGAGGACGCCATTCAAGTCTGTGCTCTGCCAATATGTCATCCAGCTACCTACTCCTTAAAGGATATCAAGGTTTCAACTACATGTCTCAATAGTCTGTTTCAGATTTCCATAAATTCCTTGCATATAGAAGTGCTTCCTGGCTTCCATCTTGAAAGCACCTTCCCTTAATTTCCACTGGTGCCCTCTTGTACGTGGCTTGCCATTTAGTCAACAGAAATCCAGCTGGATCTCATGTATATTGACTCTTCATCACTTACTTGTTTTCATACCCATCTATTACAATTGATCAAGGAGATGGAAGCTACTGCAGCAGTAATTGGGCACTGAAACCAACCCTGGATGGGATGTCAAGGCCACATACGTTACATTCTAAACATAAGTCATTTCATTGGAATATTCATTAATTTTCAAAGCTGCTTATTCCAGTAACAGGGCTGTGGCTGGGCAGGGGCTTCTCTAGATAGCATATGTTGCAAGGCAACAAATCAAAACCCTAGCTGGAATGTCCATTACCTTCTAAACAGATTTAGGTCAATCATTTTGAAACATGATAATTCAAGGACCTCTTTGTATTTGACTGCATTCATACTTCCCTCAAATCTGACCACTCTCCTCACCCCCCATAGAATGATGCTGCCACCACCATGTTCCACCCAATGGCTGGTATTCGGCAGGTTATGAGCAATGCCTGCTCTTCGTTAGACATAGTGCTTTGAGTTCAACCCTTATCTTATCAGACCAGAGATCTTTATCCTCATGCTTTCAGAGTCCTTTAAATGCTGTTTAGCAAGTGTGGCTTCAGTCTTGCTACTCTACCCTAAATGCCTGATTGATGGAGTACTTACGAAATGGTCATCCATCTGACAGGTTCTTCCATCTCAGCACAAATCTTCTGAAGCTCTGTTAGAGTGGCTATACGGTTCTTGGTCATCACCCTGACCAAGGCCCTTCTTGCTCGAATATTCAGTTTGGCCAAATAGCCAACTCTAGAAAGAAACCCAGTGGTTTCAAATTTCTTCCACTTCATAATTCTACTGTGCTCCTGGGAACACTCACAGATTTATAAATGACTTTATTCTGGTTTCCTTCTTGTCAAGTGGTTTACTTACCTCAGCAGTGACATTCAACCTTCAGTCAGCAGACAGATTGTTAGAGCATGGGGGGTCATGAGGTCGCTGGAAAGGGGTGTGTGGCGCTTTCGATATCTATGCAAAAGAACGAAGGTCCAAGTCTTTAGAGTCCTGGTGCTTCCTGTCTTGCTATATGGTTACGAGACATGGATGCTATCCAGTGACATAAGATGAAGACAGGACTCCTTCGGTATTGTGTCTCCTTGGGTACCACTGGTTTGACTTTGTGTCGACTAAACAGTTTCTCATGGAGTACCGAATGAGGCTCATTACCTGCATTGTGAATGAGCACCAGTTATGGCCATGTGGCGCGACTCCCTAAGAGTGATCCGGCTCGCAGGATCCTCATTGTCGAGTACCCAAGTGGCTCGACCAGGTCAAAGGATTGCCCACGTAACACCTGGCTGCAGCAGAGAGAGGGTCATTTCCAGAGGGTGAGACTGGGCCGCATGTCTGCCTGGGAGGTTACCAGTGGATGCTCCCCAACCTGACCTGATCTGACCTGATCTATTTTTCACCACAATTTTGGTCCACGGAGAGTTCCAATGACTTCATGGCTTGCTTTTTTTCCTGACATGCATTTTGAAGTGTAGATGTAGGGATGGGACGTTTGATAGTTAGACTTCAAAGCTTGTGTCGGTATAATGAAGCACACTGTTACAAAGCAGTGCATCTAAGATTCTATCAAAGCTTTACAACCAAGTGATTGATGACAATGGAAGCTTCACACGCCACTGAAACACCAGCAGCACTCTGACGGCTTCAAAGCTTTGTGCTGTCCCACATGGTATGAACATGGGATGTAAAACTACCGCTTCTATCTCATACAAAGAAGATATTGCATCAGATATTACATTTGGAGTCAAGAAGTATGGAACCTGTTTTCCGACAATAAATTAAATACTGCGCCATACTATTCTTTTGTACTGGAACTTATAAGGTGTCATTATTACTCCAGCCTACTGTTGGCTCTTTCTCTAAACATTTTCATGTGTGCCCAGGTCTACAAGCACATTCCTTAAAACCAGTTTTGAATCTCTTTGCCCCTAAGGGAAATCATTCCCCAAACACTAACGGAAAAATATTAATCTTACCTCACAGCAGAAATCCCCATGACATGAAAAAGTTGTCACATAAAATCAGTGATGGCTTCAATGGATTTTTGTTGTTTATATGGCTATCGTAACGGCGCTGACGTGTTACATCAGCCTAGGTGATGACTGGCAAGCGATATTTGTTGGCATTCCATCATAAAAAATGAGCAGCTTTAGGGGAGCCTAGAAAAAAGGCAGGCCTGCCAAAGTCAGTCAGTCAGTCATCATCCAACCCGCTATATCCTAACACAGGGTCACGGGGTTCTGCTAGAGCCAATCCCAGCCAACGCAGGGCACAAGGCAGGAACAAATCCCCGGGCAGGGCTCCAACCCACCACAGGGCACACACCAAGCACAATTTAGGATCGTCAATGTACCTAACCTGCATGTCTTTGGACTGTGGGAGGAAACCCATGCAGACACGGGGAGAACATGCAAACTCCATGCAGGGAGGACCCGGGAAGCGAACCCAAGTCTCCTAACTGCAAGGCAGCAGCACTACCACTGCGCCACCATGCCGCCCGCCTGCCAAAATCTCAAATTAATTCCAACTAGTGTTTCAGCAGCAAGTGGTCCTTCTAAGGATAGTGAGCTACCCAAAAGAGCGATGAAAAAAGCGAGAGTCAAATGGCACTCAGTGCAGGTGAGAACTGGTGTGATGCTAAAATATTCAGAAAAGCAACAAATTGCGTCTTTATGACAACATGATTATCATAAGATCAGAATGAAGACACAGAGTGCTCTTGGGATTTTAGTGTTTTAGTGCACCTGTCCAATTTTAACTATGCAGTTAGCAAAGGTGAGGGGTACTTGTGCTGTAACAAGCTCATGGCTCCTATGATTTCTGTCCCTATTTTCGAAGTTTCGGATCTTTTTCAGGCACAATCAGGAAAAAGCTTGAGGGGCGTCAGTGGGCTTTGTCCGCCCATCACTAGTGATTTCTGGGACCTTTATATACACAGGCGTGTGACTCTCTAAACCATCTCCAATCAAATCAGTTTACCAATCAAGTTGTAGATGCATTTCAAGGATAAAAAAAAGCAAATAGGATCTACCTGGCCACAATTTGGGGGTCCATAGCAAAGGGTTTGAATACCTGTATGAAAAGAGATTTCACTGTTGGAAAGCTTCTCTCAATACATGTCATCACTTCATCATTGTGGATTAACCGATTGTAGATCGATGAGCAAAAATGGCGAATGTATCATTTTACAACTAAGTCTACAACACAATAAAGTATGTAGAAAGTGAAGGGGTCTGAGTACATTTTGTATCCTCTGTATAAGGCATGCTGCTGTATACGATTTCCATTTCCAACTGTGGCGGGCGGCTGGGACCGGTGCCCAGCAGGGACGCCTGGAAGGACAGGGAGAGGGACTACGCCTCCTCCGGACCACAAGAGGGCAGCCGCCCTGGTTTGTATGGAGGCCACGGGAATGGAGCATGGAAGCTCAACCCTATAGGAGCCCGTGGTCACTGCCAGGAGGCACCCGGACGCCGGAGAAGCCCTGGACGTCAGCACTTCTGCCACACCCGGAGGTGCTGGTGGAAGGAATACCAGGGACTCCCGGAGTGCTTCCGGGTGCAAGAGCAGCACTTCCGCCACACCAGGAAGTGCTGCCGGAAAAACATCAAGCACATGGAGCACATCCGGGTGAGAATAAAAGGGGCCGAATCCCTCCAATCAGAGAGCTGGAGTCGGGAGTGGGAGCAGGACGAAGCTCCCGTGGAGAGAGAAAAGGCGGCCCATGGACAGAGAGAGAGAAGCCCGGAGGAGAGGTGATTGGAAGCTCGTCAGGAGGCACCTGGAGCACGTCCGGGTGGACTTAAAAGGGGCCGCCTCCCTCCAATCGTCAGCTGGAGTCAGGTGGAAGAGGACAGAGCTCGGAGGAGAGGAGTGGAGGGGGTGAAGGAAGGCTGGATACTGAGAGGCCCGGACTGAGGGTGTGTGGTGCTGGGGCACCGGGTTGTGTGCACTTGTAAATATGTTGGTGTTTGAACCATCGGTGTCTGCCTGTCTGTGTCCGGGTTGGCTTCCACACAACCTAAGCAGAGATTTGCAGAATATCTAATATCTTGCAGAACTGAGAAGTGTCCCTAGGAGACATTTTTTGGACTTATCACAAGGCATGCAACATTGTTCCCCATGGCGGATTTAGTCAGGGAAATTCTGGGTTTGGGAAAACGTTTTCACACTGAGGAACTTATTTAACGACCGCATCTGCACCCTGAGCAGCACCGGGTATTCCTGCTAATTTTCAATAAAAGTGTAATTTACTAGCAGTCTTCATTTTCCTGAAAATCATTTTTTGCAATAATTATACCCAAAGTGAGTCTAAAAAATGAACTTAATTCTTGATGAAGCAGACACAGCTTTAGTTAAACACCTCGCTCTGTCCTCACAAAATGAGACCATTGATTAGGTGGGCTGTCACTGACAGACCTGTTTACTATCAACGAGCCAGGAGATTTCTTCAGACTGCCTACACCTGTTTTAAGGCACGTAGTGTTTTTTCCTTTAAGAGCTGCTCCTATTACACATGGTGTTCTTGCTCTGTAAAAATTCATGATTAAGAAAGAAAGAATGCAGAGAGAAAACTCTGGGGTGCTCGGGCCCAGCAGTGTGACCTGGAGGGCTCTGCCATCCTCAATCTCCAGCAAAGGAAAAGAAACGTAGTGAACTGATTTCTGTTCCTCGGGGACGTCTCAGGCTGATGTTCACTAAGAACTAAAACATTTTCATTTAAGCATATTTACAACGTTATTTCTCCTCAGTAAATTCAGAGAATTCTGCTAAACGTACTAGAGCTTAATGTCTGTTATTTTAAACATTACAAAACTGTTGAGTGACGCAGTGCCTTCAGAAACATTCAGACGCCTTCACTTTTTACACATTCTGTTATGTTGCAGCCTTATGCTGAAATTGTTTAAATTAATTGTTTCTCTCATTAAACGACTCTCAGCTCCCCCAAAATGACAAAGTGAAAACAGGATTTTAAGATTTTTTAAAGTTTAAAAAAAAAATAAACTGAACCATCAAACTGACACAAGTATTCAGATCCTTTGTTTCTTTGAAGCCTCTACAATTACAATTACTACAATTACAATCAGCATGATCCCTCGCTATATTGCGCTTCATCTTTCGCGGCTTCACTCCATCGCGGATTTTAAATGTAAGCATATGTGAATATATATCGTGGATTTTTCACTGCTTCGCGGATGTCTGCGGTCTACAGTACGTGTGCTTCCTCAGTTAATTTGCCCATTTGAATTCAAACAAGGGACGCATTTGAATTCAAACAAGGGACGCTATTGGCGGATGGCTGAGAAGCTACCCAATCAGAGCACGTGGTTAAGCTCCTGGGTGCTGTGCTAACTCTCAAGCGCCTCGCGACCATTCTACGAATGGCAAAAGATCTCCAGACATGAGTTGAAGAATGGGACCCGCAAATGATTCGTTCTTTGCAATTTAAAAATGCTCTTGACGGCACCACGGAAGTGTATAGGAACCTCTTTACACAAATGAAAAAGCAGCGCCAGCAACTGCCCGTCACGATATTCCTTACACACAAAACACTGCCTAGTACGCCTTCAGTGGAAGAAGATGATGGCGGTGCTACACAGTCGCCTGAAGAGGCTCCTTTAGAACAGCTGTGACAGTGCAGTAAATGTTATCGTTATCTGACAAGTTGGTGAGTACCCAAAACTATTTTTCTATGTACTTAGTACATGTATGTACGTTTATTGTAACTGTGCACACATTTTATACAATTTTTTCCTTGCATTGTTGGTATTTATTGCCGGTGGCCTGTCTATCGTAATGGCTGTAACAAATGTGATATCGGAGACGCTCTACAGTATCTTTGAAATAACATTTTGGTTTTATGTACAGCATTTACATGTTATAGATTTTTCCCGTATTTTTATATTACCTACTCAATTACAATATGTTTAAAACTGTATTACGTATTAAATAAAACTCCTCAATGATATACGATGCGTATGTTTGTGAGTAGTATATAAACTGTATTTACATACATAATTTCAACGAATCTTACCTAATAACTAAGAGAATATAAAGGGTTTATGCTGTATAACTGTGCGGGGAATATTTATAAACCATGTGGGAGAGTTTATAAGGACTTAAAATATATAAAAATAACCATATAAACATATGGTTTCTATTAAAATGATTTTGATCTTGTTTTAGGAGTTCTAGGGGTCAAGAATGTTGTGGTCACATTTATTTTGATGCTTGACATGTTTTTTTATGCTATAGTGTTGTGTGGTGCAATGCTTTAGGGGCAAGAGGATAAAGGTTGTACACCTTTGTGTTTATTTTTTTCTCTGGTTGCAGACAGCTTAGCTATTAACTTAACAAACGAGTTGATGGACTGAACGGTTACGTCTAGTTTGTCAAATTTTTTACGTTTTAGTTACTATTTCAACTTTCTGTATGTCATTTTTGTTAATTTAATATGTGATGTGATAACTGTGTGCTGTGTCTCAAAAGGTAGTTCTGTTCCATGTTCTTTGTGGTCACCACTCCTTGGCCCTCCCTCTGGCCAAATAAGAAAGCTGAGCAGGCGCAGGACTTGGGTATCATTTATGTATGGTGGAGTTAGGGTGAATATTGTGTTTTCTGTCTTTTTGCTCCATTTAAAGGAGTTAACATTTCATGACCTGTTTGCGTAGGACTGCCTTTTTTGCTTATTTCATCTTTTCTTGGTATTCTGATATTTTGTTTTTCCTTTATAAAGAGTCTCCATTTACCATGTTAATACAAGACAAGGGTTGACAGTTATCCTTCCTCTTGCAAAGCCTGTCGTAGGCCACTGGAACTGAAATTGAGCCCATCAAGGCAAAGCCTTTTATAAAAGCATCGGAAGGCCTCGCACCCTTTTTTAACTTGAAGGAAACTCCTTTCATGACAACAGGGTCATTTTTGAGCTTTGGGCCTTGTTCTGTTGGTGGGAGTCGCGTAACATTACACAATCGAACTTCAGTTTATCCTGCATATCAATGGCCTCAAGAGACCAAAATGCTGTTAAAGTAATACATTCTAGTTTGCTCCAGTAACTGTCAGCATGGTGTCTAATACATTTTTTTTTTCTTACTGTTAACTTAATTTCCCAAGGTACTGCGTAAAGCAGTTCAGCTTGAGGCAATTGCATGTCATACAATTTGGAATGGTGCTTCACTGCTCTTAAATATATTTATTTCTGTGATCAACATAAAACCTTTTTTTTAATTATCATGGCACAACAGTATAAGGATGATGGAGATTAAAAAATTTACAGAAAAAACAATTCACCTCATAATTTGTTAATGAGCTTGAGTTGATGTGAATGTGAGTTTATGTGTCTGCAACGGGCGGACATCCCATCCAGGGCCGGCCCTCTCTGTGTCCTTCAGGCACAGGCTTCAGTCTCTGCAACTCTAAACTGAACTACGTGGTTGAGTAATGGATACACTGGAAAACAACTATAAATATTTCACATAAGTACTAATTACTTAATATTGTTATCAATGGGAATTTATATTTTACGCCATATTATAAATTATTCCTTTCGTTCATTCCCGACAGTAATTTAAAGCAATTTTATGGCCATGAAGTGTTGGGACCTGTCCTAGTAGCATCAGATGCAAGGAAAGAATGAACTCCAGACAAGGTGCCAGTACATCTTAAGGCACACTCATGCAAAAGATTTAAGATTTTATTTATATGTCACATATACCAACTCATGCTTTTATCTTTTCTCGCCTTGATTACTGCAACTCGCTGTATTCTGGGATTAGCAAATCCCTGATACGCAGGTTACAGTTGGTCCAGAATGCTGCCGCTCGCTTTCTGGTTGGGGCAAGAAAGTCTGATTCTGTTTCTCCAATATTAGCTTCTTTACACTGGCTGCCTGTCAGTTTTCAAATTGATTTTAAAATCTTGTTGCTAGTTTTTAAATCTTTACATGGGCTTGCTCCTGCCTATTTATCTGAATTGTGTGCATTACACCAGCCATCCAGAGTGCTTAGATCTTCTGGTCAGTTGTCTCTTGTTGTCCCTCGTACCAAGTGTAAAACTAAGGGGGACAGGGCTTTTGCAGCTGCTGCTCCTCGCCTATGGAACTCTTTACCTCATTACAAAAAGGAGTCGTCTACCATTGAACTGTTCAAAACAAGATTAAAGACTCATTTCTATTCACTTGCATTCCATGACCTTCAGTAATACTGATGGTTTCCTCATTGTGATTATGTAATCTTACTTGTATTTATTATTTATGTTCATTTATTTTAGTTCTATTTATGTTAATTGTATGTTTTTTCTTCTTTTATTGTAAAGCACTTTGGCCACGGCATTCCTATGTTGTTTTAAATGTGCTATATAAATAAATTGACATTGACAGTGAGAAGCCTGTACTTTGCGATTAAATTTAAACTGCATTAAAAATAGACATAAAATATTAACACGTGCAGACAGAAGTATAATAGTTGTTAAATAATAAAAAAAAATTGTTAAGAAAATAAAAATAATTGATGACCATTTTTACAATTTTGAGGAATGCCTGACAAGATGACCATTAGTTATTTTTATCGCCTGCAAAATGAAGCTCTTTCTCAGCTTCTCTGTTGTTGATTTGAGTCAACGCAGGTGCCTGCCAGGTCTTAACCATTTATACAGGCTGTAGAAAGGGTCATAAGAGTCCTTCATGGCTCTGGCTGACTCTGTAGTGCGCCTTTTTTGTAAATAGATCCTGTAGGGTTGGTAGTGATATCTCCATGATACGCTCTGCCGAGTGCATGACTCTCTGCAACATTGTGTGGTTCTTTTGTGAGCCATTTCCATGCCAGGCAGTTAGGCATCCTGCCAGTATGCTTTCAATGGTCGCGTGAAAGAAGGACTTCAGGACTCTTCTGGACACTCTGAATTTCTCCATTTGTCTGAGATGATAACGGTACTGCCATGCCTTTGTCATCAGAATGTTTGTGTGTGTGGACCACGTTAAGGCACTCCTAATGTTCAATTCCCAGGTATTTGAAACACAAAGCCCTCCACGCTGCAATACCATAACTTAAACTCAATAATTATCCTCATCCTTACCTGAATGTTGTCAGTCTGTGAGAGAATACTGAAGTACCATTAAGAAAGTTCAGACCAGGCTCATAGACCAGAACTAGGTCAGACTTCACATACGATTTCCTACAGATGAGTAGCAGGAGTATCGTGCTGCTCTCTTGGGTGCATGTATAAGGTGATGTGTGGCACAGAACGGATAGGCAGACAGAAAGGACTGGCAAAGGGCTGGGGTACGGTATAGCACTTCCCAAAGAGGCAGTCATTTGCAGGGATGACGTATGTTCTGCATGTGAACTATTTAGTGGTCTGTGGGATGATACTATTTAAGGGTGAAGTCAGATGGAAAGAAAGGACTAGCAGTGGAGGAGGACAGGCCAGATGTTCTGCTGTGTTCACGTGCTATCTGGGCTTTAGGAGCTCCGACTTGTGACTTTTCTCATTCCCACTTCATTGCGTTCACATGAATTTCCAGTCGGGTGTTTTGGAGAAATTCAAGGTCACTGTGGATTTGTGTCTTGGCCAAAAGGAATTATACATAAACTGCATTTTTGTTTTTAGAAAATAATGGTAAAGCTAAACATATTAAATGTGCACTACTTCACTCCAGATGGAATTTAACCATTAAAATTGTATTTCTGGCTGACAAGAAATTGTTAAATTATAACGTTAACTAAAGTGGAAGGTCAGTATTATGTCACAACTCTGGGATTTCAGGTAGGATCGTTTCCTCTGAATTATCCAACTTATATTTCTGAGTTTGAATGGCGTTCATGCGAATAGATAGATAGATAGATAGATAGATAGATAGATAGATAGATAGATAGATAGATAGATAGATAGATAGATAGATAGATAGATAGATAGATAGATAGATAGATAGATAGATAGATAGATAGATAGATAGATAGATAGATATGAAAGGCACTTTTGACCCGCTATCCAATAACATCCAGACTCTCCAATAAGAATGCCATTTCCATGCAGGGCCCACTATTCTGCCAGTGTAGTGATGCCAGCCATCCAAACAGAGCACTTTTACACCTGCTAGGATCTTTACCTTTACCTTTACTGTGCCACTAGAAGCCATTTATTGATGCAATGTACACTATATACAGTAAATGTTACATGAAAGACAGACTTAAAAAGTCAGACCTTGACCCACATATACTAAATAATTACAGGCCTATTTCAAATTTACCGTTTCTCTCTAAAATACTAGAAAAAGTAGTCGCCAGTCAGCTTCAGACACACCTTATGCATTACAATTTATTTGAGAAATTCCAGTCTGGTTTTCGCACTGGTCATAGTACAGAAACGGCACTAACACAGGTTGTAAATGACATTCTGATATCCTCTGATGAAGGAAACTCATCTGTAATTATGTTGTTGGACTTAAGTGCAGCATTTGACACCATCGACCATTCTATTTTACTGCACAGGCTAGAAAATGATGTTGGGCTTACAGGCACCGTGCTCGCTTGGTTTAGTTCTTACTTATCAAATCGATTCCAATATGTACAGAAATGTGCTGACAGTACTCCATCATTATACACAGAAGTTCAATATGGTGTCCCGCAGGGCTCAGTACTGGGACCTTTACTGTTTTCACTGTACATGCTTCTACTGGGATCTATCATTAGGAAACATAATGTTAATTTTCACTCGTATGCAGATGACACCCAGTTATACCTTTCATTTAAATCAAATGAAGTTTCTCCAATGTGGTCTTTAATTAGTTGTGTTAGTGAATTAAAGGAGTGGATGAATAAGAACTACTTGTCTTTAAATACAGATAAAACAGAGATGTTAATTGTTGGAGGGAATGATGCTGATCACAATAATATTTTGTCATCATTTAACTCAATGGGAATCCCAGTCAATTTTACTGAATCAGCCCGCAATCTAGGAGTTATCTTGACTCTAGCATGTCATTTAAAGCGCATATTACAAAGTTGTCCAAAACACGTTTCTTCCATCTTAAAAATGTTAGGAAATTAAGGCGCTTTTTAAATAAACAGGATTCTGAGAAACTAATTCATGCATTTATCTCTAGTAGGATTGACTACAGCAATGCGGTGTTCACTGGATGTTCAAACTGTTCTTTATACAGCCTCCAGTTAATCCAAAATGCGGCTGCGAGAATTATTACAAGAACAAGAAAATACGAACACATAACTCCAGTTCTTAAATCCTTACACTGGCTCCCGGTTAAGTTCAGGGCAGATTTCAAAATCCTTCTTTTAACATATAAATCATTAAATGGTCGAGGTCCGGCTTACTTGTCTGAACTTATCATGACTTACAAACCAGAGCGCACATTAAGATCTCAAGATGCCGGTCTGCTTATGATTCCAAGGATTAATAAAATAACAATGGGAGGTTGAGCTTTTAGTTACAGGGCCCCTAAACTGTGGAATGGTCTGCCTGCTACTATAAGAGATGCCCCTTCGGTCTCAGCTTTTAAATCCCGGCTGAAGACTCACTACTTCAGTTTAGCATATCCTGACTAGAGCTGCTGGTTAACTGTTCAGACTGCATCTCTGTTGTTAGTCATTAGCACTTAAACATAAGTAACATGACAGTTATAATTGTATACTAACCCTCACTTATTCTGTTTTTCTTCTCGGTACTCAAATGTGGCACTTGGTGCCACGGCCCACCTGCCAAGTTGTTTTGCCTGCCTAAGGAAAAGTCATCCCAGATGGAGGATCGCAAGAATCGTGGGAGAGAGGGGTCCTTTCATCGGATTGGCTGGCCCAGCACTGTTTCAGCTGTGGAATGGCCAAATGGGGGAGGCAGCTTGAAGGATGAGGTCTCCATGACTCTATACAAATACAAATCTTATTATGGGATATATCATCTACTGTTAAATTCTGCTCTGTACTTCTAAAATTTATATATATATATTTTTTTTATATTTCTTACTATATTGAGAAATTGTTCTGTGTACTGTACTGTATTGTATTGACCCCCTTCTTTTGACACCCACTGCACGCCCAATCTACCTGGAAAGGGGTCTCTCTCTGAACTGCCTTTCCCAAGGTTTCTTCCATTTTTCCCTACTAGGTTTTTTTTGGGAGTTTTTCCTTGTCTTCTTAGAGAGTCAAGGCTGGGGGGATGTCAAGAGGCAGGGCCTGTTAAAGCCCATAGCGGCACTTCCTGTGTGATTTTGGGCTATACAAAAATAAACTGTATTGTATTGTATACAATTAGTCTCATTCCAGGACATCATCAGCCACCTTTTAGTCATAGGACTCAAAGCTCTGTCCAGTATGTCAGTTTTAATAGTGAGAGTACAACACTGACGATGGTAAATCTCAGGCAGTAGGATTAAGGCATCTGTCTGAAAGCATGTGATTATAATTTTTTTTAAATAAAAGCATTATATATATATATATATATAACATTCTGAATATATCACATAATCCAATTCAGGACTGATGGGTAGTTGATTATTGTTTAAAGGTATTTATTTTCAAAGCATTTTTTTGAAAATGTGTACTTTTCTGGGGTACAATGAAACATTTCACATCGCCTCCGAGATGTACCATTAGGTAGATAACAGACGATGACATAGTTCATCTGACAAAAATGTATGTAAAGTCTGGGCTGTATTTGTATTTCTACTACTAATAAGCAAGGAACATCATTTTAATGATGCTCTTCTGGAGTCCTCCTTGGAATAAATTGGAGTAGTAATTTGGAGATAACGTCTCTCACAACAACACCGAACAGTGCTACTGCTAATTAGCGAATGTGTCCATGCTTCAGGAGGTTAGTGCCAGAAAGGTGTGATCCAAGTCATTTCATTGTATGGATGTGATGCTAATTGAGTTTAAAAAAGACACTCTTACCATACTTGTTAATTCTTATTGACCTCTCTCTCCTGCTGAATAGTACAATGTCATAACAACACTGACAAACAATGTTGCCCTAATGTTACCATGAAAATGAAAATCGATTTGACTCCTTTATAGAGTGTTTCTAAAATTTTGTTAGAAAAGAAAAATTATCAAGAAAACTCACACATCATTGACACTAGGGAATCAATTCCTGGAACGGATTATCCATTCCCGGGAATTCGGGAATCCCGGGCTACCGGGGATGACACAGTGCACGGGCATCTCACATGTGAACGGTTTTAGAACGACTGACACTTATTTTTAATAAAACTACTGCAATATGTTGACACCAATAAAAGACTAACCTTATCTATAAGCAGTTAATGCTGTCATATAAGTACATGTATCTAGTTAGTTGCAGTAATAAGAGCATAGATAGCACAATGTGTCGAGCGTGCGGTCGTCCAGACGAGAACGCACCTTCGTGCAGAGTACACCAGCTGCTGAGAAAGCACGCTCTGCCTCCACTGAAGTAGGTGGCACAGTCATCAGATACTGATACACTTGTTCTAAACAACGCCCGTGCTTGCCGTTGCTCTGAAACACCGCCATTTCAGCTTTTTTTGACGCATCCAGTTTCTTGTCATCATTTTGTGATGGCAAGTTTCTTGGCACAGATAATGCGGATACAACAGACTGACGCATTGCAATTTCAAGTTGCTGTTCAAAGCTGTTGTCTGATGAAGTGCAAGCTGCAGCAATGGCGCCACCTTAATTATTTTCAACTATAACTCTGTTATTTCTTGATCGATTTTTATACTTTTACATGCTATATATGCAAGCTTGGCCGTTCCCATTTTCCCGGGAATTACAGCAGTTTCATTCCTGGGAATGCTGGAATGAAAAATGTCTGGGAATCCCGGGCTCCCAGTAATTGGGAGCCCAGGAATGGATTCCCTAATTGACATGTCAGCAAAACACCAATATGACTATAGGGACAATGGAAAACTGAGGCATTCTGTCAAAGGCATATCACCCAGATGCACCCACAAAGGCTCATCATTGCCACATGATGTCAACTGCCCTAGAGGAAAAGCTGAGCCTGTTAGGTGCAGATGGTGGCACAAACCCAGGCTGGAATGCAGATTTGAGTGAACCGATATGGAAACAACCCCTGGAAAAAGCAACAAAATTGTTCGTAATTTAAATGAATGGACAAAAATCAATCAAATGGCCATGCCTAAACTGGCTAAAAACAGTTCATTAAACACATTTCCACATTTTGAAGACCTTTTATAGACCCTTCCACAGGAGCCTGTTTTCGTAAACCTCTCCTGATCTCCTCCTACTGACCACCTAACTTATGCAAACTTCTCGTCTGCAGCTCCCTTCACAGATGAGAGCCACACTCCTCCCTGGCCACTTTAATCTATAATAGCAGTACTTACCATATATACTCGTGGATAAGTTGTCCTGCGGATAAGTCAGGAGTTGATTTTAACGTATAATTTCTGGTATTTTATAATTTCGGTCATATAAGTTGAATGCGGAAAACTCATGCTATTGGTCCAAGAGATTATGATATGCTAACCTCTCCCACCTGAGAGAGTAACCATGGAGCACATGACCTTTTTTTTACTATGTGAGTGCCGTAATGTGCTGTATCAGCGTGAGCTCCTAAGCCCCTCTCTCTCTCTCTCTCTCTCTCTCTGCCTACGTGACCACATGGTAATTCCTGAACTATTCCAAAGTGATGTTTGCACTGATTTGTGTTTTTTGTATCTCACACCCTCATACACCTTTATCGTAAGAGCATCCCTTATCTACGATGGAGCATTCGATCAGAAGGAAATATAAAGCTGGTTTTAAATTAAACGTCGTTGAAGTAGTGAAAGAAATTGGTATGATACCAAGATAGGTGGATTAGCAGATAATTTGGAATGCGTTATATCATTACAGGAGGACTTGGATAACATACAGACTTGGGCAGATTTGTGTCAGATGAAATTTAATGTCAGTAAATATAAAGTATTACACATAGGAAGTAAAAATGTTAGGTCTGAATACACAATGGGCGATCGGAAAATCGAGAGTACACCTTATGAGAAGGATTTAGGAGTCATAGTGGACTCTAAGCTATCGACTTCCCGACAGTGTTCAGAAGCCGTTGAGAAGGCTAACAGAATGTCAGGTTTTATAGCACGATGTGTGGAGTACAAGTCACAGGAGGTTCTGCTCAAACTTTATAACACACTGGTGAGACCTCATCTGGAGTTCTGTGTGCAGTTTGGGTCTCCAGACTACAAAAAGGACATAACAGCACTAGAAAATGTCCAGAGAAGAGCGACTAGGCTGATTCCAGGGCTACCGAGGTGGAATTATGAGGAAAGATTAAAAGAGCTGAGCCTTTACAGTTTAAGCAAAAGAAGATTAAGAGGTGACATGATTAAAGTGTTTAAAATTATGAAGGGAATTAGTACAGTGGATCGAGACTGTGACTTTAAAATGAGCTCATCAAGGACACAGGGACACAGTTAGAAACTTGTTAAGGGTAAATTTCGCACAAACATTAGGAAGTTTTTCTTTACACAAAGAACGATAGACACTTGGAATAAGCTACCAAGTAGTGTGGTAGACAGTAGGACTTTAGGGTCTTTCAAAACTCGACTTGATGTTTTTTTGGAAGAAATAAGTGGATAGGACTGGCGAGCTTTGTTGGGCTGAATGGCCTGTTCTCGTCTAGAGTCTTCTAATGTTCTAATGTTTTAATGCCACAACAAAATTTGATGCGTCTGAGAAACTGATGTGAGATTGGAGGAGGCAAGAAGATATAAAAAAAAATAAATAAAGTGTCACATTTTTGAACGGGCGTATAAGTCGGGGTCTGATTTTATGATCGATTTTTCGGGTTTCAAGACAAGATTTGTACGTGAGTATATACGGTAACAATTATATTGGTAATTTATTAATTTCTAAAAGTGTTTTTTTTTTTCATTTTAAACCTTCACCTTTCAAAAACTGAATATAACAGAGCAATTCCATTGCTAGATTTGGATTCAGCACCCTCAGATCTGCAAAAAAATACCAAACCTTTTTCATGGGAGCCAATTTTTTTTTGCACACCAGTGTTTGTTATATTTGTATAGTATTTAATTATTTTACACATCTGACTTTCAATAAAATGCATAAATATTAACAAGCAAAAAGCTTCAGTTGAAGACGAGAGGGGTTGACCAATACATGGCAAATGAATTAAATAGTTAACAACTAATTGTAAACACCTCTATAAAAGTATAGGGATGGAGAGCAATACATAGAACTGCATTCTTCAAGATCTGTTATCCAGAGACATTGAGAAAAAACATGTCATCAACTAAAAATAATTACATTTAAAAATCAATAAGAATAAACCATTATAACTTAATTTAAAAAGCCAAGTAACTAAGACTAATATGTACTTTGAACTCTAAGAAGGTGCCTACATCTTTTCCCAGGGCAAAATATGAAACATAACATCATGTTATATGTATGTGTATGTACTGTATATACTAACAAGGAAATCTATAATTCTGATTTCTGGGGACCCTTTGGTTGCAAAGAAAATGTACTTTCTTACAAACTTAACTCAGAAAAAGCACGCCATCATCAAATCTCACAGCCCTAAAACGTTTCTCTGATTCAAAAGTCTTTCCCTGGCTGGAGTGCTCCTGTCTTTCTGATTCATCTTGAAGGCAGTGTCCCCTTCCCTCTGCTGGAGAGCAGTTTTTGAATTTTACGAACTCTATCAAGACGGAAACATAGAGTCAGCTTGTTGCTGAAGAATTGCTACATTTTCCTGTGTGCTTTTAAGTTCTGCTGAATGACTCCAAATTGTTCCCACGAGTTTAGATAAAGCGGGCTTTGGAAAAGGACTGTTTATCATTTTGATATATTTTTTTTTGCACTTCAGAGCCTTGAGTATGTACACACGCACACACACACACATACAGTACATACACAGTTTATTACTATACTATTGTACAACACACTTACTGAGAAAATTATTAGACAACACTAAACTAATACTGAGTAGGGCCTCCTTTTGCTCTCAGACCAGCCTCAGTTCTTCATGGCATGGACTCCACAAGGTTTTGGAACCATTCCTTTGAGATCCTGGTCCGTGCTGACATGATTGCACTACACAGTTTCTGTAGATTTGTCAATTGCACATTCATGATACGAACGTCCAGTTTTCACACACCACAAAGGTGTTCTGTTGGATTCTGAGTCAGATCTGCTGACTCGGAAGGCCACTGATAAACACTGAACTCATTGTCATGTTCATGAATCCAGTTTGAGGCGACTATTGCTTTGGGACATAGTGCATTATCATGCTAGAAGTAGCTAATGGGCAGATTGTTCCTACGAAGGGATGCACACGGTCAGCAACAAGTAATTGATTAGTGTTACTGTGCCAAAGGTGTCACAAGAAATCATTTCCCACAGCATTACACCACGTGGACTGCTGACACAAGCCCGGTTGGGTGCATGGATTCCTGCTGATGGTGACACATTCTGATCGTACCATCTGTGTGTCTCAGCGCCAGATCAGACCAGGCTACATTTTTCCAACCTTCATCTATCTAGTTTTTTGTGGGCCTGTGCCCACTGCAGCCTCAGCTTTCTGCTCTCGGCCAACAGCAGTGGAACCTGATGAGGTCTTCTGCTGTTGTAGCCCCTCTGCCTCTAGAGTTGGCATGTAGTGATTTCGGAAATACTTTTCTGTGCACCACAGTTGTACAGAGTGGCCTGAAATTATCATGGCCTTTATGTCAGCTCAAACTTGACTGGCCATTCTCTTCATTAACAAGGTGTTTCCATCAACAGGACTGCCGCTCACTGGATGCTTTTTGTTGTCCACACCATTCTGTGTAAACTCTAGAGACTGTTGTGCATGAAACTCCCAGGACATCAGCAGTTAGAGAAATGCCCGAACCAGTCTGTCTTGGCATCCACAATCATGCCACGGTTCAAATCACTAAGATCACACATTAAGTGAAGCTCCTGGCCTGCATCTGCATGATTTTATGCATTGAAACTGCTGCCACATGATTGGGTGATTAGATAATTGAATGGATAAGCAGATGTATAGACGTTCCTAATAATTTTCTCAGTGAGGGTATACACAATACTGCTATATAAATAAAATATTCTAACGTGTAGACAGTATGGTGCGGAGGTTAACTCGTTTTTACTATAAAGCCCACTGTTTCACAACAATGATATTTGTCTCCTCAGTTCATCATCAGTTGCTGATTTAATTCCCACTTGTGACTCACTGTGTGACTTTTACCAAATCACTTAACCTGTTGATTTTTTAAATGTAAAAAAAAACATTGTAAACAATTGTAATATATCCTCACCTCGTAAGATGCTTTTCATAAACGTGTCGGCTAAGTACACAATAATAATACGTAAACAGTAGTTTTTCTGGGCGCAGTAGTTGCCAAGTGAATATTCGGAAGTGAAAGAATTAAATCATGATGAATACATTGCAAAAAACAAATAATCACACAAACAAACAAAGAAACAAGTAAATAAATACGTTAACCACTTACAAATCAATTAAAAAGCTTAGTGATGCACGGTGATGCCTTGGGCATGAAGGAACATCAGCGGTTCATTCATATCCAGGGGCATAAGGACAGACATGAAGGATGGAGCAGCAACTTGAGTTGACTTGAGCTTCTGCATTATTGTATATATCATTCCCTACTTTCGTTTCTTTCTTCCATATTAGGTTTGTTGGGTGTCAGCACGGGGTAGAAGGCATGACCCCACCGTGAATGAACCTAACTCAGCTGCCATGTCTCTGGGGATGGTGCTGGGGGAGCAGTGAGGCAGCAGAGCTAACCACTACACCACCATGCAGCCCCAGGGAGTGCACAATTATAGAACAGGAGCTGCAAACACATCTCTGGACGTGAGCAGAAGACAAAGGCTACACCAATCCTATGGGTAATTATGTTGATTCAGATTATTGTTTCTAGTCTCCCTTCTTTGCTATTTTTTTTGGTCTTTAGTATATTCAAAATGGGGTTAGAAAGCAACAAGTTTTGAAGCAACTTTGATTGCTGCTTGATTGCTTCTAAACATAATCAACCAGAGACACTATTTTGATTTGTGTTTTTAAACAGAAATTAGGTGGCATAATTGCAAAGGGAAACACTTTGTAGATTACGCTAAATGGCTGACACTTCCTCTATGGTGGATAGCAGAATTCACCTGGCGTTGTGAGGGCTTTGGTACAAAGGTGGTGATTATGGCGATGAGGACACACACAGATGAATGGGATGCAGTGACTCAACACGAGGACATGCGGACAGACTGGAGACAGTGTTACACAAAGGAGTTGTCGATCGTTCTGGAAGTTACCTGTACTGGTACGATATGTGCCAACATGCCCAGGTGGCAATGGTTCCCCTTGACTCTGGCTGAGACTCCTCATAGGGGGTTTCTGATAGACCCTGTCCTCATAGATTGGGTCGATATGGTGCTCTGGGGACTGCAGCGTGCGGAGTTCAGAGCCCAGGTGACTGTGCTGGCTGCTGTATGAGGCCCGGGATCCTAAAAATAAATGTGTTTACAGATTTATTAACAATCGGCTGGACTAAACTGCAGGACGGAATCCACCTCCTTCAAAATAAATACACAAAGAAAAACACAAGTGATGAAACATATAAGCAAAATAAAAGAACATCTGCAAAACAAGCAAGTCATAATTATTAGAACCAGGCTGTCATTAAGCTTTCAAAAGGTTCACAATGCTGCTGCTGGAGTCTTGACCCAAACAGTTGTTGCCACCACATTACACCTCAGCTGGCTGCTCTATGTCAGCTTCCATGATGAAACTGAAGATTCTGATGCTGACTTATAAAGCTGTTAGTACTAGTTTAGGCTGCACATACTGTACCGTCTAGACCTGCTCGACACAGCAGAGCACCTGGCACTGCCATGCTTACTGCTACCAATCCCCATAACCCAACTCTTGGCAAAGGCTCATTCAGCTCTGTGGGACTCTCTTCCTAGGAGGCCCCTTTGTCTTGACCTCCAAATTCAGACTGAAGGTCCATGTGTTCTCTTGACTTTTTGATTGTTCTTGCCTATACTGATAAATTTCAGTTTATTCTACTATAGCAGAGGCTCAGAGCACTTACACATAGCTAGATAGCTATATAGATACAAATAGACTACAGCTCCCAGCATGCCCTGTTCATGTCTGTGTGGAAATCCCAACCCAGGGATACTGCCATCAGGTGTACCGATGGAGAAAATGTTCAACAGTGTTCATCTACCCTGGTCCTTCCATTGCACTGTGTGCCATCCATTACAAGATAGATAGATAGATAGATAGATAGGTGAAAGGCACTATATGATAGATAGATAGATAGATAGATAGATAGATAGATAGATAGATAGATAGATAGATAGATAGATAGATAGATAGATAGATAGATAGATAGATAGATAGATAGAGTTTGACATTGAGGCTTGCAGGGACCATGAGAATCATAAAAGAATATTAAATCATCCGTGAAAGAATCTCACATTTCTGGTGTTGTGTAATGCACCTGTCAACTGTAGCTGTATGCACGAAGTGAGCAAAATGCATTCATTTTTTGTTAAAATATTGCTAAGTAAATACTTCCAGAAAATCATAGCATTGCACACAGATAAAACACGTGTTCATACTTAGTTAAACTTTTACAAAAAAGACCCATCTGTCCACCACATTTGTTGTGTTTAAAAAAATTAATGAATCATTCATTCTGACAATGCTCTTTTCTGAAAGACATCTTTGTTGGTCACAACTTTGTTCTTAACTTTTTCAACATATTTACATCTTTTTTTAAGAACACCAAATTATATTATTGTTGCAAAAAGGAATGAAAACAGTCCTGCACATATTTAAATGCAATGGCAATAAATACCTAAATATATCATCACATACAATCCAAAGAAATTTGCCTTCAAAAATAGTAATCAGGTTCCAAAATCTGTGGACATTTACTAATCTACACATATACAGAATTGGTGATTGCCTATACAGTATGTCTACGTCCGGCGTCTTAAACATTTTATATGATTTATGTGGTATGCAGAACTCTCCTCCCTAAATTTGGGTAGCCATCTTATAGAGTGACTAATCCCAGTTTGCTAAGTCACAAAAAATTTTAGGGTAACAGAGCATTCATCTTAAAGAAATAGCATAAAGGGTTAATAAATGTCAGAAATCAGATAAAGGTGAAGTAAACAACAAAATGTACTGAAAGATGAAATCAGCAGATGTCCTGTAAAAAACCAGAATGGACAGTTGTTTTATGCACAGAAATATCAAGGGTGGTGGCTCAACTCAAGGGTATAAAGAAGAACCAGAATATAATATAACAGACTTTTATTTTATACCAGTCATTTGGGTGTAAACCAATGAACCAACCAGAGCAAAATGTATGCATTGATTGACACTGTATGTAAATTCAATCTACTCTCTCTCTATATATAGCACTAAGCCTAAAAGTGCAACAATTTTGTGCAACGTTTTTATCACAATTTTTTTGTCACTTTTTGTCACAATTTAAATTGGACTTATTTTAAAACATACATATACATGTTTGGTATCATTCTTTTCAGAATGTATCGAACTTTAATGAGATGTTGTTAGATTTTCAGATTCTTATTCCATTTTTAAATTATAAACTAGAAAATATCAAGAACTCACGTCCCACAAGAGATTTAACCACGCCCAGGGCTGGAAATAAAAGACAAAGAGTAGGACAGCTGCTGTACAGGCTTTTAAATATTCAAAGTGCAAGCCAGCAGCTGATTGAGCAAAGAGGAGGTAAAAAAAAACTATTTCCCATTTTGTCACCGTTTCAGAGGAGGTTTCAGAGGAAGGACCGCATCTCCTTGGGGTGCGTTTAGCCCCCCTCTTTACAACTCGAGCAGCAGAAACTCGAAGTGACTGGCACATAGCGCAGCCCGGGGGTTTGGGGTTTGGGTTGTCGAGGGGGCGAACACCCTAGTAGTTTATAAAATGAACCTCTATTCTTTGTTTCTCTGATCATTCTGACCAGGCAGTAACAGAATGCTCCCTCTAAGGCATTTTGCTGAGGAGTAAGTTACCATGAACAGCTCTTCTCCTGCCTGATAACAAATCTGTCCTGTTAGGAGATGTTTCTTTCCTTAATAAAATGTTAAATTTCTACACAACAGATAAGATAAGATAAGATAAGATAGATAGATAGATAGATAGATAGATAGATAGATAGATAGATAGATAGATAGATAGATAGATAGATAGATAGATAGATAGATAGATAGATAGATAGATAGATAGTGTTGTGATGTGAGATTTTACATATTATTTGATGAATATTTTTGTATGTCTTTATTTGATTTTTAGGCACAGCAATGTAATTTAGTGTTACTTTGGTGAGAGGCATTCGTGTTTGCCCCCCCTTTTTACGGCTGAGCCTCTTTGAATTTTACGACAGGATTTGGGGGATGTGTGTTTTAAACCAGTTTGGCAAGTGTTTCTTTGCTAAAGTCATTTCTACCCCCGCAAATGGGCTAAGGTGTACTTTAACATATGGTATGGGGGCAGGTGTTAAGATGTTCTATTTCCCCCATTGGTCTGAAGTATGGCTGTTTGGAATTGGCTTGTCTTAGAGGCCATTAAGTACCATGATGTCCTATTGGCTCGAGGGGTTTGGACAGCACATCTCTAAATGTATGTGTTTAACCTCAGTATCTCTCTCTTACCAACCAACATATGATGAAGAAGCATCTCTCTTGCTATCCTGTGATGAAGAGCACAGCTCAGCAGCCATTTTGAACAGACATGTGGCTGAAAGCTGAGCACCAATGATGCCTTAACTAGAGACATTTAAGTAACCAGAAGACTGTGTGCCACCTGAACTACATATCATCATTTAATCAGGTTGTATGGTTGCCAATATTCAAATGTACTTTGCATTTTGTTATTATTTATGAATATTATCAATAATACTAATACATTGTTTAAACTGTAACTTAACTTCTGCTTGTCTTTTACTGCATCTAATTGCCTGAGGTTATAGATATAGAAGGGAAGGTGGGGATAAGTTATATACAATAGTACCTTATAAACAGTGGTAAGTCTGTGAGATTAGGCATTCTAAGGCTACATATTAATAATACAATAGGGGAAAGTAGAGCAATATATATTACTCTACCAAGACAAAACAGATAGATAGATAGATAGATAGATAGATAGATAGATAGATAGATAGATAGATAGATAGATAGATAGATAGATAGATAGATAGATAGATAGATAGATAGATAGATAGATAGATAGATAGATAGATAGACACTATATAAAATAGTTGATAAAGGTACTATATGACATAGATAGATCACACAGACACCCATATTAGTATGATCACAAACAGAAACAGTAAAATATAAACCTTGTAATATTTACATACATAAGTGTACATATTTAGGCAAACTATTGGAACAGTAAAATAGAAATCAGCCTCACTGGTTAAAATGGTGCTGGCTTGTTGACAATGGAAGGAAGTAAAACAGAACTTCTAAGTAGGAGAAAACAAACCTCTACATTCCATGGTCATTTAAAACAGGAAAGTCACAGTTTTGCTGATTCGTTTCAAACTGTCGTCCTCCATTCTAGAATTTCTTAAGCACTTTATTGGCAACAAATGCATTGTCCTCTAAGAAAGGCTGCTAGCTTTATGAGTTCTTCTCAAAATTCCACACTTTATCCCTGTACCCTTCTTTGTAGCTTTGGTCTGCAGGTTTCTCTTTAGTAGCAATAATAAAAAATCAAATATTTCAAACTTTCCAACTATCCATCAAGGTTTCATTTTTTGTCTTTGTCATTTTTTATATATTTTTTTCACTGCATTTATTTTAATTTTGCTGTTTTCTTTAATTAAGTACTATGTGGTGGTGTTGTCTGTGAATGGTGCTATACAAAGTAAATCTGTTTGCATTTTGTATGAACTGTATTAACTTTATTAAACAGATCAGTTTGTATATTTGATACTCTAACATAGTTTTGTTTTCCTTAAAAAGCAACTTTTGGTAGAACATTTTGTGAAAGGCCATATGTGTATTAAACATGAGTCTATTCCAGGAGCACTGAGCTTGGACAAGAGCCCTCCATCCACCCCACCCCCTATTACATGGTATGAATTTTGAGTCACCAATAACTCTAACATGCATATCTTTGACATGAAAACTGTAGCACCTGAGGGAAAGAACCCACATCAACATGGAGAGAAGAGCAAACTACTCACAGACAACAGCCAAGCACATGGCTGCAGCTCTAACTACAGAGGCACCCTATACTAGTGTTATTACTATTAGTATGGTTATTATAAGGCAACACAACATTCTCTAATCGAGTTTGGCCTGAGCCTGGTCTGGCAGAATGAGGCACACAGCAGACAGACTGAAGAAGGACCTCCTGGTGCACACAACTCTGCTTATGCCACACAGGGTTAGGGTTTGTTAAATGTGGGAGGAAAACCAGAAAAGTCATATAAAACAACTCAAAATGTATGGATTCCACAAAGATAATGTACAACTGAGGGACTCAAAGATAGGGTGCTGTATTATTATTATTATTATTATTATTATTATTATTATTATTATTAATAATAATATATTTACAGACAACAAGATCATTAAGATCTAATTATTTTAAAAACTATATCTGTGTTTGCCATCTCAGGTCTAAATTCTGATTTAATTTTTCTTGTAAGTGAAGATCTTTGGGATAAATAAAATATTAGTAAAAACTAATAGACACAATTTACTCAGAAACATTCTGCAAATTGAGTGGATACAGGATGGAGAAAAGTGGCAAACATCTGAATTTGCTTTGTATTATTGTGCATTGTGGAATGTTAGGGGAGTAAATAAATAAATAAAGTGTTCTATTGTGACGCCATTGTGTCTGCTTTTTTTTTTTGCAAATCTCTCTAAAACGCAGATGTTTCATTTTAAAGAAGCAAATTAAATGGTGATTTGCACATTTTGAGTATGACAATCCACATTATCTTCCCATAATTATATGGACACCTTAGGCTGACTTCATTGTTGTCCAACAGAGATCAAAATGATTCCACAGTACGGGGCTGATAAACTAATTACTTTAATTACTGCCTCTGTTTTTAAGGACTTATGATTTTTATTTTTTACAATTTTTTGGAACATTACCATGTGCATCTTATCCATAACTAGAGAAAGCAGAGAACATGTCTGTGCTGAAAATGACAGTACCGTAGTTAACCTAAAGATGCCAACTATAATGTGAAGAGGGCAGCCTGAGGACCAGAGTAGCCAATGTGGTCACTGTGGTTCTCCAGTTTCTGCTACTACACAAACCATTTGCTATGTATTACACAGCCCCGCTAATTTTGCTTTGCTTAGAGTTCAGTGAAATCGCGGAAAAGTTCCCAAACTCTGTGAAATGCACTGAAGTCAGTGGGAATGGAGAAAATGAAGTAGTTTTGAGTGAATTAGAAAGATGCAAATGTTCTTTTAAGTATTCTGAAGGACTAGAGTACTAGGGTGTACCGTGTTAGCCATTATGAATGTAGTGAGAAGTCAAGCAAAATGACACCTTTTATTAGCTAACTAAAAAGATTACAATATGCAAGCTTTCGAGGCAACTCAGGTGCCTTCTTCAGGCAAGATGTACGATCAGGCAAGATTTGGAGGACTAGAGAATTGCCTCCCAGCTATGCTGGGTTGTTTACTGTGTCCAAAGAGTGGCCTGAGCTCTAAGGCAGTAGTGTTAACCACAGAGATAAAATAAATGGAATTAAACAATAGAACTATAACATTTCTTGCAGATGCCAACGACTGGAACAGGAAGCATGAATTCACTAAGGTTTGCCCCCATAGATTCTACAGCAGGTACTCATCTCTCTCAGACAGTAAAATATAGCTTGCTCTTTTTATTTTATTTTCCCTTGATGTGATTGCTCACTCACTACCAAATATGTGCAACACTAAAGCACAAAAATTCTTCACTCATTTCATGTCATCATCAACTGCACAATACTCTGGGCAATAGTTTTAAAGGGATAGGCTCACAAATTACACACAAGTCACAAACAAGTTACATTACCTTTAAGAAACAAATATGCCCTCATATTTCATGTCTCCTTCTGCATGTTTATGATTTGTGTTTAAATGGATTCACAATTTTTCCACTCAGTTTCGCATACCAGTAAAACAGCTCTGATTAAATCCATAGCAGAAGAAGAACTTCATCCAGCAAAGTGGATGATCCAACACACTGCACACTGCTAGGATCAGCATTATATATACACTGGGTGCTGTCCCATCCAACTTTGGCTGCCCTCACAAAACACCATGGTGCACTAAGAAAAACAAATTGTTAAATCCAGCTGCACAGTGAACTTTCAGGCAGATAGCAGGCAAACAAGGTCATCCACGAACCCAACAACTTTGCTGCGAAAAACACTACACTACACTCAACACTACACCTCATACATAAATACTTCTTATATATAAAGTCTCTGTGCTACGCATAACACAAGTCAAGTTCGGGAGCATGCACTTGTACAGTGTGTTGCTGCACCCACTACACGACAAAATAACTCGGGATCCCAGTTGGCAACCCCCCAGGCAGACACGCAGTCCAGTCCCACCCTCTGGAAATGACCCTCTATCTGCCGCAGCCAGGAGTTATGTGGGCGATCCCTTTGCCTGGTCCAGCCACTCAGATCCCCAACAATGAGGATCTTACGAGCCGTAACTTACGCTCCCTCACAATGCAGGTAATGTGCCTCATTCTGACTCCATGAGCAACTGCTCATTCGACACAAAGTGAAACCAACGGTACCCAAGGATTTTCCAGAGAGATACAGTACCAAAGGAGTCCAGTCTTCGTCTCAGGTCACTGGATAGCGCCCATGTCTCGCAACCATATAGCAAGACAAGAAACACCAGAACTCTAAAGACTTGGACCTTTGTCCTTTTGCAGAGATATCAGGAGTGCCACACACCCCTTTCCAGTGACCTCTTGACCCCCTGTGCTCTCCCAATCTGTCTACTGACTTCATAGGAAGAGTTACCAGAGACATGAATGGTAAGTAAACCTCTCAACAAGGTCGACACTCTCTCTGCTAACAGACACACTGCTGATGGTTGTGCCCAAGAGGTCATTAAAGGCCTGGATGTTGGTTTTTATCAGGACACTCGCAAGCCCAGACACTCAGACTACTCGCTTAGTCTCTCGAGCTCCGTGATCTGAGCGTCCATTGAATCCGCGAAGATCGCAGCATCGTCAACAAAGTCAAGATCCGTGAATCTTTCTTCACCAAACAATGCCCCACAGCCGCTGGACCCCACGACCCTGCCCAACAGTCCATACAAGCATTGAACAGTCCATACAAGCATTGAACAGAGTAGGAGCAAGAGGACACCCCAGAATCAACTGGGAAACACACAGAGGTTCTGCCTCCACTCTGCACAGCACTCACAGTACCAGTGTACAGGCTGGCCATGATATCCAGCAACCTCGAGAGGATCCTGTGAACCTTCAGGATGTCCCACAGGGTAGCTCGATCAACTGAGTTAAATGCTTTACGAAAATCGACAAAGGCTGCAAAGAAACTGCTGATATTTGCGTTTGCACTCCATGAGAACCCTTAGTGCCAGGATGTTGTCAATGGTAGACTTCTTCGGCCTAAAACCAGACTGTTCCGGATGCTGGTAGGTGAGCAAGTGATCCCGGATCCTATTGAGGACGACCCTAGCAAGGACCTTACCCGGCACCGAGAGCAGTGTTATCTCTCTGCAGTTGCTGCAATCCAGGCGCTCACCTTTCCCTTTCCAGATTTTTCCACATTTTCCACTCAGTTGGGATGATGCCAGTCTCCCAAATGGAAGCAAAGATTGCTTGCAATGCCAGGAGGACAGCCTTACCACTAGCCTGGAGAAGTTCATAACACAGAAGACATAATTAATCAGGGCCTGGCAAGTTTTTTTTTTTGCATTTGTTCTATAAATTGTGTCTCCTTTCAAAATTGTTTTATAATTAAAAGTATTGTTTCTGAGTTCATAAGCTTTCGAGTCTGCATGAGGCCCCCTCTTAAGGCAAGTTGTAATTGTAATTACCTGTCTGAAGAAGGGGTCTTGGTTGCCTCGAAAGCTTGCATATTGAAATCAATTCAGTTAGCCAATAAAAGGTGTCATCTTGCTTGACTTATTGCTTACTAATATTATATATACAGGGTGAATCAAAATGATGTTAACATTTGATTGGCGGAAACAATTAATTCACAAAACATACTTCATATGTGCAAGATGTTTTACAGGAATGTCTCAACCTGTTTGCCATCATGTTCAACACACAAACACCAACGAGCAACACAGTAGCATAGCGTGGGTGTCAGCCACCCACGGCGGAGGAAAATTCCGCCGCCCCCTTATTTAGGTATGGTTCAAATTTTTACAAGATATTATTATTATTTATTGTGAAATTTTGCCACCCCCTAAAAGTGCTGCCCGGGGCGGGCCGCCCCTGTCGCCCCCACTACGCTACGCCACTGGAGCAACAGTACCATTTAAAGCCCGGACACACATTTTGCGGGGAATAGATGATACCACAGTCCGTATTCTGTCCTTCAGATCATTGATATGATGAACTTTCCTGTGTGGTTGAGATAAAATTAATCCATTAGTGTTAACATAATTTTGACTCACCCTGTACTTTTTTGAATAGCCTAGTGATATGGAGATGGGTTGTTTCTTATATCTTATGTTTGTCTTGTGTGACAGCTGATGTTTACTGTTAAATATTATTATCACTATTTGCTTTTGTCCTTAACATTCTTAGAAAGAATTTTAATTAAAGCATTTTGATCTGTGACCCAATCAAGCTGTGTTCAGCTGCTACTGCACAATCTTAAAAACGATGGTTTTAGTGCCATTCTATGGTTCTTCATTGGGTTTATGGTTCCCCATTGAACCATTGTTTGACAAAACACCATATCATTCTGGGAAGAGTTCACCACATATAAGGTTGGTTCTTTGTACTCTGAAAAATTTAATGTAGGGTGGGCTGCCTAGCAGGACAGAAACAGATTATGAAAACCTATACTTAGCCTGGGTTACTGTACACAGGAAGAGTCCTTTTAAATTTAAATTTGTTTTAAATGACTTACTGGTGTTTCACAAATCTGTCACCATCTATTCATGGTCATTTACTATTTGGAGCCTCTGCCAGATCTAAACAAATAAATGTTCTTTTTGGAACCTTCATGTGAATGGGTCTTTTGGGAACCAAGAATGTTTACCCTATGGCATCGCTCTGAAGAACTGATGTGGCACCTTTATTTTTAAGAGTGCTTAAGGGGCACCGAAAGGGTCCAACAGGGAGAGAAAGTGCAAAAGATGAAGGGTTGGAGACAAGCACTAATATCTTTTTCCTTCTTTCTACACACCAGCAGAAGAATAACTGCTTATTTCCTACTTCCACCCATTCCACAACGACTTCACTTTCGTCTCCTGCAGATGACGTCACTTCCGGACCTTTCCTGATGGCTTCACTTCTGGCCCTTCCAGATGAAGTTACTTCCGATCCTTCCCTATAACCTCACTTCCAGTTTAATCCATCTACCTCATCTTCCTTCCTGCTGCCTCAATATAAAAATCTCATCCTTTGTTTTGTTCATTTGTCTTTGTTATTTCAGAAAAGACCGGTATAAGTCACAATTGACTACTCACCAATCCAGATATCATACCGGGCGGCATCCTCAAACCTTTATTTTGTCTATCACATTTTGTTATTCTTTACAAAGTTTAAGAACTGATAAGAACCAGTGTAAGCCAGAGTAGCAGATGTGTGGGCTCATGGAGGGTCCGTTTTTCAGTAACTTGTAAGGACATGAGAAATGTCCACTATTCACTCACTCCTGTACTTAACTGTGCACTTAAAAAGTGTAATCAACAGCTGTAATTCAGTCCTTTCCATCATGGTACTGTGATGACTCCACACACATATCAATAAAGGTATTCCCCCCATCCTGGAATTGGCTTCATGACTTTAACTTTGTCACTTCATTAGACACATAATACAACAGTAATAAAAACATTGTATTAGAGAAATGTAGGAATGTTTAGAGTTAAGTGTACTTTATCTAGCAACTACTTTAATATAAGATGCACAGAGCTGGTTGGCTTGCCACAAGACCTGCTGATGTTTGAGGTCAACGTGGACCAAAGCTGTAAAAGCACAAGGTCCATCCTATGAGACTGTTGCCAAGAATAAAATATTGACTAATGTAAGAATCAAGAAGAAAGGTAGGACCTGACACCTGTTCTAAGCCTACTCTCTGTGTGGTGCCATGCTTTTAGGACTCTCATTCAAACAGACACCTTTTGTCATATTGCTGGTGAAAATAAAGTAATTAACAGTTTCTTTACATTTTGATAGAGTTACTGTTGATAATAAAACTGTTGCTTTCTAATACATTTCTTTCCACTTTTTACGAGTCTTTATAGACTTCATTATTTATCATATTTACAAAGACCTATGCAGAGTCCTGGTAATAAATGGTCCAGCAGTCAATGTGTTATAAGCTGCTGCTGACTAGTCAGCCTTTCTGCTATACGAAAAATACAATGTAGTCTGCTCTTCAGTTAGCAGAAGCTGACTCTACTGAACCACACAGTTATTGAGGACGACAAAACGCTCTTAATTGTAGATCTGTAGAACTGAATCAGAACCAGTGGAGAAATGTTGAGCTTCTTCAGTTTTTTTACAAAGAACAATCTCTGCTGAGATTTGATGATAATAGAGGCTTTGTTTGTTTCCCATTTGAGATTGTTTGAAAGACTCCATCTTGCTCACAAAATACGTGGGCAATGGAAGGGTGGACTCTTATGGAAGTCTATTATAATCTTAACTAATTTTTGTACATTTAGTTCTAAATTATTTTCAGTACACCACACAGCCAGATGAACTACCTCTCTGCTGTAGGCAGACTCACCATGATTGCTAATTAGGCCTACTACAATTGTGTCAACTGCGAATGTGCCCACATCATTCAGGAACTCATTGGTTCCTGAAAACAAAGTTTCTGCAGTGGGAAAGCACCTTTGGCCAATTAGGTCAGCCATTAGATGTTTGAAGCTATTT